>NW_006408559.1:12263022-12291576 GCF_000296735.1 Chrysochloris asiatica
GTACACACAAACTGCTTTGAAAGGAGGGTGGGTGGGAGGAAGGAAGGAGACAGCAGGAGGGAGAGAGAAAGGAGAAAGAATGGGAGAGAGAGTAATTGGTCCTCATGGTGAGGCTGAAATGAACCTGAATGTATTTCTTCTGTCTCCAAATACAAATCACACTAGCTCCCTCCCTGTGGGCGAATGCTTTGCTGTCTGCTCAACAATGCCTTCCCTTATGCTCTGTTGAGGGAGCTGGCTACTGAGAAGCCAAGGCAGGTTGCTGGGAGCTTCTCTCGTACCCCTCTTCTCTTCCTCCTTCCCTTAATCAGAGAGGGTGGTTGGAGCCACAGATGTGAAGGTGGAGATTGGGCAGGTGGGACAGAAGTTGGGAGCCTGGCTCTGATGAGCAGTGAGCTTTTCCACAACCCTGAAGCATCATGGTTCTCTTTCGGATGTCTTCTGATGGGAAAAAAGAAAGTACCCCCTCCCCCTTGTAAACCGCTGTTCCTTACAGATGTGTGTGGTTCTTAACTGATAAGTGCCCTCTGGAGTGTGTTTTCAGCATACGATGAGAGCATGTTTGCAGAGCGCCGCAGGGACCACTCCTCAGAGGCATGCTTACCAGCTAGTACTGTCGATAGTTTTTCCTGAATAAAGGAGTCAGTTAAATATTCAATTTCACTACAATCACCAGTCAAACGCACTTTGGGAAAATGTGAAGAGCCTATAGAGTGATCAAAATGGATCTCTCCCCAAAGTATTTCTTGCTAAGATTCTGCTAACGCTGAAACCCATTGGGTTCACATAAAAAATTATGCAAAGGGAAAAAGTGACTTGTTTTTTAAAAATAGATTGTATTTAACTCAAGGAAACACTTCAGTGGTGTTTGCTGCTGTTGTTAAATGCTGTCCAGAGTCGGTTCTCAGTGGTGTTAGGAAAATTTTATATGGGCTAAGTTCCCACTGGAATATGAAACCTGAAACCTCTCAAATCAACTATATAACACCGACATTAAAGGAGCGCTGGAAGCATAGTGGATCAGGAGCTGGGCTGGTAACTGCAAGGTCAGCAGTTTGAATCTACCAGATGCTCCTCAGGAGAAAGAGGAGGCTTTCCGCTCCCATAAGATTACAATCCTATACAGGGTCACTATGCGTCAGAACTGACTTAGAGCATACAGCCGCCAACACCACTCTTACTGAGGAAAGGGGCAACAAAATGGGTACTTCTCCCTGAACTCGATCCTGGTGTGCATGGCATTACAACATCAGTATGTTTACAAGGAAAGAAGCACCCCAACTTTGATTCTTTTTTTCTTTAACTTTTTATTGCAAATTGAGTGAGGTTTACAAAGCAGATCATCAGCGTTACATTCAACAATGCATATATTTTGCTTCACTACAGAGTTGCAATCCCCTCCACGCACCAACATTTAACAGCATTTACCTGTATTCACTCCAACCACTGCATTCCTCCCGCCACCCCCAACTTTCCTCTGCCAACCTCCCTCTGATTGCATATTGCCTGCCGCATCAGTCATGTCAATGCGTGTACCAACTTTGATTCTTCCAAAGGAGTGTTTAATGCAGAGTGGGCCTGAGATGAAAGGGTAGCCAGGTATATGACTCCCTCCAACTGCATCGTGAGGGCAAATCTGGTCCTGGCCCGTCACCCTGGTAGTGTTTATAATGCACAGCTCTTGAAGAAGGTCAAGGCCATGGTGGCTTCCCACTGTCAGGGGAAGTTGCTAAAGGATGGAAGAAACAAAGGTACATGTTTGCCTACAACCTGGGAGCCCTTGCTCCTGCTTATTAGGTTACACACGCTCTTCTACAACATGAGTGCTTTGGTGGGCATGCTGGTGGTGAGGGAGAGTCACTGAAAGGAAAGGAGATTACTAGGATTTGGACATTCACATCGGCACATACATTCTAAGTCATCGGGACTCAAGTGCCAACTCAAAATTAGTTAAAAGTCACAGAAAGCATAGTCTTAATATATTTAATTTTAGCCAAAATTTCATAAAGATAGAAGAGGACAAAATAAATAAGTCACAGAGATGGATCTGAGGAACATTATTGAGAGAAAAATATGTGATCTCAACTCTGAAATCGGATGTTGGAAACGTTGAATTCTGTTCTATGGATGGATGGATAGATGATGAATGGATGCATGCATGGATGAATGGATGATGGGTGGATGGATAAATGGATGGATAGACGGATGTACAGATGGATGGAGGATGGATGGACTGTTAGACCAACCTAAGAAAAGAAGTAAAAACATGGAGAAAATACCTCACATCTTTCACCATCTCAACATCTACAATGGGAAAGGAATCCACGATTTGCCTTGAGAAAACCTGGTAAGAACTGAAATATGGAGGATTTGCTCTGAAATTCAGAGGCACAGAATGGAGGTCACACTTCATGGAAACATATTCTAAGGGACTGTCTGACATTTTATTCCCAGTAATAATTGGACCAGGTGGATCTTTGTTAAACTGAGCTTTTTATGTGTGCAATGTAATTTGTTTTCACAATATCAGAGGTAAAAAGGGTTACTTTTTCATAGTCCATCTATCTGCAGCCAAGGATTAAGAGTTAAATACCCACAGAAGCAGGAAAAATAAACTCTACCACCTCTTGCCCATAAGAGAACTTCTTACCTTGTATCCCTTAGAGAGTGTTCCAACCTCGGGCTCTCTTCACGGCAGCCGAGTCCTGAGCTGAGACTGGACGGTTGCTGAGCTCTCAGGGCTCTGGACTCACTGCCCCAGGGGCCCAGTCCTTTGACTTGTCCTGCCCTTTCTCCTCAGGTCTGTGAACAGATTTTTTAAGGAGCACCTTGGCATCCTGGGCAAGTGAGTGACACCTAGGCCACACCCCTTCTCAGCTGCACTTCATGGGATCCTGTTTTAAAGGGAAACGACGCCTGTCATGGAGACAAAAGCTGTCAAACCTTTAGAGAAATGACTGCTGTTCTCAGGAAGTCTGGGGAAGTTCTAAAAGAGCAGAGGTCCAGACAAGGGACAGAAAACATGTCTTGAAATCATCACTATTGTTTAGGGTTAAAGAAAACAAGTTGGTGATCCATCTAAGCCTTGTTAAGTGCCATCAAGTCGGTTCTGACTCACAGCAACCCTGTGCAGGCTTTCCAAGGAGTGACTGGTGAGTTTGAACCACAGACTTTTCAGTTGGCAGTCCTGTGCTTATCCTACTGCCACACCAGGGTTCTATCTAAGGCCGTTATTGTTGTTGCTAAGTGCCACCTAGTCTGTTCTGACTCATAGCGACCCTGTAGAGCGTTTCCAAGGAGCACTGGTGAGTTTGAGCCTTGTGGTTCAAATGAACTTTGTGGTCCAGTGTTTTGTCCCACAGCGCCACACCAGGGTCACTATGAGTTGGAACCGACTCCACAGCACATAACAACAACAACAACAACACTACCAGAGTTCCTTAAGCTTGGATACTTCCTGTTATATACCAACAAGCAAGTAAGGGTTGTTTCCCGCCTGGCCAAAATGAGGTTAGTGCTCTTGACCTCTATGAGTCACAACCAACTCAACGGCACTACCCAACCAACCAAGGTGCTGTATAAATGGTAACGAAAAAGAGGAAGACATTGCGTTGGCAGTGGTAACAACATGGACTCAAACATAGCAACAACTGTGAAGAAGATGGCGCGATACTGGGCATCCTTCCTTCTGTTGCTATGAGTTGGAACCAAACAGCACCTAACAACAACAATGGAAGTCCACTCAGTCTCATGCCAAGGTCACTGGGCAGTTTCAAGGTTGTCTGTTCACTACTGTTTCCTTTCTCAACAGCTATCTAAAAGGACTGCTCTAGCCTTAGATGGGGAGTCCTGGTTGAAACTACCAGCTGTTCCACGGGAGAGAGAAGAGGCTTTCTGCTCCCATAAAGATTTACAGCCTTGGAAACCTTATACAACAACATCTGAGCTTGGTCTCCAACCTTCCTGCTTGTGCTCCAGGAGATGGGGATTTGTTGAGCACCTAACATGTACATGGTAAGCACTGGCACTGATGTGAAAGGTGACCCAGAGGGGCCTTGGGGTATGAGTGAGGACATGCAGCCTCAGAGAGGTGTGTTATTCCCATGAGCACCAGCCAACCCTGCTACAAGGTGGGCAAATCAAACCCCCAACCAAAACCCACTGCCATCGAGCAACTTGGACATTGGCTACCCAAAATAGGGGGCGGGGGGCTACAAAGGCAAGAAGTGACTGGCTTACAAGATTTCAAGAGGGAACCTAGATCCAGAAGGCCTGGAGGAAGGTAGACTCTCTAGTGAGTAGTATTCAATCTGACTAGCCGGGGCTGATGCAATGAAATGCAGACGAGTCTTTTGTGATACAATAGTGAATAATTGTTATCAGGACTGATTGTGAGGGTCAGAAATGTAAAGGTGGATTTTTTATAGCAAGGAGGGGAGTGATTAACTTTTCAGTCTAGGAGCGGAGGTCCCTAGGACCATCAAGGGAGAAGAGCAGAGAGCGGGACCCTACCCAGAGAAGCAGTGATGCCTGAAATGGAGCCAGAGATGATGACATGGAGCAATGGAGCAGTTGGAGACTTTAGATCCAGAGAGGGAGAGCGACTGTGTGCTGAAGACCTGGGGTGTACGGGGGAAGGAATGCATGGAGGGGATGAGATGATATACAATAGAATGAATGTAAAACCAATGTTCTCCTATGTAAACTATCACATAATTCACAATAAAACATTTAAGAAAAAAAAAAAAAAAAAAACCCACTGCCATTGAGTCGATGCCCCCTCACAGCAATCCTACACAGGGTTTCTGTAAATCTTTACGAGAGCAGACAGCCTCATCTTTCTCCATAGGAGTGGCTGGTGGGTTTGAACCCTGGACCTTGTGGTTAGCAGCCCAATACCTAACCCGCTGTACCACCAGAGTTCCTTAGAAAGTAGGCTTGTTGTTACGTGCTGCCAAGACGGTTCCGACTCATAGTGACGCTGAATAGGGTTTCCGAGAAACAGCTGTGGGGTTTGAACCTTGTGGTTCACTCAGTCCAGTGCTGAGGCTGCTGGGGGTTAAAAACAGAGGCAACACTCATGGAAGCAGCAGTCAAGAACTCAAACGACGTATTACGTTACGCAAATCTGCTGCAGAAGACCTTTTTAAAGTATGGAAGAGCAGAGATGTCAGCTTGAGGACTAAGGTGCGCCTGACCCAAGCCATGGTATTTTCAATAACCTCATATGCATGCGAAAGCTGGACAGTGAATAAGGAAGACCATAGAAGAATTGATGCTTTTGAGTTATGGTGTTGGAGGGGAATATTGAAAGTGCCATGGGCTGCCATAAGAACAAACAGATCTGTGTTGGAAGAAGTGCAGCCAGAGTGCTCCTTGGAGACCAGGATGGCCAGACTTTGTCTCTCATACTTCAGACATATTGTCAGGAGGGAGCAGTCACTGGAGAAGGAGATCATGTTTGGTAAGGTGGAGGGTTCAGAGAAAAAGAGGAAGACCCCCAGAGAGATGGATTGGCAAAGTGGCAGCATCAATGGGCTCAAGCGTGGCAACAGTAGTGAGGTTGGCCCAGGATCGGGCAATGTTTAATTCTGCTGTGCATAAGGTCACTATGGGTCAGTGCTGACTCGATGGCACCTAACAACAACATTCCAAAAGGTGATTTTGAATTTGGATCGTACATCTGGAATCTTACTTACTAACAAGGAAAATGTGTTCTCGACACGCTGTGTGTGTGAAAGGCCTTTGTCCTTTGTAAAGCACTGGACTCCTGGTTTGGTTACAGGATGAACACTAGATTGTTAATCACTAAGACAGGTTCAATCTCACCTGTCACTCCTCACAAACCATACACACGGTTTCTATGAGTCAGAACCAACTCAACAACACTTAACAACAACAGCACAGAATTAAGAAAACAAAAGTTAATCAGAATAAAACAGAATGTACCAGAGGGCTTCAAAAATGTTGTGAGAAAATTCCATTAACTTTAGATTCCAATTCTCTGTGAAATTCCGGAAGCCCCCTTGTACGTTATTCCATACCCATTTTGTTGGAGTTTCCCAACCCAGGTGCCCTAAGAAATAACTTCGGGGCCAACGGTTCCAGAGGGTAACAGGCAAACGATCCTTCCAGATGCACCATTTTCTAGAACTTCCTGGAGCCTGGCATCTCCTCCTTCAGTTCCTTCATCCTCATGAGTGTGGACAGTAGAGTCCCCACTGATGCCATGTTGTTATACTTCATTCCACAGATTGAGCAATGCAGACAGCCACCTCAGGGGCCAGGCGCACCCGCCCTGAGAACATTATCCGCTCTTCCTCATCTGGGGTGAAAACCCATGAGAAAGTCCCTAATCTTGTAATACTACGCCAGATGAGGGAATAAGGTGTTAGAGGAAGGGGGAAACGAGAGACCAAAGTAAACATAATCCTGCGGTGGGGTCAGTGTATACCACTGTGTTATTCAGCTTTGACTGGTAATTGTCCATACCAAATTTCAAGGAATTGTTTTGAATAAAGACATCTTAAAGAAAATAATGAATGACCTAGATGTTTATTTTCTTGAGTGTAAGGCTTAAAATACTGTCAGAAAACATCAAGTGAACACCTTACACACATACCAGATCTGAATTATTTTATTATTTGATCATTAAGATGCCACACAAGGTGACGATAATTCTGGATGACAGGGTGAAGTCATGCCCATGGCTTCTTGCCTCAGATTAGAACAATCGCTGCATTGAGGCTAGGGGCTGACATTCCAGGTAAGACTGACTTCCGTCTCAGGCACAGACGTGGGGAGAAGGGGGCAGCCAGCAAACCCGAAGCTACTCCTCAGCCGTCCCATCCAGGATGTGTTTAAAGGAGAATGGAGAAAACTTGTAACCAGCCCCAACGTAGAACTTGTTCTGGAACTCCACCCTGTCATTGAGGGTCAAGAAAAAGGGGGATTAAACATTGAAGCAGTCCTGCTGGTGTAATGGGTTAAGTGCTGGGCAGCTAACTCAAAAGTGGGGGGTTCAACCCACCCAGAGGTGGCTTGTAAGAAAAGGTCCAGTGTTCGATTTCCGAAAGGTCACAGCCTGGCAAACCCTATGAAGCAGTTCTACTTTGTACACAAGGGGGTGCCACGAGTCCAAATCAACTGGATGGCAACTAACACCACCAATCCCACCGACACCGGGAAGCCAGCGGTAACATGTGAACACTTATCATTGGAAAGGGGATCGATGAACGGAAATGGAGGTTTATACAGGGCATCCGTTAGACCCGTGTGGAGGCGTAGGTATTCCACGTCATTCAACATCACTCCAAGGTCACAGAAAGGTGAGCTGAGCATGGCTTGTATCCTGAACCCGGCACATACCCCTCAGCACCTGTCTCCAGGACCCAGCTCCTCACCAGTGAAGACGCAGTGCATGCAGGAAAGCTGAGAGACCCTCCATGATTAGGAGGATGGCGACAGTCAGGACGGCAAAGATGGCGAAAATGATGAAGACCCCAATGAGGCCTCCCCAGCCTCGCTGGCGAAGACCAATGTTCATCACCATGGTCCAGAGCACTTCAGAGAGTTCTGCAAGAGGCAACAGGAGAGTTCTCACCCAGGGGGCTCATCTTACCAGGGCAGAGTACCGGCTGCTCTCATCCTCTAAGAACGCAGAGATGGACCGACCACCAGGATTCGAGAAGGAGGACAGGTGAGGAGGACGGTGAGCTCTGAGGGATGCAAGTCTGCGAACCTCACATATGCAGAGGCAAGCAAACACAAACCTACAGCACCAATTTGTGTTCTTTTAGGCCCTTAAGTTTGGTCATTTGTTCGGGCAGTCCTAGAAAATGAGTGAAAATCCAACCATTTCACCAATAGGAAGCCAGCCGACTGGGAAACAAGTATCTCTTCCTAAGAAAGAAGACGCGTTCTCCTCACAAGCATGCCAGAAACAAGCCGAGATGCAGCTTCCCCTATGAGGCCTGGCCTGTGATTCCCACGGGGACCTGATGGTGACTCCCAGGGCCCCACTCACGGGCATGGGCCAGGCTCAAGGCCCAGAGGCGCAGGTACGAGGCCGTGTTGGAGATGCAGCCCAGGCAGTATTCGATGGTGTGGATGGCCTGGTGGACAAAGACGTCTCCAAAATTGAACTGGAAGAGAGAATATTGAAAATGAAGGGCTTTCTCCCAGGGAGCAGCTGGAGGACTCAGACCACTGACCCTGTGGTTATTAGTCAAGTACGTAAGCATTGTGCTGCCCAAGCCCCTTACAGTCCAACCCGGGGGAAATCGAGATTAATGTTGTCATCATCAAATCGATCACAACTCATGGTAACGCCATGTGTGCAAAGTAGAATTGTGTTCCACAGGGTTTTCTTCATTTTCTCTGGGAAACAGCTTCCTTCAGAAATAAGGGGGGAAGAAAGAAAAGACAAGAAAGTGATGAGAAAACAGAAAAGGTCAGAGAAGCAAGAAGCAGAGTCATGTGAGTGATGTGGAGAAAAGACAAACGCGGTGTCTCCCAACTCAGTACGGAGAAGCTCTGTGAAACCATGAAGGTTCAGGAAGGCAGGGCAGAGCTGGAGCGAGTAGATCTGTAATGTTGATGCCATGTGGGGAGAGGGGGAGAGGATGACGTCGCTCAGGATGGAGACCCCCACACAAGCGCCTATGGATGGAGACTGTGGGTGCCCCATCATGGACAGCTGTCCTTGGAGAAGGTAAGAAGGAAGGATGGGGGTGGAGATGGAATGGAAAGATGCTGAGGACATGAGATAAACTGACGGGGGAGGTTGTACTGGCCAGGCCAGGACTGACCAGAAAAGGAAGGTCGGTAAGTATCGCATCCTAAACTATGGCAGTAGCTCTGACAAACTTAATTAGCCATTACCATGGGTTACTCTTGTCACCTTTGAAAATTTGTTGGAAGAATCGTCCATGACTTAGGCTTTCACTAACCCTAAAGGACCAGTCATCCATTCACGTGAATACACGTTTGTAGGAATACCACCACAGACACAGCTCCTGGTGGGGGCTCTCTGGCCCCCTCCAGAGTTGGAGTAGACTCCAGTGGAAATCCCCAGCTTGCAGTGCAGGATTGGTGGGGAATTCAATCCTCCCAGGAAAACAGCCAGCTGCCTTCCCCTGGGAAAATGGGGCACAGATTCTGGAGCGGGAGTGGCTGCCCTTGGCAGAAAGGGGGCCTTGGAAAAGAAGGAAAAAGACAATCCACGAAATCACAGCCGAGGCAACGACATTCCAGAGACAGCCAGCCAAGCATGGAAGGGCAGGGGTTGAGGTCCGACAGCAGAGAAGAGGCTGTAGCAGCACGGTAGCCTCTGGGGGGAGGAGGCTGGAGAAACAGCCCACATTTTGTGGCAGTATCTAGGGCTTGATCTGGGCTCTGCTCTCCTGGTTTCAGGAAATCATGATAAAAGTAAGAGAATGCCCAGAGTGTGAACTGAGCCAGGAGACCTCAGTAACACTAGGACCTTCAGTATCACTGGATCAAGGTTGACATTCACTAGGCTGAGATGTTAAAATACTTCCATGTTTTCGTTAGTTGCCAATGAGTCGGGCCCCAACCTACGACAATCCCATGAACAACAGCAGGAAACACTGCACCATCCCCAGGGGTCGGTTGGGGATCAGACTGTGAGATCCATAGGGCTTTTGTTGGCTGGTTTTTGGAAGTAGATTGCTAGATCTTTCTTCCAAGCCCATTTCAGCCTAGAAACGCCACCGAAACTGGTTCAGCATCGTAGCCCACGTATCAGGTGCATTTAACTAAACAGGCCCAGAATTCAGGATGGAAGGGGAGAATTTTATCACGAACCGCTGTTGCCCTCAGAACTCTCCCACAGAGGCTGGGGAAGAGCTATTGCTCGGACCTGCTTTGGGGCTGCCCTTTCCCAGGGCCTCCCTGACCTCTTGTGACTGAGCCATCACACGGTTGCAGTTCAGTGGGGACTTACAGACCATTCCGAGTCTCCTGCTCATGCCCATCGGACAAGTTGGGGGCCGTGTCCTACTGGTTGTCCAGTGCTTTCAGTATCACCCGACTAGATCTCACTAGAATCTGTACAAACGGGGAAGCCTTCCTGGGGTGTCCAGTCCCGGGTACCTCTTCCTCGTGGTCATCCTGGGTTCCATGGCTAACTGTATAAGACTTCTTAGCAGGACTGATAGAGTGGTGTGAGTTACCACCTTCCATGCTTTCTGTGGAATCTCCTTGGACCAGGGATGCCTGCAGCTGTCACCAAGTGGAAGAAAAGAAGAGAGCTCTAAATTCACCTTAGAAGGACCACAATTCCACACATTTCGAAATAAACGTCCTCACTGCCTCTTAGCTATCTGGAACTCTGTATGGTTTACCTCTTTTACCTTTCAGGCCAATTCCTTAACACCTGATTTGACAGCAAAGTATCCTCGGGTCTAGAAAGGTTGATAAATGTGCCTAGGATCAGCAGAAAATCTTCCCAATATGAAAAGAACCACCAAGACCCTAATGAGCAGCCTCAGAGATCAAGTTCAAGGGGACAGGCCCCCAAGTGGTCTTTGGGCGCTCTTGTGACCCAGCCAGGTTACAGGTGTCAGCGGGTATGGCAGACTAAGAACCCTCTCTACTTCCTTGCCCAAGGCCGGGAAAGGGGGCAGCAGCCACACTGAGTCCAGCTGCTGTTGGCAGGCAGAGCTCTTGTGCACACAAATGAGTCTCTGGGCACAGGTGAACCAGCAGTCATCTGGTCCTCACCTTTGGGCAGGCTGAGTTTCTAGGAAGAAGCACACAGATATCTACAAACAAGTATCTGCTACCTTCCTTTGAAACATCTGATCACCTGTTTGGACAATTCTTCACCCCTTTCTTATTTCAGCTTCTCACCCATGAGCCCAAAAAGTATTTTTTGCTTGTTTTTTGTTAAATACCACCACATCGGTTCTGTATAGGGTTTCAGAGGAGCAACTGGTGGATTTGAACCGCCAACCTTGCAGTTAGCAGTGTAGTGCTTAGCCTAAAGTGTCACATCAGAACTCCTGTTTGCTTGATGATGGTGATGGTGATTGTATAGCTGTGGAGTAAGTTCCAACTTATAGTGACCCTGCGTAGGTTTTCTGAGGCTATAAATCTTTATGGGAACAGAAAGCCTCATCTTTCTAAGCAGCTGGTAGTTTCCAACTGCTGACCTTGGGGTGAGCAGACCGACTCGTAACCCAGAGCTACCAGAGCTCCTTTTGCTTGGCTTTTCTACTTATTTTTATCCCACATAAATGGCCTATCAGGGAAGTTGTAGAAGACTCAAGACTGTTGGGAAATAAAGCGGTGGGAGGAGAGGCAGTGAAACTAGAAAGAGGGCGCCACCTAGGGACGGACCTCCAGAACTTCAGTCTGACCAGGTCTGTCCAGCCCCTACCATCTTCCTGGTCAATACCCAGCAAAGATTAAAAAAAAAAAAAAAAAGGTTTTAACATTTGATTGACAGCCATCTAAGGCATACACATTCCATGAAAACTTCTGTTGTAGTGGTGGGAAGCACAGATAGTTATCCCAAATGGTGTCTGTATGTCATTTCTAGACCCACGACAAGCTGGGGAGGTTATGTGACAAGTAGAACTTCCCCACAGGATTTCAAAGGCTGTAATTTTTTTTTTTTTAATTTATTGTGAATTGATTAATAATTTACATAGGAGAACATCGGCTTTATACCATTGTTTCATTGCAATGATTACAATTTCCTCTGTGCAACATCATTCAACAGTATTTGCTTCCATTTCCAACTTTTTTGGGGCTGTGAATGGGGGGGTGGGAAGATGTATACAGAAACACTCAGGTATATGTAATAATTTAAACCACCAAAGGGCACAGTCTGCAAGTCTACCTCCTGGCCACCAGCACACAGCCTTTCTCTTTCCATGAGTTTTAGAGTCCTCAGCTGCTCCCTCTCTCCATGTCCTCATCTCTGCCTCTATCTCTGGTGTCACTGTTTCTCTGGATAGGGTCCCATATTCTACTTGTGCTCTTCTCCCTTGATGGTCCTAGGGTCGGTCCTCTGTTCCAGGAATGTAAAACTAACTACTCCCCCATTTTTGTTATAAAACTTCTACCTTTACAGTTGTGACAATCACAATTAGTAATGGTAACAATTACTCACTATTGAATCGTAAGAATCGTATCCCCATCTCTTTTCACCAAACTTGTCTAGACAAGATGAAAACTATTCAATGGGGACTCTATCTTCCCCCACATACTCTTCAACTAAACTCCCTCTTGAAAACTTGTAAGCCAGTCTCTTCATGCCTTTATTGTCCCCTCATTTTAGGTAGCCAGTGTCTAAGTCACCCATCCCTATCTACCCTGTGTACAGAGGGGATAGCATTGATACTTGATGTGAAGACTCCTTCCCTCTCTGTTGGTATTTGGAGCTACTACATCCATAAGTATAGGTCAAGCTCATCAAATTGTAGCAATTTACAATTGTTTCCTTTATAAAAAATTGTTTTTTTATTTTCCCTTGGTCAAGTTCTGATCATCAAGCCATCAAGGCTAGGTCAAATGGGTACTATCTGCAAGTTTGAGCGTTCTTGTGCATGTCCCCTCACTTCATATCAGCTGGATGCTTCACTCTCAGCTCTAGCCCTCCGTGGCTATGTCCTTGTCCATGAGCTCAGGAGTCCCCAGGTCTCACCACACCTCAGACCAACCAGCCCTTCCTCTTCTCTCTCTCTTCTCCAGGTCAACGGGAGTCTATGGAATGTGGCTGAACTCAGCCCGTTTCTTCATTGCTGCCTTCCCTCCTCAAAGGCTGTAAATCTTTATGGAAGCATGCGGACACATCGCTCTCCCAAGGAGTGGTGGGTGGGTTCAAACCACCAACGTTTTGATTAACAGCCAAGAGCTCTTAAATAAGCACTGGAAAGCGACCCTCCCTAGGGTATTATCTGATCTAGGTCGTCTTTAACGCTCTTCAAGGTTAAGCGTTGGGCTGCTATCAGAAAGGTCGGTGGTCTGAGCTTCCGATAGAATATTTATGTAGAATAGAATAAATAGGAAGTCCGAGCAAAAGGAGCTCTGGTAGCCTAGTGGGTTATGAGTCAGGCTGCTAACCCCAAGGTGAGCAGTTCTAAACTACCAGCTGTCTTCTCCCAAAAGGACTGACACCTCGGACACCCTACTCAGGGTCGCTGTGAGTCAGAATTGACTCGATGGCAGTGGGCTGAATTTCGGTTTCCCCCTGGGTAAATCAGCGGCTCAGGACCAACTTAAACAAAAGGAACAAGTGGGCTAACCTGCTATTTGCCAACATGAAAACCTGCAACGAATAAAATTGACGATGCTGAGCTCTTGCCCATGATCTGTGATGATCCCGTGAAGTCCCCACACTTATAACACTGATGCAAAACCACTTCTGTTGTTGTTGTTATTGGGGGTCATCGAGTTGGTTCAAAGTGACCTCAGGCATCAGAGTAGAACTGTCCCCTAGGGCTTACAGGAGCGGGTCACCAGTCCTTTTGCCAGAGGAGCCGCTGGCGGGTTTGAAACCCTGACCTTTCAGTTAACCACAATGCCACCAGGGTCCTCCCCCGCCCCACAAAAAAACAAAAACAAACTATCACAAGAGTTAGCTGCATATGAAGTGCATGGGCTAGGAATCGAACCTGAATCTGCAGCATGGAAGGTGAGAATTCTACCCCTGAGCCACCACCATGGCCTCATTACAGGCTAAGCTGAGAAGAAGAGCTGCAGGAGAGGTTTTGCTGCTGAGCGCTTCATTCCCTCCTTCAGGGCCAGCTTCCGGTCTCTTCCGAACAACACACATACACCACCACCACCACCCCCTCCCGCCTTCCTGCCCCCCTCCCCGTGAGTGAAGAGAGAGCAGCAGTCCTCACCTGGGCTCTCCGATGGTTAGCTCTGAGGATGAAGGGTTTAATCAGCAGCATCCAGGGCACAGAGATCAGAGCCATGACTACAAAGAAACTCTGGACTTCTTGCTGCAAAGACCAAAATGGTGAGAGGTTGTCATTTCAGCCTAACAAGGTAAAAGGGATTCACCATCATAGCTGGAACATTCCTATCGTGGATAGCGATTCCAGTCCCACTGTGGCCAGTGTCCACTTCAGGGGCACTGGAAGTCCACTCTATCCCCTACTCTCTGGCCATAGCATTTGCAAATAGTCCTTTGGGCATGAAGAACTCAAGAGACACAACGTAAGGAAACTTTGGTGATGGTGGTGTGTCGTGCAGTCAGTTCCGACTCATAGCGACCCTAGGCTGTAAATCTTTACAGAAGCAGAAAGCCTCATCTTTCTCCTGTGGAACAGCTGGTGGTTTCGAACTGCTGACCTTGAGGTTAGCAGCCCAATTCGTAATCACTATGCTACCAGAGCTCCTTAAAGGCACCTTTATTTCTCCTAAATCTGGGTGGTTGTCCCTGGTCCGGAAAGGCCCCGTGACCCCAGGCACTACTCTCGAGTAATCAGTGGGGTCATTTTAAGTCACAAACATGGTCTCTATTGGTTAATTTTATGAACCCAGCAGGACACTGTCTCAAAGGAAACCCTTGTGAGGGTAACGCAGGAATGGGAAGTGCTGCGTTCTGTTGTGCATGGGGTCGTGACGGCACCTGACAACAACAACATGAGATAATCATGTGCGCTCTCTGGGTCCCCACCCTCACCCCACGAAGAGGCTGCTTGCCATCTCTGCCTGACTTTCATGGCCGCCACGCAGGTGAGTTACCTGCTGGATTCTGGAGCACCCAATCGGAACCTGAACACTTTCTCTCAGGGACTCCGTGGAATAAGTTACATTGTAGAAATGCCAACTGTCTACAGATGGGCCAAGATCACCAACCATGTGTCACCGAACATGTACCTGTTGCCACTAGTTGATTCCACTTTGCAGTGATCCTGTAGGACAGAGTAGAACTGCCCCAGTAGGTTTCCAAGGTTGTCATCTTTACATAAGGCCACATCTTTCTACCTCAGAGGGGCTGATGGGTTCAAATCTCCATCCTTTCAGTCAGCAGCCAAGTGCATAGCCACTGTACCACCTGGGATCCTGTACAACCCAACAGGGTCACGAAAGTAGTAAGTTGGTCGCCAGAGAAGAGCTTTTAGAAGTGTATTTCTTCAATGATGAGTAGCTAAAAATCACTCCCTAGGAAATCTTGTCATGAGACATTTTGTTCTTATTCTTCGATGTGTCTGCAGGGGTGGCTGTTGTGGTGGTTGAAAGCTGTTGAGTCAGTTGCAAGTCATAGAGGCTCTGTATAGGTTTCCAAGAGCGGTTGGCGGGTTTGAACCACTGACCTAGCAGTTAACAATCCAGTGCTTACCCTACGGTGCCACATCAACCAGAAGTCAGCCTCAGGAGCATGTGTTTGGCTCCAGGAGGAGACCGGCTGCAGCTATGACACCCTGAACGGATAACACCATCCAGCCCACGCTACAACATGCTCCCAAGGAACCAGAACATACGGAAGTGAACCCTTATCTTCAGTGAAGACCCAGTTCCACCGACGTCACCACCATGCTAGTCACGGAGCGGCCAGGAGAAAAGACCCTTCTGTGTTAGCAGATAAGTGTTTGCAGAATTACTTTTATACCCAGCTGCAATGGGACATTTCTACTAAATGAAATATTAACTTGATAATGAGTCTGAAATGAATGGAAGAAATCACAATCGTGGTACACTCCAGGTGCTGGGGTTGACTGGCCAACAAGAGAGAGTAAAAGCATCTCCTCCAGCTGGTTCTGGAAACTCCTGGGAAAGCATGAGCTTGCTGGTTTCCTGGGCACCCATGACTCCTGCAAACGGAGAGGTCCCTCTTTGGTCCTGTTTTCATTTTCTTTCTTAGGAAAATTAACTAGAGTATGTTTTTTGACTAACAGACGACTACATGGTTAGGTGTTGGTTTTCACTCACTCACTCACTGCCCTGAAGTCAGTTCTGACATAACGACCCTGCACAGGGTTTCTGAGGCTGAAAATCTTTATGGGAGCAGAAAGCCTCATCTTTCTCCCAGGAATGACTGATAGTTTCAAACTGCTGACCTTGAGGTTCGCAGCCTGACTCATAACCACTACGCTACCAGAGCTCCTTATTCTGACTCATAGTGACCCTGTATATGGTTTCTGAGGCTATAAATCTTTATGGGAGCAGAAAGCCTCCAAAATACTATTTTGCACTAAGAATAAAATGCAAACAGAAAAAAGAAAAAGAAGAAAATGCTAGTTCAATATTTAAAGCACCTGGTGTCGTCCTGCAGGATAAATACAGGACGACTAACTGAAAGGCTGTCGGTTCTAAGCCCCCAGCCACTCCTCAGAAACCCACACAGGGTGGCTATGAGTTGGCTACGGCTCGACAGCACTTAACAAAAACAACTAAGTGTTATTTAGGTGCTATGCAGAGCACCCCCTTTATTTGGAGGGCCTGGGTGCTGCCAATAGTTAGCATGCTTGACCAAAAGGCTGGAGGTTCAAGCCCACCCAGAGGTGTCATGGAAGGAAGACTTGGAGGTCTACTTCTGGAAGCACAGTTCTACTCCGACACACATGGGGGGGCGCCAAGAGTTGTAACTGGCTCACCAGGAATTTGTTATTTAGAATATTTCCACCTTCAAGCCAAATCAACTGAAGATATATATAAATATATGTTTTTTCTTTTCTTTTTTCTTCTTTTAGCTTAGCCAACGCACAAGCCAATTTCCCCACAACCCCTGTGCAATAACCCATCTCGTGTGCCACATCGCAGCTCTGCTCTAGACACTTGAATATTCTTGTAAGCAGAGCCTCTATACTCGGAACCCTCAGTCCCTGCCTTTTGGACAGCGGCTCTGCAGTACTCTGCCTACAGGTGAGCCCGGGCATGCCCGAGTGGAAAGAGGAAAAAAGAAACTCAGTGATACCTGATATTCGTACAGGGGCCTGTTGGAAGGATCATCGTAGTTAAACAGGAACATGTTGATGAAGTGGATGAGGATGCTGGGGGCGCGCTGCGACACGTGCACATCATACTGGCACCATTTGAAAATGATCATGAAAACCAGGTATCCAAACAGACAGATGATAAAAATCATCTCGGGAATGAACTGCAGCGTGACGTTGATCAGTTTTCTGAAGTAGCTGGGGTTGGAAACACACACACACACAAAACCAGATCACAAAGGAAACCTTCAAAACTCAGCTGTGTTGTCAACTCCACCTCACAGCGCCCCCAAGTGGGTCAGAGTAGAACTGTGCAACACAGGGTTTTCATCTTGGATTCATGGTGTCTCATATGTGTTAGAATAGAACTGTGCTCCACAAGGTTTTCACATCTGATTCATGGCACCCCCAAGTGGGTCAGAGTGGGACTGTGCTCCACAAGGTTTTTATTGTTTTTAACTTTTATTGGGAATTGAGTGAAGATTTACAGAGCAGATCATTAGTTTTACATTCAACAAATTACGTTTTGCTTCATTACAATGATTGCAAGCCCTTCCATGTATTAACAGTTAACAGTATTTACTTGTACTGTGGGTTAATGCGCTGGACTGCAAAGTCGTTTTGAACGGCAAGGTCAGCAGTTCAAGCTCACAAGCCATTCCTTAGAACACTATACAGGGTCACTATGGGTCGGAACCAACTTGATGGCATTTAACAATAACAACTACTTAAATGATACATTTCCTGTGGCTTTCACTATATTCGTCTTTTCTCCTTTGCGTTGCGTGTTGCCTGCCCTGTCACCCATGTTGACATGTGTCTACACTCTAGCCTGTGAATAATTTTCCCTCCCCACACCCATAACTATCATAGATTGTTTCTTTCTTTCAACCAGTCACACATTTTGTTTCATTTCATGGATTACATGCCCCTCCCTGTAACAACAGTTACCTGTTTCCCTTTCACATCTTATTTTTCCTAAGAGTTTTCAACTTCTCATTTTTCAGAAGTAGATCTCCAGGCCTGTCTTCCGAGATGCCTCTTGTAGGGGCACTTAAACCCTGAACCTTTCACTTTGCAACTGAGTGTATCAGTCATTGCACCTCCTTGGAGGAGGGTTCCAGGGGAACGTTGTTATTAGATGCTGTTGAGTCAGCTCTGACTCATTACAACCCCACGTACAACAAAACAAAGCACTGCCCGGACCCTGTGCCATCCTCACAATTGTTGTTACGTCTGAACCCATTGCTGCTGCCACTGTGCCCATCTGTGTCTATTGAGGGTCTTTCTCTTTTTAGATGTCCCTCCACTTTACCAAAAAAGAAGTTTTTCTCCAGGGATGATCCTTCCAGGTAATACATTCAAAGCACATGAACAAAGTCTTGCTACCCTTACTTCTGAGGGACATTCTGGCTGCACTTCATCCTCTCCCAAAGTATATACTGTTCACTTTTCTGAACACAGCATCCACTCGCCAGCAAGCGGCAAGCACACCCAGAGGGAAGAGAAGAGAAAGACAAGAACTTTGAACCAGGGTCCAGAAGGCAAGGCTGGATGCAGAGCTTGGTAGGTGCCCAGAGCCTCACATGCATGAAAGACAGAAGAGCCATAGCAGGAGGCGGAAGCTTCCCCTGCAGATGCTCTGAGGCCAGGATTGGCAATCTGTGGTTCTCGGGTCAAATCGAGTGAAATGTCTGTTTTGTACAATTTGTAAGCGGAACATGGCTTTTACGTTCTTAAATGGTTGAAGAATCAATTTTACAACACGTGAGAGTTGCATAGGAGAAAGGAGAAGAGGGGGCTCAGTGCTTAGGAGAGCATGAGCTTAAAGGATCCCTGGTGGCACAGGGTGTTAATCACCAGGTCGCTAACAATCAGGTCAGTGGTTCAAACCCACCAGCTGCCCCACAAAAAATCAGGCTTTCTGCTCCCCTAAGGATTTTATTTTGAAACCCTGTGGGAACAGTTCTATTACTCTGTATAATACAGGCTCACTGGCATCCTGGTGTGGCGCTGTGGGTTAATGCACTGGACTGCAAAGTTGGTTTGAACCACAAGGTAGGTGGGTGGTTCAAGCTCACCAGCAGCTTCTCAGAAACTCTATACAGGGTTGCTATGGGTCAGAAGCAACTGGTCAGCACTTAACAACAACAGAGGGTCACTAGGAGTTGGAATCTTCCTGACGGCAATGGGTTTGGTTGGGGGAGTTTTGTTGTGAGCTTGTGCTAATGGTGGTTCTGTGGGTTAGGCATTGGTCTGCTAACAGAAAACTTGGCAGTTCAAACCCACCAGTTTCTCCTCAGGAGAAAGACAAGGCTGTCTGTTCCTGCAAAGATTTATAGCCTCAGAAACCCTATGCAGGTGCTGTGAGTTGGCATCAACTCGATGGCGGTGAGCTTGGGTTTTGGTGAAGGGTGAGGAGAAGTTTGCAGGGTGGATAAGGGAGACAGTGGATCATGGTGAACATAATTAATGTCACTGAACTGAACATGTGACGGTTATTGAAATGTCAAATGTTTTGGTACACACATACCTTCCAAAATTTAAACAGAACGAACCAATGACCTTGTGGTTAGCAGCCCAATTCTTAAGCCTCTGCTCCATTAGGACTCCTTTTTGCCCATAATGTTGTTGTTGTGGTTGTTAGGTGCCATCGAGTCAGTACCGACTCATAGCAACCTTATGCACAGCAGAACGAAACACTACCCAATCCTGGGCCAATATCACTATCATTGCCACGCTTGAGCCCATTGATAATGCCTCTTTGCCAATGCATCTCGCTGGGGGTCTTCTTTCAATTCCATTTTCCCATGAACTTTTGAAGCTCCTTCATATACACTTGTTAAGTGCTGTCCAGTTGGTTCCAACTCATGATGACCCTGTATAGGATTTCTAAGGAGTGGCTGGTGGGTTTGAACCACCGACCTTGTGGTTTGCATTTCAGTACTGATCCTACAGTGCCACACCAGGAGTCTTCATCTAGCCTTGGCGGAAGTAAATTTTAGAAGTTCTCCAATGATGGATCTTGATAGGGGAAAAGGAGGAGTCGATAAGACAATATGTTGAAACAAAAGCGTGACAGAGAGGATGCTGCCAGCCAGAAATGGCACCAACTGGGTTCAGAAAGAAGGGCACCTTGGCCAGAATTTGGTAGGCCCCCATCTGCCCAGCAGTGGATGGAGACAACACCAACCTCAACCTCTTGGTTCAGAAGGGCACAGCTTTAACTGGAAAATGCACGTCTTTCTTGACCTTCAAGAGACTCAGCTTCAGAGACAGAGTTGCCATTTCCAGCAAACCTGCTTGTCCTGGCTTACAGCGAGACCCGAGGGAAGACTTTCCATCCATTGGAGGACTCATGTGCCACCAGATGGTGGTTCTGTAAGGACTCATCCTTGGGTTTGATCAAACAAACAGAAAGGGACTCATGGAACTTACATGTGATTGAAGAGGCTGAGAACCACCCCGAACACCATCTGGACAATTCCCAGGATGACTGACATCTTCATTTTATAGGAATTCAAGAAGGTGAGCTTGTTTGATGCTAAGTTCCAAATCTGGATGGGAAAACAAGTCAACACACACATGAGCCCCAAGTTAGAAATCCTGTTGGAGTTGGGGGCACAGTTCCACTTTCCCAAAGCAGCCACGCCACTGGTCACACTGTCACCATTAGTCAGATTTAGCCTTGCTTCAGGATCAGAAAGGGGAAGGGACCATGCCCCCAATAAATGAAGCTTAATGACACAGTAGCAAACCCTCAGCGTGGTTCTGCACTTGATGAGTTTTCACCAAAAAGTTCACTGAAGGTGACAGGGACAGACTAGGGGCAAGAAGGAAGAGAGCTGGAGCTGAGACTACAGCAGGAAAAATAGCATCAGGTGTAAGAACACAACCAGCCACAAAAGGAAGGAACCTTCAGTACTCTGTGAATAGCACCAGGAGCAGATAGCCCCCAAAGGAAACAGAAGGGGTAGCACTCCATTTCCAAAAAGCCTGCACCCCTTTACTGAAAATCAAATGTTCCTCCCCTCTATTAAGACATAGGGAGAAGGCATCTGGGACCAGGAAGAGAAAATTGTACTTAATCCACACTCCCCAATCGACAGGGTCGTCTCCACTCGCAGAGACAGACCCACTTCTCTCTTTGAAGTGTACTTTCACTTTGCAATAAGCTGCTTCTGTAGTAATTAGTAGCAGTACTTACGTGCCATCGAGTCAGTACTGACTCACAGCAACCTTATTATACACACAGCAGAATGACACACTGCCCGATCCTGGGCCAACCTCACAATTGTTGCTACGCCTGAATCCATCGCTGCTGCCACCGTGCCAATCCATCTTATGGGGGGTCTTCCTCTTTTTCTCTGACCTTCAACCTTACCAAACATAATATCCGTCTCCAGGGACTGGTCCCTCCTGACAATATGTCTGAAGTAAGAGAGATGAGGTCTCATCATCCTGGCCTCCAAGGAGCACTCTGGCTGCACTTCTTCCAACACAGATTGGTTTGTTTTTCTGACTGTCCATGGTACTTTCAATATTCTCCTAAAACACCAAACCTCAAATTCACCAATTCCTCTAAGGTTTTCCTTATTCACTGTCCAGCTTTCACGTGCATATGAAGTTTGAAAATACCATGGCTTCGGTCAGGCGCACCTTAGTCTTCAAGCTGACATCTTTGCTCTTCAACACTTTAAAGAGATCTTGTGCAGCAGGTTTGCCTAATTGCTCGTGTGTAATTGAGAAGCAGCGACTCAGATAAGGCTGATTCTTGAGAGGGGGGACCAGGGGAAATGATACAAAAGGAACCAGGAACCGCTCCTATCCAAGGGAAATATCAAGGTTCTAGAAGAAATGGGGAAAATCCCCTGTGATTTTCTTCTTCCCTGTTCTAGATGAAAGGATGTTCTGAAATGGTACAGAGAGGTCTCAGGTCTTCCTCAGTTCCCTTAGGAATGGCATGTAGGTCTCCTACCCAAGAATTTATCCAATCCCTACTTTAAAATGCCACCGGTACTCAAGGAACTCTGGTAGCATAGTGGTTACGAATCGGGCTGCTAATCTCATGGTCAGCAGTTCAAAACTACCAGCTGATCTAGAGGAGAACGATGAGGCTTTCTGCTCCCATAAAGATTTACAGTCTTAGAAACCCTGTACAGGTCGCCGAGTCAGAACTGACTCCACGGCACATAACAACAATAACATCAACAACACTCTGAACTTCAGTGGCGTATCACTCTACAGATGGGAAGGGGCGCGTCTCTCAGGAAAACATTCTGCAGACAACGCTCCCGGAGCTTAAGGGTTGGTCAGGGGTCTTGCCTTCTGTGCCACCCCAATTGAGGCAGGCACCTAGACACAGTAGATGGGCAGGGACTGACTAGGGTCTCAGCTGGTCAGTGACCACAGTGGTGGATTTTCCTCCTCCCCACAGGGACCCCAAGCACCCCTGTGGGCTCCACTCCCACCTCGGTACACTGAGACCCACCCTCGCCGGCCCCAGAGCTCTCTTCTGCGCTCTGCATGTCCAATATGTGTACTTACTGGGCAACCAGAGTTTCTTAAAGAGGTGATTATTAACCACCAGGCCTATACATTTGTAATTGCCTCAGATGCATGTGAAAGTTGGACAATAAATAAAGAACTGTGGTGTTGGGAAGAATACTGAGAGTACCAAGTACTGTGAGAAGAACAAACCAATCTGTGTTGGAAGAAGCACAGTCAGAGTGCCCCTTAGAAGCCAGGATGGTGAGACTTTGGACATGTTAGCAGGAGGGACAGTGGAGGGTCAGTGAGAAAGTGGAAGACCCCACAGAGATGGACTGACCAGAAGCAGCAACGACAAAACCAAGGGTAGCAGCAGTGGCGAGGATGTCGCAGGATCGGGCAGGGTTTCATTCTGTTTGCATAGCGTCGCTAGGACTCCGAACTATGCTCCATGACACCTAATAACAACGCAACAACAGGGCACACCTGGTGGAGAATAAGGCAGTTGGCTGGGAGCTCTATGAAAAGTGTGTCAGGGCTGTGTAGAGGGTGCAGGGGGTGGAATGGTGTTTGTTTTTACTTGAATCCAGCAGGTGTGTCAGAAAAGCGACTCGTCATCATTCCTCAACATATATTTGCTGATTCAGTAGGTTCTAGCACCTTCTCTCTACCCAAGATCTTCAAACAAGACATTTTTGTCATAGCTATTATTCTTATGCAAGATTATTATCATGACTGAAATGAACAAGGGAGTCTTGGTAGGGCGCTGCGGGTTAATACGCTGGACTGCAAAGTCGGTATAAACCACAAGGTCAGTGGTTCAAGCTCACTAGCTGTTCCTCGGAAACCCTATACAAGGTCACTATGAGTTGGAACCGACCCAATGGCACCTAACAACAACAACATGAACAAGGAGTCCTGGTGTGGTGCTGTAGAATCAGCACTGGACTGCTAACAGAAAGGTCGGCAGTTCAAACCCACCAGCCACTCCTCAAAAACCCTATACAGGGTTGCTATGAGTCAGAACTGACTCAATGACACTTACCAATACCAAAGTGAACAATGTTTAAGCTTAATATATCCTGAAACTTATGATAAGCTTCCGAAAGAAAGAGAAAACACTAGTTGTTTTTTTAAAATCGACAAAAGCCAAAACAAATCCACTGCCAACGAGTCAGTGCAGACTCACAGCTACCCAGAGTGACCCGCGGTGACCCAGAGCCAGCAAGAGCCACCCACAGAGACCCAGAGCCACCCAGAACGACCCACAGTGACCCACAGCTACCCAGAGTGACCCGCAGTGACTCAGAGTGACCCGCAGCTACCCAGAGTGACCCGCGGTGACTCAGAGTGACCCGCAGCTACCCAGAGTGACCCGCGGTGACTCAGAGTGACCCGCAGTGACCCAGAGCCAGCAAGAGCCACCCACAGAGACCCAGAGCCACCCAGAACGACCCACAGTGACCCAGAGTGACCCACAGTGACTCATAACATTTCTAAAACTTAATCTTCACAGGAGTGGCCAGTCTCGTCTTTCTCCCTCAGAATGGCTGGTAGGTTTGAACCACCGACCTTGTGGTTAGCAGTCCAGTGTTTATCCTACAGAGCTAGGCCAAGACTCCACAAATATCCATTGAAGGGATAAATGCAAGACATTCACAAGTTATTTCATAATAAATATTTAACACAAGAGGGTATTATTACCGGATCAATCCCAAATGGGTAGGGGTTTCCAGAATACACTCCTGGCACAGCCGGGTCCAGCTGTAAGAAGGGGTTGGTCTCCACTATGTGGTCACTAGAGAAGGAGAAAGCAAAAGAGCAACGGTCAATCAGAGGTCAGAGAAACGACGTCAGGACTGTACATCCTGAGTGTGTGGTCAACCCAAGGCCAACAGCTGGGAGGTATAACGCGTACATCTGGCCCCATGAAGTGCCCCTCGGATGAAGAGCCCAGTGTTGTTCCAGTGCTGGGGCTCCCGAGGCACCCTCCCGCCTCCACAGTCTGAGCACCCAGTGAGCTCTCCCACTGACAAACAGAGAAAAGCTATAGTGATAATCCATCAGGAAGGAGGGCGGAGGCAGGGCTGAAGGGAGCACACGGGGCAGAAACAGGACAGGACGTAGCCCCGGGTGTCCACCGGCAGGTAAATGGATTAAACAGGAGGTGGACTGTCCATACGTCTTAGTCTCCCGTGTTTTTGTGATGCAAAGGCCACACGTGAGTGACACTTGTCCCACCGTAATCCTGTTTCACTCTCTGAGCACCTGCCATCTGCCACCCACAGCCTCAGCAGCCATTTCCAATCCTGCTGACAGTGGACAGACCAGGGAACCAGGGTTGCGATCTCTATATCCTCCCCCATAGCTTTCATGTTGAAATCAAGCTGCTCCAAATGCTGAATAAAATGCCTTGATGGAGAATCTGTGGTGTTGGCTGCTGGGCAGCAGGGACCCACACAGGTCAGCATCTGCTCCAGCAAGCCTAGGTCCAGAGCTCGGATTGTCTGAATTCCCTGCGAGACCAAGGTCCGTGCCAAATGCCCTCTCCCCTTGAAGCTTTGCTTCAAGTCCACCCAGTGTAGACCTGCTGTCCCTTATTCCACAGTGGCACCTGCCACAAGGCGTGTGCTCTATAAACCAGCTGCTCTGTGTCAGACCCGAAGTGGGCTTCACAACGTCTGCAGTGGTGACTTTTTGCAAGTTGATCACCTCCGGGTGAACTCAGACCCCCAAACTTTCAGCAGTTGAGTTAGTTCACGAGTGTATACTACCCATTGTTCCATAATACATGTTTAATCCATCTCAAAGCCCACCACCTTCGAGTCAATTCTGACTTACAGCAATCCTGTAGGGCAGAGGAGAACTGGCCCATAGGGTTTCAGAGGCTGTAAACTTTAATGGGAGCAGAATGTCTCATCTTTCTCTGGAGGGGCTGCTGGTGGGTTCGAACTGTTGACTTTTCAGTTAGCAATAAAGCACTTAACCACTGCACCACCAGGGCTCTTTACTTGCCCCCTAACGTATTTAAATTTAATGGAGCTCCAGTTTCAAAAACATGCCCACGTACTACACAAGGAAATGGCCCCTGGCCTTGCCCTCCTCAGGGGTAACTCTGGGCAGAGCCATGTGCAGACCTCTGCAGACCCTCATGGAGGCCAGGTGGTCAGCCGATGAGTGTCTACCTCTGAGTGTACACTTACGTCCAAGTGCCGTTTCTGAACATGGGTCGGACGCTCCACGAAGAACCGAAGATGTTGAAGGATTTGGAGAAGCAGTCGTTGTAAATGAGACCCGTGTAGATGGAGAAGATGCCCATGAGTAAGATGAGGTAGCGGCCATGGAAAAAGGTGTTCCAAATCTGGGCTCAAAGAGACAGAGAGGGGTGTTCAGCAGAGGTCCCACCTGTGTAGCCGCAGCAAGACATCCAGGGTCACGTGCCCATGGTAGCCACCAAAGCAACCCCATGAGAAAAAGCGTGCACGGTACATATGTGAGTCAGAGACAACTCCAGGTTGTTTATTTCTTTATAGCAGGCTGACATCCCTTAGCCCCCAAATTCAGTTTTACATTTCCAATTGCTTTAAAAACAGCCCAACTAAGCGGTTCTTAGCCATTTAAAGTCTGCCTGTTTTGCACATCCCACCAAACTGTCCAATATCTGCTGGTCATCGATATGACAAACCTTGCACTGACCTATAACGTAAGACCCCAAATGACCCTCAAGGGCAGAGCAGAGCTGACCTGTAGGGTTTCCAAGGCTACACATCTTCACAGGAGTAGATGTTTCTCCCACAGAGCAGCTGGTGGGTTCGAACCCCCGCCTTTTTGTTAACAGCTGGTACTTAACCACTGTTTCACTGAGGCTCCTTCTGTGGTCCTCAGCAGGGCTCCAATTCCCTACAGCCCTTTGGAGCTCTCTGACCCCGAGACTCCCCACCTCACCACAGAGGGACTTTACTTAGACAGGTAAGCCCTACCTGCCCTTGGCCCTGGAAGCAACCTTGCTCTCCTCCTTGTCTGGTGGTCTCCTGCTGGAGGAAAGGACTGCCCCGTGCACATGGCAACTGCCAGCACTTGGCCCCAACAAATAACTTATTGTGCAGCATTGCCATTTTGTGATCTTTTCTTCCAGCCCCATGACCCCCAAGCTCATTATAATTCGCATGGAGAGTTTCCCCGGCTCCTATCCTCCAACCACAAAAGCCCTAACCTGGTACTGATTCTTGTGGAAACCAAACCACATGGGCCACATACCTAACTTGTGCACGACTATGATAACAGGAGTTACGTGTGTAGGGAAGGGACAAGGGTTTCTGGGAGCCCTCTGGACTTCCTATACAACTTTTCTAGAAACTTAAAACTGCTCTCAAGAAGCCACTGATTAAAAACAAAACAAAACGTAATTGAAGCAGAATCTGATGCCTTTTGAGCTCAGGAGGGACTTGGACACAGGGACACTGAGGGACTGTTGGGTTTTATGTCTTTACTCATTTTTCAATGATGCTTTCTTATAATACTGGAACTGACATATATCCATGGATCCAGCCCTGCTGGAGGGTAACTTTGAGACCATCAGTGTTTTTTAAGGGAAATGATGTCCGTTCAAAGCGCAGAACATGAAAAACAAAATTGGTCTATATTTGCCCACAAGTCCCGTTACGAGTAACCTACAATTTCTAAACTTGTTGTTGTTGTTGTTGTTAAGTGCCGTCGAGTCAGTTCCGACCCATAGCGACCCTGTACAGGGTTTCCGAGGGTGTAAATCTTTACGGGAGTAGAAAGCCTCATCTTTCTCCCGCGGAGCAGCTGGTAGTTTCGAACCGCTGACCTTAAGGTTCGCAGCCCAATTCGTAACCACTACGCTACCAGAGCTCGTGTTAATTCCACCTGTAATAAAAAGTGGCCGATCACCTTAAAATACAGAATGTAGCTGGGAGTATGTTTCCACTTTGTAAGGTGTATGACAAGGGACAGACAGGGCTTCGTAATAACGTCCTTGGAAACAATGCAGATTCTCTGTGACAGAGACCTCTCAGGGAGCGGAGAAATGCCAAGTTCACAGAGGACACAGGAATGCAAGTTGAGGCTCTGATGTGAAAAACAGAAAAACCCCTGATACAGCTGATCCGTCATCGTTATTCGCAGATTCCGTATTTGCTAATTTGTTTACTCGCTAGAGTTTATTTGTAGCATCAACATCATATTCACAGCCGTCATCCACGTTCAGGGAAGAGACCTCCGTGTCCCCCATCTCTAGAGCATTTACTCTAGAAATCTGACTCTGCGAATTACAGGTAAATGTTTTTAAGTGGAAACAAGCCACTTCAAAGACCCAGCGGGAATGTTTCCTCCAGACTAGTCAATCCGGGAGGGAAGGAAATCTAACTTCAGCTGGCGCTTGGCTCCAAGCTGCAAATCTATCCTCATCATAAAGATAGCAGAAATTGTTTTTTTCTTTGGATAAAGGCAATTAGCAAACCCAAGTGGTCATCACAATTACCAGGTGAATTTAGGATGAGTTCCAACTCACAGCAACAACTGGTGGGTTTGAACTGCTGACCCTGCAATTAGCAGTCCAGTGCTTATCCTATAGCACCACACCAGATGTGGAGATTAGTTATCACTTATCTCGAGAACATGAAAAAAAATGGGTGGTACACATATTTGCTTTGCATTATAAACCAGAAACCAAACACACTGTCATTGAATTGACTCAGAGGAACCTTACTGGCCCGAGTAGAACTGCCCCATAGGGTTTGCTAGGCTATAATCTTTACAGCTTGTCGGATTCTTTGCTCAGCATACAGGCTGAGTAATATGGTGAAAGAATACAGCCTTGTCACACACCTTTCTTAATTTTAAAGCATTCAGTGTTCCCATGTTCTGTTCGAACAACTGCTTCTTGGTCCAGGTACAGATTCCTCATGATTACAATTATGTGTTCCACAATACTCATACTTCGCAGAGTTGTCCATAGCTTGTCATGATCCACACAATCGAAAGCCTTTGCATACTCAATAAAGCACAGGTAAACATTTTTTCTGATATTTTCTGCTTTCAGCCAAGATCCATTGGACATCAGTAATGATATGTCTCATTCCACGGCCTCTTCTGAATCCGGCTTGAACCTCTGGAAGTT
>NW_006408559.1:12294162-12318563 GCF_000296735.1 Chrysochloris asiatica
TCTCTCATACTTTGGACATATTGTCAGGAGGGAACAGTCGCTAGAGAAGAATATCATGTTCAGTAAGGTGGAGGGTCAGAGAAAAAGAGGAAGACCCCCCAAGATGGATTGGCCAAGTGGCAGCATCGATGGACTCAAGTGTGGCAACAGTAGTTGAGTTTGGCCCAGGATCGGGCAGTGTTTCATTCTGCTGTGCATGGGGTGGGTCTCTATGAGTCGGTGCCGACTCGATAGCACCTGACAACAACAACAATCTTTACAGCCAGAGTGTTCCTTAGAAGCCAGCATGATGAGACGTGGTCTCTCATACTTCGGACATGTTATCAAGAGAAACGAGTCCCTAGAGAGGGACATCATGCTTGGTAAAGTGGACAGTCATGGAAAAAGAGGAAGACCCCTAGTAAGATGGATTGGCACAGTGGCAGCAGCAATGGGCTCAAGTGTAACAACAATTGTGAAGATGGCACAGGACCAGGCAGTGTTTCGTTCTGTCCTCCTATGAGTCGGAGCTGACGTGACGACACCTAACAACACAACAACAATCAACGACAACAATCTTTATGTATGGGAGCGGATCACCAGGTCTTTGTTACACTACATGTTCTTGTTAAGTGCCATCGAGTCGGTTCTGACCCATAGCAACCCCGTATAGGGTAGCCGAGGAGCGGCTGGTGAACTTGAACCACTGACTTTGTGGTTCAAATCAACTTTGCAGTCCAGCGCATTAGCCCACAATGCCACCCCAGGACTTGGCTACATAAAAGGATAAAAATTCATTTGACTTTGTAATCTCTGTAGCGGGTTGCCTGCAGAATGCGTGCTTATTCAATAATAAACTGTTTCTTCTCTAAATTTGTGGAGAGTTTGGGTTAGCTGGAGATCTGGGGTTATACTATGCTTCTCCAACAATGTGCCGAGTGTCAAACAATTTGAGTTGCCCGATGCATAAGGCCACACTTGAGGTCAAACAAGGGGGTGCTCTGCTGTTTCCTTCCACTCACAAACTCTCATCTAGTGCATCTTTTGTGATCTAGTCATTGTTCACATTTGGGGGCTTTTGTGATGGTGATTTTGCTGTTTATAATGACCCAAGCGCATTGCTGAAGTGCTCTCTGGTGCTCCTAAGCATAAGAAATTGTGCAGATCCTCATGGAGAAGGTGGCACTGCCAGCCATGAGTTCAATGCCAACGAATGGTTGTGTATTTCCAATAAGATGTCTATGTTGGTCAGTTGATGAAAATGTTCTCACCTGAGGCTTGCAGGACCCTAACTCTGCATTTTCCCTGGAGAACGGCCTTGGTATTCATGAACTCAGCATTCACAGGAGCTCTCTAGAACATTACCACACGTAACAACAGCAACAATCGCAAAGAGTAGGACTTGACGTATTTTACGTGCAAGGAAACCTGCTGCCATCAAACCGATGGTGATTATAGACAGCTTATAGAACAGAGCCCTGGTGTGGCGCTGTGGGTTAATGCGCCAGACTGCAAAGCCATTTGAACTTCAAGGTTGGTGGTTCAAGCTCACCAGCTGCTCCTTGGAAACACTACACAAGGTCGTTATGGGTCGGAATCGACTCAACAGCATTTAACAACAACAACGTAGAACATTGTCTTGTTGGGCTGCTGAGGCTGTGATATTTACATGGATTTGAACTGCTGACCATGTGCTTAACTCACCATGCCACCAGGACTCCTTTAAGTGCAAATAGTGATAGTGAGCTACAAATTACTATGCACTCTCTGATCCCAATCTTTAAAATGCATTATTTGTGTATATGCAGGGGGAAAAAATAAAAGTATTAGAAAGACCCACAAAACTGTTCATTGTGATGTTAATTTCTAGGTATTTAAGATAATGCAGTGGTGGTTGTATGCTGTAAATCTTTATGGGAGCAGAAAGCCTCATGTTTCTCCCTCAGAGTGAGAGGTAGATTTGAACTGCTGACCTTGCGGTTAGTAGTCGAGCTCATAATCCATTATGCTACCTACCAGTACTCCTGGATTATAGATTACAAATATTTACAATCCACATGTTGAGCTTCTTTAATCAGGAAGAAAGATATGTCAGAAAGATAAATAAATTAAAGAGAAAGCAATGCTTGGTCAGAACCCTCAGCCAGGGATTTTCTGTCAAATTTTGCCCACTCTTTACTTGTTCCCAGACTTTTCATAAAATCATCGTGTTTCTACCAAATACCCTCTTCACTACTGGGCTCATAGCCTCAAGGAGATGGGGCAGGAGGGGCAGTTAATGGACACCTACCTCATTGTTGGACTTCTGAGAAAGCCAGGTCCTCTCGTTCAGAACCATCCACAGGGCAGCCAACAGCATCACTGCCCCGTGTCCACAGTCCCCAAACATCACCGCGAACAGGAAGGGGAAGGTGATGATGGTGTAGGGGGCTGTGGAGGAGAGAGAAGTGTCCGCTGCGCCCCCTCACCTCCTCCTGACACCCCGCGGTCCCTGTGGAGGGCTTCCTGTGTCTTTCGGACTGTCTACCCTTGACAACCTCACCTGCCCCTCTAGTTTAACTTCCATATATTTTATCTTCTCAGTTAAAAAAAAAAAAAAAGCAAAACCAGTTGCCATCAACTCTGATTTGTGGTGCCCCCATGTGGCCCAAAGTAGAACTGTCTTCCTCAGGGTTGTCACTGGCTGATTTTTCCCAAGCAGATCATCAGGTCTTTCTTCTGAGGCTCTTCTGGGTGGGACGTCAACCTTTCCATTGACAGCTGAGCTCATTAACCGTGTGCACCATCTAAGGACACCTAGCTCATCATGAGGCGTTATGACTTCCCTCTTTACAGATAAGCACGGGGCTGCTAACCACAAGGTCGGCAGTTCAAACCCACCAGTTGCTCCTTGGGAGAAAGATGAGGTGGTCGGCTTCTGTAAGGATTTACAGCCTCGGAAACTCTAGGACACCGCTCTGCTGTCCTAGAGGATTGTTCTGAATTGGGATCGACTCGATGGCTGGGCTTCCATCTCTCAGGCCACCCCACTCTTCCACCACCCCTCGTCTGCATGTTCTCGTGGAGTGCACAAGACCAGCCTTATTCTTAGGGGCTCCCAGCCCCCAGGACCTCTCCTCTGTGGTCCTGGGTGAGACTGGGACTCAGACTGGTAAAGAGTAATCCCAGGTAGCGCTCAGCTAACGACATCAGTGTACACTCAGGCCCAAAGCTTAGAGCAGCAAAGCCTATGCGCCATGTGTTTCCATCTCTCTCACACAATAACTAGAGAGTCCCTGAGTGGCACACAGAGGTACTTCAGAAGAAAGGTGTGAAGATCTGCTTCCAAAAGGCCACAGCCTTGGAAACCCCATGGAGCAGTTCTACTCTGCCCACATGGAGCAGGCGGCAGAGTCGACTCGACTACAACTGGTTTGGTTTTGTGATGACAACTAGAGGTGACCCTCCGATGAACTGGTGAAGGAAACAAGAATGCCAGCTGCCTGGTGAGGCTTTGTTTCGGGGTGACTCGAAACCTGGACCATGTCCAAACCTTTCACCAGTTGGTATTCATCAAAGACAGCGCCCAGCATTGAGAGATCAAGGAACCAATTCCACCCACTCAGCACCCTGGTCACGTCAGGGGTGGAGCTCACCCCACCTTCATTCCCCAGCTGCCCAAGGGGGGGACACAAAGAAGCCTGTTACCTGGGTTCATCTCCCGGTAGTTGCCTACACCATAGGCATCTACAATGTTCTGGAAGCCAGCTGTGAACTTATTGGTCCTGTTAAATGTTGGAGGGGCTGTTTTAGACTGCACTGTGGTCAGGATGGGAGCCATGGCCGAGCCACTTTGTTCCTGCAACGAGAGCAAGGGACAGAGTCCAGCATGAGTGGAGAACCAAGGACAGACCCCAGCACCCACCATCCCCACCACGGGGGACGTGTCCACCTCTGGCCCTTCCTGGAGCTTCCTGATGTGTACGTCATCTTCCATACGTGGTTCCCAGTACGGCCCTCACAAGGTGGTGACTTTCACAAACAGAAATTGATTTGATCACAGTCCAAACTCAGGGCCCCAGTGTTAATGTCCTGAAGCAATTAAGTTCAATTAATCAACATTCCAGATAAGCAAAAAGAGGCCTGGTAGCTTAGTGGGTTGCTATGGGCTAACTGCAAGGTCAGCAGTTCAAATCTACCAGTGCTCCGTGGGAGAAAGATGAGACGTTCTGCTCCCATAAAGATTTTACAGCCTCAGAATCCCTATACAGGGTCGTTAGGGTCAGAAGTGATTGCACGGCACACAGCCACCACCATCACTACCAGGTAAACAGAGAACACCTCATTGCAAACAGGCTTAGAATGTATTCTTGGTCACTAGCATTTTCTTTCTATACTGTTTCTTGATAAGGCTGGTCACATGCATCATACAGGGGGGCTACAATTCCAACATTCACACTAAGTCACAAGGTGGTCACGATGCCCCAGCTGACATCTCAAGGAGGATGTGGTTAACTATCTCAGTGCCTGCTTGTCCAGATGGTCACCCTTATCACAACAGGGACCAGGCTCCGGGCAGAGCCAGACAATTATTAACATTCCAACCTAGAATCGTCAAAACACACATTAGAGAAACAAGGACAAGCTGGGGGTGGGGGGGGTGATTTCAGACAGCGTTTGATTAGGTTTACGCTTAACCAAGGAAAAGAGTGGCAGCTGCTATGCGCTCACCGGCTCTTGGGGGAGGCCCTCCCTCTCTGTGGGCTCTAGGGGAAGGTCCTTGTCATTTTCGGCTTTGACAGCACTGGCGTGTCTTGGTTCCTTGGCGACCTCATATGGCATCTAACACTTTTGTCCTTTTGTGATTTTCTGTGTCTATTCTGCTTTGTGTGTGTGTGTGTGTGTGTGTGTGTGTGTCTTGGGTGAAAGTTTACAGTGCAGATGAGTGGTCTGCCTTTTTTTCACTAACTCACAGTGATTAAGAACTACTCCATTGGGCTTCTGAGACTGTAAATCTTTACGGGAGCAGACAGCTTCATCCTTCTCCAGAGGAGCAGCTCGTGGCTTTGAACCACAGACCTTGTGGCTCATAGCCCAACACTTACCCCACTATACTACCAAGGCTCCTTTAACCTAATAAAGAAAATCCTGTTTATAACTGTCCACAGGTACAGGACTTAGGAGGGCAACACATGTCTGGGGGATAGACTTCAGTCAGCAGCAGCCCCCTGGACTGTCCCTAACCAACCAAACAGGAGGGCTGTGAGGATCGCCCAGTGTCTCCAACAATTGCCATCATGCCTGTTCTGTGGGTGCTGGTGACACACACACACACACCACACTCCTGGCCTCTGCTCTCCTCTTTCCACCTTCCCCCTCAAGAGCTTGACCCCACACCATTCTCTGATCTCACCCTCCGGTATGTGTTGCCCTGACCTCGTCAGCAAGCGATTTCGATTCACGGTGATGCCTATGGGGAGGGCGGAACTGCCCACAGCGTTTCTGAGACTGTAAATCTTGACGGAAGCAGACTGACACATATTTCTCTGGAGCTGCGGTAGGTGGGTTTGAACTGCTAGCCTTTCAGTGAGCAGCCAAGTGCCACCACTGTACCATCAGGGCTCCTTCATACGGTCAACCCAGAGAGAAAGCCTTCCACTGGAGCTAGTGCCCTGAATGCGGACTTCTAGCCTCAATTGTGTGAGCAAAGTTTGTCTGTTCAAGCCTGGCAACAACCCCACAAAAGACAGCGCATGAACCAGACTCACCAACTTTCCCTAAAGTCGGATTTTCTATGGTGAAAACTCCCCTCCCGGGATTCCTGGGGCCCTGGTGTCCTCTGACAGTCCCTCCCTGAACCCCACATCTTTCTGACTCTCCCTCCTTTCCTCTCTGTTCTCACAGCCTCACACGGTGACCCTGACCTCCCTTCTGTCTGAACCAACTCCACAGCACCTGGGGCCAACAATCCGGTGGCCAAGGAGTCCCATGACTGGTACAGAGGGTGAAGCACTATACTACAAGCCAAACAGTTGATGGTTTGAACCCACACAGAGGCTCCTGGGAAAGTAGGCTTGGCAATCCACTTCTAAAAGCTCACAGCCCTGACAGCTACACGGAGCTCAGTTCTAGCCGGCACACACGGGCCACCATGAGTCAGAAATGATTTGACAGCGTTTAACAACGACATCTAAGTCTGGTTTGTTTTTACGGGATCACTGTCAAACATGGAGAAACCTAGGTGTTTCTGTTATGGACCTTTTATGGGTTGAATTGTATCCCTCCAAACACAATGTGGAGTCCTGGTGTGGCGCTGTAGGATAAACACTGGATCAAAAGTTTGGTTTGAAGCGCAAAGTTGGTGGTTCAAACTTACCAGCCGCTCCTTAGACACCCTATCTATGCAGGGTTGCTATGACTGATTCAACGGCACTAAACAACAAGACGAAATGTGAACGTTTTAACCATTGTACCTGCAAATACATACTACCCCGATTAGAAAGTGGGATTTCCTTTTCTCATGTGAATGAGTTCAGACCAGACTAGGGTGAGTTCTAACCCTAATCCCTTCTGAGTGGTGTCTTATAAAAAGAACTGAATAGACAGGGACACGCACACAGGGGAAGACAGACACACCCTAGGAATTTACAAGCAAAGCAACACCTAGGAACGCGGGCAGATTCTAGAAGACAGGCTCACAGAAGTTCCCTGATTCGGACTTTAACCGGCAGACTTTGAGAAAACAAATTCTATGGCAGCATCAAGAAACTAGTTCTGGTCACTCTGACTCACCTACCCCTGTGTGTCAGAGGGGAACTGAGCTACGTTGGGTCGTTGATAGCGGATTTTTCAGAACTAGATCACCAGGTCTTTCTTCTGAGGCTCCTGGCAGTCAGGAAGCAGCTGACCATTAACCATTTGACCCACCCGGACGAACTGAAGATTCAAAGACAAATCCTTCCGCCTGGTCCCTGTCCCTGAGTGGGCAGGCCCACCAGCACCCGAGGGTCCCATGACTCACCGTGCCCTGCTCTAAGGCCCTCTGGATGCGCGCGGTGTCCACCACGGGGAACCAGATCTCAGCGATGAGGCACTGCTGAGTGACATCGATGTTGCACAGGTTCAAGGTGTGGTAAATGGCCTTCATCTTCTGCACTTGGATGGCCCACGTGTGCCAGTTGGCAGCCGCCTCCTGCAGCAGGCGCTGACGGTGGGACTCAGTCTGCGTGATCACCTGGAGAGGCGGAGGAAAAACAGCCTACTGAGCAACGGGCATGCGCAGTGTGGAGAAACCGAGGCCCTTCAGCCTCACGCGTGCTCCTGCCCTAGGCTCCGCCCTCTGGGACAGCTCTCATCCCCTAAACCAAAACACCCACTGCCACCTCGTCCACTCCGGCTCATCGAGACGCTTGCGGGTACAGTGGAACTGTTTCATCGGTTTACAGAAGCTGACTGATAAATCACTTCCCACAAAGCGGCTTGTGAGTTTGAATGAATGGCCTTTTATCCATGTTAAAGCAGTCAGGCTTTCACCACTGCGCCACCAGGTCCCCTCCTAGAATGGAAATCCTTGAGCACTGATCCCATCTCCTGCCTAACCAGTAACTGCTTGCCATTGACTCAGCTCCCACACATGGCTTCCCCACGTGTGTCAGAGTAGAAGTGTGCTCCTCAGGATTTTCAACGACTCCGTTTAGAAGTAGATCTCCAGGTCTGTCTTCCAAGGTGCCTCAGGGTGGACTCGAACCTCCAGCCTTTCAGTCAGCAACCAAATTCCTTAAACACTGGCACCACTCAAGCGCTCCAAAGTCCTCACCGTCCGACCAAAATGCTTCACATACACAATCCCTCCAACACATTGTAAATGAAGTAACGAAGGAAGTGATGGATGGACCATGGCACCCACAGAGAATTTACTTACTAGAATTTGATATTACGATCTGGGGGCCCAACAATTAGAACCCCCTTATATCAGGGTTGTTATGAGTCAGAACTGTTATGTTATGAATCATCTTTATGAAACCAGATTGCAGAGCATCTGGTGGGCTCAAACCACCGACCCTTCCGTTAGCCGTCCAACTCTTAACCACTGCACCCCCAGGGCCCCTTAGATGAGACTGAGGCTGGTAAATACAAAAGCTGACTGAAGACGGCTTTCTAATCATGGAAACTTCTGGAGCAGCAGATGGAAAAGAGGGCAGCCTTCCAGAAGCCTTCTAACACGGGCCCAAGGAGATAGAGTTGTCATGGAGTGGGCAGAGGGAGCCCCCACCCACTCAGGTCAGGCCTCGGCACTCACGATGTTTAAATCTTCCAGCCTCACGTTGACTTCAGCTAACATGTCCTTGCGCTCAGCCGCAGGTTCTGGGCAGGGGTAGATGGTGGCTCGGAACCTGTGTGTGATACAGTCCACAGGCCACACATGGGTCAGGGTCAGAAAGTGTCCTGTACCCCATTTTCTGCTAAACTCTCAGGTGCTGACTTTGGTGGGATTATGGTCTTCTAGAATAACCACAGTGTCCTTGGCAATGAGCAAGTGAGCTCCAGTCTTAAGACTCCCCAATGACTCGCTCACACACACCTTAAATCGTGATTGTCCTTCAGGCAGAACTTGGAGATATAGTGGGTCGGGTCCCAGACTGCCTCGAGAAGCCAATATCACAACAAAGCGAGTTGTGCGGTGTTTTTGGCTTCCCAGTGCATATGCAAGTTATGTTTGTACTACACCGTGGTCTATGAAGTGTGCAATAACATGATGAAAAAGTTTAAAATATCACAAGAATGACCAAAACAAGACAAGGAGACACACAGGAAGCACATGCTGCAGGGAAGATGGCACGGATAGACTTGCTCAGTGCAGGGTTGTCGCAAACCTTCCATTTATTAAAAATGCAACCTCTGCGAAGCACAATATAATGAAATGAAACTAAAACAGGTCTGTCTTGTTTGATTCACACTGTAACCCTATGAGCTGCTATGTCAAGAAGATGTGAACTTGCCTTGTGTATTCTTCCTCCCGGAAATGGTTTGTGTATTAACATCCTTCTCTACTGAGCCGTTTCTGTCTGCAAGGGGCTGACTATGAGGTGGGTCTGCAGCATCAGAAAGGACCCAGCCACACATTCACCTGCTTTTTAGACCCTGATGGATGCATCAGGAGTCCTGGTGGTCTTGTGCTCTGCTGCTAACCAAGAGCTTGGCAGTTGGAACCCACCAGCCACTCCACAGGACAAAGATGTAGCCGTCCATGTCCTTAGAGATGGCACCCTTGGAAGCCCTGTGGGGCAGTTCTACTCTGGCCTTCAGGAACACTGTGAGTTGAAGTCACCTCAACAGAAGTGGGTTTATTTGGGTTGAGTTTTAGCCACCAATAAGGGTGGAGTCCTGGGGTGGCGCTGTGGGTTAATGCACCAGTCTGCAAAGCCATTTGAACTGCAAGGTCAGTGGTTCTAGCTCACCAACTGCTCCTCGGAAGCCCTATACAGGGTCGCTATGGGTTGGAACCGACCCGATGGCACTTCACAACAACAAGGGTGTTGTTCATTGCTGAAGAGTCAAACTCTGACTCTTGATGACCCCATGTGAACCAGAGTAGAATTACCCTTGATACACTGGCCTTTCAAGGCTGTGGATTTTCAAAACAGGTTACCAGGCTTTCTTTACAGGAGCCCCTGGTGGGTTCAAACACCCAACCTCTTGGCTAGTATTTGAGTGCTTAACCATCTGTACCACCTCCCTGGGTGGACTCTAATATGTGATGTGAAACAGAATCAACGGAAAAGGGTTTAAAAGGTCCCACTCAGGACCTTTACCTACGCTCATTCAAGTTCCCTGCTCTGGACCCTCGTGTTCTAAAAGTCAGGTGCATTTTCAGCAACTGACTTTAGAACATGGGGAACTGATTCTAAACTCCTAACATTCTCAGAGACCCTGCAGTGAGGTGTATTTGTCACGGTGTACCCCTTAGCCAGTTCCCACCCAAACCACTGGTGGTAACCCTTTCTTACCCATCACAGATCTTCCGGATCTTCTGCCTAAGCTGCTCGCCTTGATAAAATATGATGAATATGTACTTATTAATATCTTCTTTCTGGAAAATCAGAACAAGTTAAAAACAGTCGCTTTTCTTTCTAGTTGAATACAACAGGGAGAACTGCAAAGTCTTGCTTGGAAGTTTCACAAACAACATGTAACATAAATTGGGAAAAGTTGGAAAAATGAAACATCGCCCCCATTTCACACAAACTCATAGTTCATTATGTTGCTGCTGCTGCTGTGGCGTCAGTTCCCACCCATAGCGACCCTGTGGACAACGGAACAAAGCCCTGCCCCGTCCTCTGACAGCCGCACAATCATTCCTATGTTTGAGCCCATTGCTGCAGCCACTGGGTCAGTCCTGTCCACAATGGGTGACTCTGCTGGTATTTGGAATACTGATGGTACGGCTTCCTGTCACAGCAACACGCAAGTCACCACCGTATCACAGACGAGTGGTGAGATCTAAGGCCTCACAGACCTAAAACACCAAATCTAACAAGACGTCATTGAGTCAATTCTGCCTCACAGCGCCCCCATGTGTGTAAGAGTAGAACTGCGCTCCACAGGGTGTTCATCTCTGACTCAAGGCACCCCTGTGTGTGTCAGAGTAGGACTGCGCTCCACAGGGTGTTCATCTCTTACTCATGGCATCCCCGTGTGTCTCAGTAGAACTGTACTCCACAGGGTGTTCACCTCTGACTCATGGCACCCCCGTGTGTGTCAGAGTAGGACTGTGCTCCACAGGGTCTCCACCTCTGATTCATGGCACCCCCATGTGTGTCAGAGTAGAACTGTGCTCCGTAGGGCATCATAGGTGACCTTTTGGAAGTACATCACCAAGCCTTTATCCCAAGTCTCCTCTGGTGTTGTTGTTCAATGCCATTGAGTCGGTTCCAACTCACACCGACTCTGTATATGGTTTCTGAGGAGCAACTGGTGGTTTTGAACTGCCGACCTTGAGGTTTGCACTCCGGTGCTGATCTTACAGCACCTCTATTGTTGTTGTTGTTGTTAAGTGCCATCGAGTCAGTTCAGGCTAATGGCGACCCTGTATAGGGTTTCCAAGGAGCGGCTGGTGAGTTTGAACCACTGATCTTGCAGTGTGGTGCGGTTCAAACTGACCCTATGATGTAAGGTGCCACACCAGTACTCCACTACACCTCTAAGTGGACTCAGCAGCTGAGCTCATTAACAGTTTGCATGCCCCAGGGACCCTTGAGATGGTGGTAGTTGGTGCTTATGTGCCGCGGAGTCGGTTCCAACTCATAGCGACCCTGTACAGGGTTTCTGAGGTTGTAAATCTTTACAGAAGCAGAAAGTCTCATCTTTCTCTGGCGGAACACCTGGTAGTTTTGAACTATTGACCTGGAGGTTTGCAACCCGATTTGGATTCAGATCAGCAACCACTAGCTACCAGAGTTCCTTAGGGAACCTTGAGAAAAGCCCTTTAAATCCTCTCATCCAAGTGTGTGGCCCATTGGCTAGTAGCACCAGCATCACCTGAAACTTATTAGCAATGCAGACTCTCAGGCCTCACTCTGGAGTCCCTGAGTTAGAATCAGCATTTAATAAGGGCCCCACATGACAAAGGGGCATCCAAGTTGGAGAAGTACTGGCCTAAAGCGTTCTTGTCTTCCTGCTGGCTGCACACTGCCCTCTAGTGGCAAGTCCGAGTTTCTAGGGGGAACAAATCCAGTCCTGGTGCGGAATTTGCAAGATACTGTGCTGGACTGCAAGATCAATTTGAGCCACAAAGTTGGTGGTTCATGCTCCCCCGCCACTCCTCAGAAACCCTATACAAGGTCGCTATGAGTCGGAACCAACACCGTGGCACTTAACAACAACGATAGCAAGGGTCAAGGAGCAAGCCCAGGTATCATGGTGGGTTACTAGTTGGATTGCTAACCCCAAGACCAGCAGTTCGAGTCTACCAACCCCTCTGCAGAAGAAAGATGCTCTCTGTTCCTGTAAAGATTTACAGTCTCAGACTCCACAGAACATAACCACTATCACCAGCAAGGGTCAGGGAATCCTGATGTAGGATAAGTACTAGAATGCCAGCCACAAGGTCAGAAGTTCAAACTCACCCAGCTGCACCTTGGGAGAAAGACCTAGGACAACAGCCTAGAAAGCCCTCTGGGGCAGTTCCCCTCTGTCCTATACTCCCACTGGGGCAGAGTAGAAGTGCCACCCAGGGTTTCTGAGGTGGTAAATCTTTACAGAAACAGGCTGCCTCATCTTCCTCTCATGGTTGTTGTGATGTGCCGTGCGGTTCCGACTCATAGCGACCCTGTACAGGGTTTCCGAGGCTGTAAATATTTAGGGGAGCAGAAAGCCTCATCTTTTTTCCGCAGAACAGCTGGTAGTTTCAAACTGCTGACCTTGCGGTTCTCAGTCCGATTCGTAACCACTACACTACCAGAGCTCCTTTCCTCTCAAGGAGCAGCTAGTAAGTTTGAACCACAGACCTTTCAGTTCACAGCCCAGAACTTCATCCACTGTGCCACCAGGGCTCCTTTAGGATGAGAAAGGAAACAGATATGATCAACGTCACGGAGCGAGAGCCCCTTTGGTGAGGAGCCTGGGAGAAGTGAGGTTTCCTGCAGCCGAGACACCCACCGTGACAGGATCCTCCAAGAACATGTCCATCTCGGAGAATCTGAAGTAGATGTTTCCACGGCAGACTCGCCACAACAGCCTCTCAAAGGCAGCCATCCTCTCCCTGCCTATCACTCCGGCCGTGAACCTGGGGACATGGGAGACAGTGCTGAGGTGCTGAGGTGGGACGTGCCAGCCCAGGAGGCAGGGCAATGCACTCTGCCAGAAGGAAGTGACCAGAGGATTCCTGAGGGGCCACCACCGGCCACCCACAGCCCAGCCAACCTGCCCCGGTGCCTTTGGCCTTATGTTTCGGTTCAGGTTCTCTTGGCCGGGTAATCACCCCAGTACAACACACATGTATATTTGTAATGAAAACACAGGACAGCCTATTGTAGCAAATGTTTGAAGTCCCCACAAATAACACAGCAGAATGAGACACAAGCTTTCTCTCAGTCACTGCTGGCCCCAGTGCAGTCCCCTAGGAGAATCCTCAGCCACGTGTCTCACATTAACCTCACCAGCAATTGAGTGCTTTCATTGGTCTATAACTTTAGTGTAGGTTCATCCTGTTTTACCTTCTGAACAAATTGTTTTATATTAATATAGTGTTTCTTTCCGCTTCGAATTCCATGCCCATTTAATATCCATTACAGGAAACTTTGTTGTTGTTGCTAACTGCTGTCGAGTCAGTTCTGACTCTTAGAAACCCTGCTAGGTTTTCCAAGGAGCGGATGGTGTGTTTGAACCTCTGACCTTGTAGCCCAAACTGACATTGCAGTTCAATGCTGATCCCACAGCAGCATTCCCGGAAACCGTGAAAAATTAGAAGTCCCAAACTCTCTCCTTTCAAAAATACTAAGGGATTTCAAAAAGTTAGTAGAAAAGTGAAATTTTTGATGTGTTTAAATTCTCCATTACATCGGGACTCCTGGTGTAGTGCTGGAGGGTCAGCACTGGACTGCAAACCACAGGGTCAGCAGTTCAAACTCACCGGCTGCCCCTCAGAAGCCCTAGACAAGGTCACTATGAGTCAGAAGTTAGGTAGCTTTTTGTATGAGAGTTTCTGTACATACATTAGAATTTGCCTAAGTAATACTTCTATGGGTGCATTTATTCTGCATGTGTGTGTAATCTGTGTGCATGTGTGTATAACCTGTGTGCATGCGTGTGTAACCTGTGTTCATGCGTGTATAACCTGTGTGTGTGTAACACGTGTGTGTAACCTGTGTGCATGTGTGTGCAATCTGTGTAATCTGTGTGCATGCGTGTGTAGTTCTGGTGTAGTGTTGTAGGATAAGCACTGGACTGTGCACCACAGGTCAGCAGTTCAAATCCATCAGCTGCTCCTTGGAAACCTTAGACAGGGTCACTATGAGTCAGAACCAACTCGAAGCCAATTACCAACAACTTAGGCCTTGACTAGAATCCCAATCTTTTGAATCAACAATATTTTGATGGGAATGTTGTTGCTATTGTTAAGTGCCATCGAGTCAGTTCCAACTCAGCGACCCTGTATAGGGTTTCTGAGGAGCGGCTGGTAGGTTTGAACCTCTGACCTTGCCGTCTAGTGCTTACTCTCTACAGCGCCACACCATGACTCCATGTTGTTGTTTTTAGGTAACATTGAGTCGGTACCAACTCATAGTGACCCTATGTACAACAGAACGAAACACTGCCCGGTCCTGGGCCAACCTCACTATTGTTGCCACGCTTGAGCCTATGGATGTTGCCACTTTGCCAATCCATCTCGCTGGGGGTCTTCCTCTTTTTCTCTGACACTCCACCTTACTAAACATCCATCTCCAGCGACTGGCCCCTCCTGATAATATGTCCAAAGTATGAGAGATGAAGTTTGGCCATCCTGGCCTCCAAGGAGCACTCTGGCTGCATCATGTTGTTGCTGTTAGGTTCCATCAAGTCAGTACCGACTCATAGTCCTTCTGTATTCCTTCTACTTGCGAATGACTTGATGACTTAATGATACAAACTATCCCATCTCTAATTACCTTTAAAAATTCAAACTCCCAATACATTTTATTATCAAAGCAGTATTTTAAGGATTGTTGTTTTTGTTAAGTGCTGTCAAGTCGGTTCTGACTCATCGCGACCCTGTATAGAGTCTTTGAGGAGCGGCTGGTGAGCTTGAACCAAACCAACCTTGCATCCAGCGCATTAACCTGCAGCACCAAACAAGCCCCATATGCCTGTTCCAAAGCGAGGGAAGGGTTGAGAAGGTTCATCGAAAACAATTCTTCCCACTTGGGGACAATCTGAACATCATAGACCTCAGACTGTGGAGCACCCAAGTACCCTCAGGTACAAACAAGTACCGAACGCTACCTCTTCTCCAAGCAGAACTCACCAGGTGATACTTGGGCTTGTTACTGTGTGTTGTTACTGAGTTCACTGAGTCAGCCTCTGACTCCCGGGGACTTATGCACAATGGGATCTGACCATTGCCTGTACTCCATAACATTCTCACTGACTGATTTTCCAAATAGCAGATTGCCAGACCTTTCTTCCTAGTGCTTTTTAGCCTGGAGTTTCCCCAGGTGCTCACTATCCTGGCAACACCCAAGCCTTCAGTGACAGACAGGTAGTGGCTATACGGAAGGTACAGCTTCTGTGAATCCAACCCGAGTTTCCTACCTTGAAGGTGAGAATTCCGCTTTTGAACTACCATTACCCCAGTCCTCCTAAGGGTGGCCTATTCTTGGTTCTAGTGGCTTTTGTTGGTCCATTCATTCACTCAATCACTCTGGTTGTCTAGCAAGGACCATACAAGTGTGAGTCACAAAGTTAGCTTGTTGTACCAAAAAAGATATATTCATAGTCCTAACTCCATACCTGTGAATGTGACCTTCATCGGAAATAGAACTTTCCTTTAGTTGTACTGATGAGTGAGATGGGTCCTAACTAAATGTAATCCCTTTGGAGTATTGTCTTCTAAAAAGGGAAAATAGGAAGTAGAAATACCGTATGACCCAGCAATCCCTCTACTTGGTATATATCCAACAGATATATGAGCCAACACAAGAATAGCTATATTCACACCTATGTTCACTACAGCACTATTCAAAATAGCAAAAAGATGGAGATGGTCTAAATATCAACCAATGCAAGAATGGAGAAACAAACTTTGGTGCATACACACAATGAAATACAATACACCACTGAAGAATAATGATGAATCTGTGAAATGCCTCATAACACAGACGAACCTGGAGGACATTATGCTGAGTGAAATTAGTCCATCACAAAAGGACAAATCTTATACGAGACCACTAGTGCAAACCTCAAGGAGCTCTGGTAGCACAGTGGTTACGAATTGGGCTGCGAGCTGCAAGGTCAGCAGTTCGAAACTACCAGTGGTTCTGCAGGAGAAAGATGAGGCGTTCTGCTCCCATAAAGATTTACAGCCTCGGAAACCTTGTGCAGGGTCGCTATGAGTTGGAACCGACTCCACGGCACTTAACAACAACAACAAGTGCATACCTCAAGAAAATGTTTTCATGCTTCAAGAAACATTCTTTGCTAGCTACCCGGGATAGCAGGGAAGGGAGAGTGATTCACTGGCTAGAGGGTAGGCATATGTTAACTCAGGTGATGGGGAGGACATTATACTAGAAGAGGGAGGGTGGCAAAAGAATGATGAAGACACAGGGAGGTATGCAAGGGTTAAAGGGGAGAGAGGTCAATAGTGTTATATATAAAACCTTGGAACACCAGTGCTCTGTGGGTAGAGACATAGGTTGTGGGTAGATGTTCTGTTCTATATATATCTATATAGGTTGAACAGGAATGGAAGGGAGAGTGGGGTATACCCACAAATGCATAAGGTTTGAAAGAGGCTATTTGCACATGGGTATTTATTTACCTTTGCTGCAAATACATTATGAATGTGGTGGAGAATACAGTGGGCAAAATGATGAAAAATTTTTAGATATTATCAATCATCTTAAGGCAATGAGTTGCTGGGCTTAGGGGCTTAGGACCATATTCTCAGGGGACACCATGATCAGTTGGCATAACATAGTCCACAAAGACAATGTTCTACTTCTTACTTTGGTGAGCAGTGTCCGGGATCTTAAAAGCTCACGAGTGACCATCAAGGTACAACTATTGGTCTCTCCATGTGCAGAAGGAAGATGTGTGATGAGAATTGAACATGCTTGGAATCAAGTAGTTCAATGGACTCATGGAACTTGTGAGCATCAGTCCCCATGACTCTGAGACCAGAAGAACAGATGGCGCCCAGCTGCCATTACCAAATGCTCTGAAAGGGATCGCATTAGAAGGTCCCAGATAGAGTGGGAGAAAATGTGGAACAAAACTTGTAATTATAGAAAGACTGGACTTACTGCTCAGAAAAAAACTGGAGGAACTCAAGATTGTGGCTCTCAACCATCCTTTAAGTCTATAAAGGAACTCACCCTGGGAGCCCTGTTTTCAGGCAAGCAGTCGATAGGTATATTTGTTGTTGTTAAGTGCTGTCAAGGTGGTTCTGACTCATAGTGGCCCTATGAGGGATTCCAAGGAGTAGTTGGTGAATTTGAACTGTTGATCTTGCAGTTCAAACGACCTCGAAGTCCAGTGCTTATCCTATAGTGCCACACCAGGACTCCAGATAAATATATAGGTGGACACAACACTATTAAGGGATACTCACTATGGAGTGGTCGATCATTCAAGATCAAAAAGGTAACGTTTACCTAAGGACAAAGTTGAGAAGGGATGGGAAGGCGGGTGGAATGGAAACAGGAACCGCAGGGAGGAAGGGGGTTAAATGTTGTTGTTTGGAGGAGGTTGCAATCATTGAGATGAAATAAAGTGTACGATGTGTTGAGTGTAAAACTGATGACCTTGTCTGTGAATCTTCACTCAATTCATAGTAAAAAGATTTTTAAAAGGTGGGGTTGGGAGGGGACGGGACAGACACACACAGTGGTAAGACAGGCAGTGTCAGATGGATTCCCTATGAAGCTGATGTAGCTACAAGCGCAGGAATGCCCAGGCTGCCAGCAGCTACTAAAATCTGAAAGAGACAAAGACCGACCACTCCCCAGAGCCACATCCTGAATTCAGACACCAGGTCCCCAGAAACAATTTTCTGGTTTATAAAGCCACCCACAGTGGTGTTTCCATGAAGGCAGCAGGAGGTAACCTAAGTACGCACTCACCCCAGCTTCCCGGGCATTGAAGAGGGCGAAGTCCGTAACTCCAGGAGCCCTGACGTGTCTTCAGTGAAGAAATCATCCGTGAGGTTAGCTTCTGTCTAGAAGTCAAAGCAGCACTACATTCATTCACATGGACGCAGGCTGCCTGAAGAGCACCCCCACCTCAAGATTTTGCCTGTTTTTAAAGAAGCTTCAACTTTCCATAAGTAATTACAGCATGCAGAAACAAAACAAACAAACAAACAAACACAACCCTTCCTCTTCTTGTGTATTTCCTTCCCTGTCACTGGAGTTAACATGGGTCTACCCTCTAGCCTGGTGTGGTGCTGTGGGTTAATGTGCCAGACTGCGAAGCCATTTAAACTGCAAGGTTGGTGGTTCAAGTTCACCAGTTGCTCCTTGGAAACCCTACACAGGCTCACTATGGGTCGGAATTGACTTGATGGCACTTAACAACAACAACAGCAACCTCTAGCCAGTGAGTTACTCGCCCTTCCCTCTCACTCCTGATAACCACCAAATAATGTTTCTTTGAGCATGAAAACCTTTTCTTTGACAAAGCAGAAAGCATCCCTGTTTCTTTTAACAAAAAATCTGCCCAAACCAACTGATCAGAATTGTTTGGGGCACACTCTCTGTCTGAGCTGTTTCCAGCATACACTTCTGAAAGAGCATGCCATATTCTTGCATCTGATTCCACCAAGTTATTGTCCCTGCAACCTCCATCCCAACGCAGAGGTCACAAGGCAGAAACTGAGCCCATGATTCATACTCCAAATCAGCCAGTTTTCAAAAGGGAAATTTGAGGCTTAGGTAATGCACCCCAAACCCATTGCAGTCCAATTGATTCTGACTCAGACTTGTAAGACAGACTAAAATGAGCCTATAGGGTTTCCAAGGCTGTAATTTTTACTGAAGCAGGCTGCCATGTCTTAACTGCCACATCTTTCTCCCCTAGAGCGACTATTAGGTTCAAACAGTCAACGTTTTGGTTAGCAGTGGAGATCTTAACCACAGCATCCCCAGGACAACTTCTAGGAAATAGGGACTTTAGTTGTTGTTGTTAAGTGCCGTCGAGTTGATTCTGACCCATAGTGACCCTGTATAAGGTTTCCAGGGAGCAGCTGGTGAGCTTGAACCACCGACCTTGCAGTTCAAACGACTTTGCAGACTGACACATTAGCCCACAGCACCACACCAGGACTCCAGGGTCTTTAGTTAAATAGCCCCCAAAGAATGACCTCAAAGAAGTCCTGGGTTTTCTTCAGCAGATGTTTGAGTTCCGTCAGTTTTAAGAAACTTTTCTTTAAATCTTGCTGGTTGTTGTTGGCTTCCTGTAACTCCTTTTCTAGTTTTTCCAGAATAGTCTAGGCAGCAGAGAGAAAAAGTTAAGCCGGGCAGAAGCAGGATCATCTTCTCTTAGTCTAGGTTAGCCCCAACCACGAACAATCCAAGTTCCTCACAATGTAGCTCCCATGGATATGGCTATAGAGTTAAAAAACAGAACAGTTATACATTCTTTCTGGGGCTCCATCACCAAACTGGGGTGTGGGGAGATAAGAAAAGACTTGGGGGTGGAAGGCAGCTTCCTGGAGTCATTGGGGGAGTTTTAGCAAATCATACATCTCCTTTCTGTGTAAACACATTGTTAAGATGGGGAAAATGTAAAATGAGAAGACCTGGGTCACCCCTAAACCAACCCCTGTTCTGAGCTGGAGTCTGGAGAGCCATGTGTGGCCAGTGAGAAAGGGGGACAGAGTGAGCAAGATGACAAACACAAAAACACAACTCGCCCTTCCAAAATGAGTGTGCAAACAAGACGGGGCCCAAGAAGAAATGAACAGGATAAAAATCACCAGCAAACAACTGCCCCGCATGATGAATGCAGCCAGCGGTGTTGCTTAGTATCTGTACAAAATCAATGTTCCGTTATTTATATTTTTTACCATCTTTTAAAGAGAGAGCTGAAAAAAAGAAAAGTCAACAGCAAAACCACCAATCAGAACACAAAATTATACCCAGTGAAACTTACCCAAGGATTCGTCAATAACAGGAACAATTAATGAAGTAGCTATCACTAAACTACACTACACCTGAACAAGGCTGATTTGGTACATATTGTGTTATATATATATATATATGTGTTGTTGTTGTTGTTGTTGTTGTGTGCCGTGGAGTCGGTTCCAACTCATAGCGACCCTACGCAGGGTTTCCGAGGCTATAAATCTTTACAGGAGCAGACCGCCTCATCTTTTTCCAGCAGAACCGCTGGTAGTTTTGAACTGCATATGAGATTATTGAAAATACCATGGCTTGGGTCAGGTGCACCTTAGTCCTCAAACTGATGTCTTTGCTCTTCAACACTTTAAAGAGTTCTTGTGCCACAGATTTGCCTAATGCAATATGTAATTTGATTTCTTGATTGCTGCTTCCAGGAGTGTTGATGGTTGAGCTGAGCAAAATGAAGTCTTAGACAATTTCAATCTTTTCTCCATTGTTATGGATTGTTTATTGGTCCTCAAAGTAGAGTTAACTATAATGATGTAATTGGAGTAAGGTTTTGGGGACCTTCATTTGATGATGGGGTACAACTCAAAATGAGACGAAACAGATGCAAATATCCATTAGAATCAGAACATGGAATGTATGAAATATGAAAGTAGGAATATTAGAAGTTATCAAAAATTGAAATGGAACAAATAAAGATAGATATCTAGATGTTAGTGAGCTGAAATGGACTGGTATTGGCTATCTGAATTGGACAACCATATGATTTGCAATACCAAGAATGACACTATAGGATAAGCACTGGGCTGCAAGGTCAGTTTGAACCACAAGGTCGATGGTTCAAACCCACCAGCTGTTCCTTGGAAACCCTATTGTTGTTATGTGCCGTGGAGTCAGTTCCTACTCGCGTGGGATATCAAAGAGATTGTCCAATGATTTCTGCATTCCATTGGGTCACCTCTCTTCGGAATGGGCACAAATATTGATCTCTTCCAGTTAGTTGGCCAGATAGTTGTCTTCCAAATTTCTTGGCAGAGATGAGTGAGTGTCTCCTGTGCCGCCTCACTTTCTTGAAAGATTTCCATTTTTATTCCATCATTTCCTAGTTCCTTGCTCTTTGTCAATGCTTTAAATACACCTTGGACTTCCTCCTTCAGTATCATTGGCTCTTGATCATACCTCTTGAAACAGTTGAACATCGACCAATTCTTTGGTACAGTGACTCTGTGTATTCCTTCCATCTTCTTTTGATGCTTTCTGCATCATTCAATAATTTGCCCAGAGATTCCTTCTATAATGAAATTGAGACTTGAATTTTTTCTTCATTTCCCCCAGCTTAAGAAACCCTGAGCATGTTCTTCCCTTTTGGTTTTCTAACTCCAGATCTTTGCACATTTTGTTGCAATATTTGACTTTGTCTTCTCGAGCTGACCTTTGAAATAATAATAGCAGCCCTGTTATAGGATTTCCCAGTAGTGTCTGGTAGGTTTGAACAACCAACCTTGTAGTTAGCAGCCCATTGCTTATCCTACAGCGAGTGCCCCATCAGCTTGAGAACCATTGAATTTGAAGATAACATTTTGGGAAAATATTAATGATCATATGCTCGACAGAGGTTCTGAAGAGCTTGGCACGTATGCCTTGGTGTAGTCAGGAGGATTTATAGGGCTGGTGAGAATGAAGCAGGTGTGGAGGCACAGGTGGAATGGAGTAAAGCCATGAAGGCCGAGGAAGGCTCTCCACAACACCCCAATACAACTAGTCAACTGCTGTCATCTCAGTGTAGGGCGGATCCTTAACCTAATCCCTTCTGAGTTCCATCAAGAGCAACGTGGAAACAGAAACATGAGTGAATACACTGGGAAAGAAAGATGCTAAGTGAAGTTTATCTACACCAAGGAATCAAGGAACACCCTGGGCTATCAACCAGGAAGGAATTACAAGGCTGGGTCCCTGATTTAGACCTTTAGCCTACAGTACTGAGAGAAAATATATTTGTCATTCAGCCAAATGATAACTAGGTCCATAAGGTGAAGAGTGATATCAGGGAGGTACGAATGCCTTAGAACAAAATGGCAGCATGTGCCCAGGAATAAACTTCAAAAGGCAGCTAGGGGCAGGAAAGAAGGACAAATGGAAATGGTGTGCACAGGGAGGATGTGGGAAGAGTGCTATTACATTGTAGGAACTGGAATCAGTGGCATCAAACAAAATGTGTATCAATGGTTGAATGTAAACGAATTTTCTCTGTATAGTTTACCCAAATCACAATATAAATAAATAAAGCCACCAGCGTGTGCTATTTCTGTCACAGCAGCTCCAGAGAGCTAAGACAGTCACCCACATGCGTCATTTCTGTCATGGCAGCTCTAGGGACCTAAGATGGTCACCCACGTGTGGTATTTCTGTCACGGCAGCTCTAGGGAACTAAGACGGTCACCCACGTGTGGTATTTCTGTCATGACAGCTCTAGGGAACTAAGACGGTCACCCATGTGTGGTATTTCGGTCACAGTACTCTTACGGAGCTAAAACACAGGAAAGGTACTCACCTCTAGGGTTATCATCTCCCGAGGGAGAGGGGACGGAGGATACTTCTCAGGCACTTGAATCACAACCTCATTTTTCATCTCATCTTCTAGAAAACCTGAGGGATGAAACCCCACCAAACAGCCCAAGATGATTGAGATGTCTCATGCCTAAGAAATGCGGTCAAACCAGACAGGGCAGATGAATTCCAGCCAAGGCAGTTGCCTGAATGGCCCGAGGACCTGTACAGCCCTTGGATTCCATCCCCAGGTTGCCCACCCCCAGCCCCAGGGTTCTCGCAGAAAGCTTTCCTAACAGGAACACTAGCTGATGTCTTGTAACCTTTCACCTTCGGGCTCCAGCACACATCTCCACAGGAGGCAGGAAATGACTTACGGAGGATTCTCTCCAGCGATTCACACCTTCTGACTTCATTCACAAATTTCCTTTGGAAGCTGTTGACATTCACGTTCAGCTAGGGAAAAGGAAACCCACAAGACTCACTTAGTGGCAACGGCAGGGCGTCAGCTCATTCCCTTCGGTTGTTTTAACCAAAACATGCTGGAGAATGTTACTGGGATAGTCTGAGAAACAGATGAGTTAAAGGCAGATCACAGCTTGGAAACCCAGTTAGAAATCCAGTCTCCTCACTCCTGCACTCTGACCCTCCCCATGCCCTGCTAAGAAAGACAAAGGCATCCCCCCGCCCCCATCCAATGTTACCTTACTTTTAGTACATTTACTATTCAAATGAACCCATGAAATACCCAATGGAGCCAAGAATATGGCATTGTGGATTAGACATTGGGCTGCTAACAACAAGGTCAATAGTTCAAATCTACCATCTGGTGCTTGGGAGAATTTCTGCTCCTGTAAAGATTTATAGTCTCAGAAGTCCTACATAGGTTTGCTGGACTGCTAACCACTGGATAGCTAACCACAAGGTAGGTGGTTCAAACCTCAGAAACCCTATGACAGGGTCGCTTTGAGTTGGAACTGACTGGATGACACTTAACATCAAATTTAACTTGATGGCAGTGGGCTTAGTTTGGGGTGACCATGGTTTAGCCAGCAACAACAATGCAACATCCTGTGTGGGTGACCCTCGAGCCGACAAATTTTGGGTACCTGCCTGGGCCAAGTTCTATGCTAGGAGCTAGGTTACAAAGATGAACAAGATCTTGTACTGCCTTGCTGGAATTTACCTTTGACCCTAACTTTAAAGAGAAAGACAATAGGAATGATGAGGTGCGTCCATTCAACGCAATATATGAATTTGGAGAAGATGATTGGGAAGATGCCTTGAAATGATTCCTAGGTGATGTCACTTTCAAGACAGCTTGTACCCAGGATGTCACTGTGGAACTGAGTCATGTCACAACCAGCTGTGTACTCCAGGAACCAGGGGAAATGAGTTTCTGTCCTCAGAACAAGCTCTGGGGAGTCCACTGGCCCAGGGGAAGTACTCAGTGCTTATAAGATGCCACACGAAAAATGAAATACACTGACGTCTCATACCTAGTGGAGGGTCAGAGAAAAAGAGGAAGATCCCCCCAACGAGATGGATTGGCCAAGTGGCAGCATCGATGGACTCAAACGTGGCAACAGTAGTAAGGTTGGCCCAGGATCGGGCAGTGTTTCGTTCTGCTGTGCATCGGGTCACTATGAGTCGGTACCAACTCAATGGCACTTAAAAACAACAACAATACATAGTGACTTGTTAGGGCTTTGACACCTTCCTGTGGAGGAGGCAGGTGGGGAGGGAGGAGTGTATATTCATGAACGTCTTGCCCATCGCAAATTCTAGCCAAAGGACTGTTGGCATTGGGTTTTGCTGCTCCTTCTTGTTGAGTCAACTCGGACTCATGTGAACCAATATACAGGGGAATGAAACCTTGCCCAGCCCCACACCATCTTCAAAATCATTGGTAGTTTCAGTCCATTGTTGTGGATACTGTGTGGTGCCTTCCCCTCTAGGGGCCTCATCTTCCAGCACTTAGATCAGACAGTGCTACTGTGAGCCATAGGGTTTTCAGGAGCTCTGGTAATGTAGTCATTACAAATTGGGCTGCTAACCTCAGGGTCAGCAGTT
>NW_006408559.1:12318923-12322582 GCF_000296735.1 Chrysochloris asiatica
TAGCCCTGCTGCTATTTAAAATGCTAAGGAATAGCTTCTAGCATCACATCTGAACGCCAGCCACCACAATACGCCAGGCCGACATAAGGGTGGTAGAGCCAGAACGCCTAGATCCAGAGGATTCCACCTCTTCCAGCTCAGGACTCCTCATTCCACACCCTCAGTTTTGTTCACCACAAAGATGTGTTATTGCTAAAACATTGTCTGCCTCATCCCCACCTGCCACTCATCTCCAAAGAACTCAGAACCTACATCTTTGAACTGAACCAAGTCCAGTTCTCCAAGCTCAGCCACACAGCAGTACGCAGCCTCCACCTGGAGAAACAGCTGGGACAAACACATCTCCTCGCTTCGAAATACAGACGCCATCTTGGCCCAGCCTTAGTCTGTGGGTGACAAAGAGAAAGGGGTAAGGTCATAACTGTGTAGAAACCGTAGGATTAAATTAATTCTTTTTAATCTGAGTTCAATTAAAACCCAATAAGAATTACCCCTGCTTTAGAAAATAAACAAAAATTAGATAGTTTTCCTCACCATCTATCGGGTTGACAAAAGATTTTTTTAAAATATGATTAAAGGCAGCTATTCTGAAGCTGGATGAAGAAACAGGCATTTTCATATACCAGTATACATTTGTATATTTTTTTAGGCAAGTAATTTGTCAATTATCTTTCAAATTTTCTTTTTCTCGTGTTCTTGAATCAAGACTCCTGCCACCATATCAGATGAACCTGGATATGCATGGAGAAATAGATGCACAAACATGTTTCTTATAACGAGTTGTTGTTGTTGTTAAGTGCTGTCGAGTTGGTTCTGACTCATAGCGGCCCTGTATAGGGTTTCTGAGGAGTGGCGGGTGACCCTGAACCATCAACCTTTCTGTTCAAAGCAACTTTGTAGTCCAGTGTATTAACCCAAAGCGCCACTCCAGGACTCCTCTAACATGGTAGGTCGTAATACCAACAACCCTAAGAGAGTTCTGCATCAATATAATCAAACCAGGTGCCGCTGCGTCCCGCACATGTGCCATAATGGAACTGTGTTGTGTAGGGTGGTCAATGGCTGGTTTTTCAGATGCAGATCACCAGATCTTTCTTCTGAGTGCCTCTGGTTGGACTGGAACCTTAGCAGCTGAGCTCTATCAAATAAAGGAATGATGCAGTAAACCGTGATTCAACATCTCCCCAGCAGGAATGGGATCCATCTACTAATCTTGTATGTGGAAGAAAGGAGCATTGGTGGCACTGTGGATTAGACCTTAATCACAAGGTAGGCAGTTCAAGCCCACCAGCAGGTCCTAGGGAGAAAGATGAGGCTTTCTGCTCCTAGAAAGATTTATAGTCTCAGAAACCTACACAGGATTGCTATGCGTTGACAATGACTCGGTGACAGGGGTTTGCTTTGGGGTATATAGGGAAGAAGAATGTTCATCTAGAGAGAGAAAAAAAACAAGCCCCAAGAATCAGATCTCCCAAAACAATACCAGCAACATTCTTAAGGATCCACACCATCGACACTCATGATAAAGTAACTAAGACATGCATTCACAGATCATAAATAGCCAACGGTTCCAGCAGACGGATGTTCAAAGTTTAACCAGGAGACAGGGAGAAGAGCCGCAAACTCCACCCCCACACACCCAGAACCAAGTCAATGGCAACGAACCACAGCATCTACAGCAAGGCAGAATCCCACCTAGCACACAGTCATCCCATACCAGACCGCCCGCGTGTCTGCTACAACAAGGGAGAAATGGAGATGGACTCCAATGGCTGACTTGAAGAACAGGCAAAACCAAGGGGAGGGTGGTGGCCCCTGACCCCTCCCATCAAAGGTACTCTTAGATGTTCCTACCGCTGCCAAAACAAATGGGTTTCTCCAAAGCCCCACATAACTCCAGAGTGGACCCTTTCCCTCATCTCATTTTGTGACTATGGGGTGTCTCTTCCTCCCCAGGTTAAATCCTTCACATGTTTCAAACTCCAGTCAACAAGGAGCACGTGGTCTGTCTCTCTTCACCCTCCTGTCCGGTCACACCAGCTTCATCACCGCAGGCCCTTGGCCCATGCTTTCTTCTCTCTCACCTTCACTGGGAACCTCAGCCTCTCCCACCCCACCCACCCACATCCTTCCAGTCTCAGGGGTCCTCTTCCTCTGATAACCCTGAGCAGCCCACCTCTCACGCTGTACATTAAGCCCCCTCCTATCAGCTCCACATCCCTGGATGACAAAAATGGTATGCAGTTAGCTGCTAACTTAAAGGTTGGAGGCTTGATCTGTAAAGATACTGTCAAGAAAACCATATGGAGCTCAGTTCTACTCGGAGACACATGAGCTTGCCATGAGTGGGAATCAACTTGACAGCAACACATTGTTGCCCTCAGAATATCTAGCAATCGTTTGCATCACTTGTCCCCACCAGACACAAATTCAGGGGAGAACCCTGTCCTGTTTTCTCTCTGTCACTGTCTAGCTCAATCAGTTACGAATCAGGCTGCAAACCTTAAAGTCAGCAGTTCGAAACCACCAGTGGTTCCACGGAAGAAAGATGAGGCTTTCTGCTCCCGTAAAGATTTATAACCTCGGAAACCCTGTGCAGGGTCGCTATGAGTCGGAACCGACTCCATGACACATAACAACAACAACAACCAAGAAGGTTTCCTATCACACCAGATAAACAACATCCCTGACTCAAAAACTACAGAGTCGGGTCCGATACTTTGTACCAGTCGACACTGAGGTAAATCAAAACTTCATACTGTCTTGATGATAAGTAAGGCAGTGTTTTCAAATAAAAGAAGCATAAGATGTTATCTCAAACTTCTTGCAGACCCAACACTTAGCACAAAGACGCTTCTTACCCTGGTAGGTCCAGAAGGGGTCCAGGTCAAGGTTTGCAGCTCCAGTGGGTTAGGCCCCCACTTCCCTAGCCAAGCAGAAGCAGCCTATGGCTCCAAGTAGCTGGCTAGTGGCCCAGGGTCAGGGTGGGACTGGGCAGGTGCTGGATTCTGAAGTAGTCTCCCACCCCGTGCCCAGAGCCCCTCCTGCCTCCTTCCGCACCCACAACCTCTGTTGAATCAACACAGGCTTGTTGTGGGTGAGGACAAGCCCGTCCCGCCCAAACCCCCACCCACCTGTGTCCACCCCTAACACAAAGTCACTTACTGCCTCGGGAGCTAAGGGTCTGGGAGTGTACGGAGGCCTCAGGGGGACTCGAGACAACATTCCAATGCACCTACTAAGCAAACCAAAACATGATTTCTTCTCATTGTCCAAGAGAAGTTTAAAAATAACTTTGGAAAGAAAAAAAAAAAAGAGAAAAATCCACTACTGTCTCTTCAACAATTTTTTCTACAAATACTCTGTTTGCTTTCAAAGGACTGGATGAAAAAATCCTTGTAAACTTCCAATGGACTTAAAGTCAGCTTCAGATGTGGTCCTGGTAATAAGACTTAAAAAAAAAAAAAGTTGCCATCCAGTTGGTTCTGACCCGTAGAGACCCTAGGATACAGGGCCAACTGTGGCATTTGGTGGCGGTTATATGCTGTAAGGCCCTCTGGTAGTGTAGTGGCTATGAATCGGGCTGCAAACTGCAAGGTCAGCAGTTTGAAACTACCAGCTGTTCCGTGGGAGAAAGATGAGACTTTCTGCTCCTGTAA
>NW_006408559.1:12323062-12323850 GCF_000296735.1 Chrysochloris asiatica
ACACCCCGTGTCCCCTACACCAGTCTGTCAGTAGAGGCTGGTGTGTTGCTAGGATATTGATCAAGGTTCAGCAGAGCTTCCGGACTATGAAGAACTAGGAAGAAAGACCTGGTGATCCACTTCTGAAAATTAGCAGAAACTCAGGGACCACAGTGCTTCGCTCCTTGTGCATGGGGTCCCCGTGAGTAAGGCTTACTTGACAACAAGCACACCTCATCTTACAGGGGATAAAGATCTTTCTTTTTTATTTGGAGGCAGGAAACAGACAGAAGCAAGAACCAGGAATGCATGTATGACCACCCATGTCCACACGGATGAGCTTGGTCATGTAGTTTCACCAGGTGACATCATCCATCCACCCACCAGAGGTGCTCTGGGTGAACCCCAGGGTGAGGGGGGCTTGGTTTTCTCTTTTCACGTCTCATTATGGAAAAATTAAAATATATGCAAAACTACAAAAATCAGCTCAAGGAATCCCTACGTACATAGCAGTTCACTTCAACAATTGTTTTGAATGGTTAATGCACTGGACTGCAAGGTTGGTTTGAACCACAAGATCAGCAGTTCAAATGCACCAGCTGCTCCTTAGAAACCCTACACAGAGTCGCTATGAGTTGGAACCAACTCTACGGCACTAACAACAACATGTCCAGCCAGCATGCTCCTTAGAAGCAAAGATGACGAAACTTCATCTCTTGTACTTTGGACATGTTATCAAGAGGAACCAGTCCCCGGAGAAGGACATCATGTTTGGTAAAGTAGAGGGTCAGCAAAAAAGAGGAGGACCC
>NW_006408559.1:12325290-12338043 GCF_000296735.1 Chrysochloris asiatica
AACCAACTCCATGACACCTAACAACAACATCCATGTCTCCTACCCACCCAGGATTATTTGGAAGCATATGTCATTCAAGATGTTATTTCTGATACAACATCTCAATCTGTGTCTCTAAAAGATAAGGGATCCATTCCTTTAACGACTGTATCCATCATATGTTGTCGCTGCTGTTGCTAATTGCCACTGAGTCAGTTTCTGACTCATAGCAACTCTGTATAGGGTTTCCTAGGAGCAACTGGAGGGTTTGAACTGACGACCTTGTGGTTTAAACTGAACTTGAGGTCCAGTGCCATATCAGGACTCTGTCTGGCCTATAGTTGTTGTTGTTAAGTGCCGTCAAGTCGGTTCCCACTCATAGCCACCCTATATAGGGTTTCCGAGGAGCAGCTGGTAGGTTTGAACTGCTGACCTTGTAGTTTGCAGTACGCAGTCTGCAGTCCTATGGCGCCACACCAGAAGTCCATTGTCCATTCTATGGACACATGTTAAAAAAGATCAACAATAACTTCTTGATGTCAAATATCCAGCGTGTGTTTCATTTTTCCAGGTTGTCTGGGATTTGCATTTTGAACAGGTGATTTCAGAATCATTACTCCTGAGATTGTTACTGTTGGCCGCCATCAGCACAAGGAGACAAAATGCTGCTGATTGGGCATCATCCTCGCCATTTTGGTTGTAGACAGGGCCACCGTGAGCCATGAGGTTTTCACTGGTTGATTCGCTTCCTAGTCCATCTCATCTGGAAGCTGTTCAGCGTCTTGCTGTTGTTGTTAGGTGCCATTGAGTCAGTACCGACTCATAGCAACTTTATACACAATAGAACGAAACAGTGCCTGACCCTGGGCCAACCTCACTATTGTTGCCACACTTGAGCCCATCGATGCTGCCACTTGGCAAATCCATCTCATTGGGGGTCTTCCTGTTTTTCTCTGACCCTCCACCTTACCAAACATGATATCCTTCTCCAGCAACTGGTCCCTCCTGACAATATGTCTGAAATATGAGAGACAAAGTTTGGCCATCCTGGCCTCCAAGGAGTACTCTGGCTGCACTTCTTCCAACACAGATCTGTTGGTTCTTTTGGCAGCCCATGGCACTTTCAATACTCTCCTCCAACACCATAACTCAAATGCATCAATTATTCTATGGTCTTCCTTATTCACTGTCCAGCTTTTGCATCCATATGAGGTTATTGAAAATACCATGGCTTGGGTCAGGCACACCTTAGTTCTCAAGCTGACATCTTTGCTCTTCAATGTCTTAGCAACACATAAACCTCCCTGACACGTGGATGGTGGCTGGGCATGAAGTGCCATGGCTGGGAATCGAACCTGGGTCTCCAGCATAGAAGGCGAGAATTCTACCAGGAGCCACCACAGCCCCCATCATGAAAAGTTAAACGTTAGATTGAGAGAGAGACAGCCGGGGAAGAGGGATGTGGGCAGTGTCCAAGTCCAACTAAGAAGGGGTGGTGATTGTGAGCCCCGGGGAGTGGAAGTGGGCTACATACAGGGGGTGTGGCTACATACAGGGGGTGTGGCTTTCTTAAGAAGCACCTGAGCCAGTCCCCACCCCATCAGATCTGCCCATGAGCCCAGACATCCCCAACAATGTTCTTAGGGGTGTGGGGGGGAAGCAAGGAGATTCCACAAAAAACTGCAAACGAATCACTGTGGATTGTGTGTCTCCTTCTATGAGCGCTGCAGCTGCTCACCATCCTGGATCCTGCCCCTTCCCCAACCTCTCTCTCATTCTGCTGTTTACACCAACTTGGGTTTGCTGTGTCTTCCTGTCAGATGCCTTTCTCTATCTCTCTCTCTCCCTGCCCAACACACACACACACACACACACGGGGCAGGGGGGAGGGAATGAACAAAACCGTCACCAAGCTGATTCTGACTCATCACAATCCTATAGGGCTGTGTAGAACAGCGCCATAGGGTTCCCAAAGCTGTAATCTTTATGGAAGCAGAATGCCACAGCTTTCTCCCCGAGAGAGGCTGGTGGGTTCGAACCACCGACCTGTTGTGAAGACTGTGCCTCTAAGGCTCATTTTCCGTTCAGACGACAGCTGAGAAAACCCTCAGGAACAGTTCTCCTCCGTAACACGTGGGACCTGAGCAGGGCTGAGTCGAAGGCTTGGCGGGAGTCCAGGTGAGGGAAGACATGTTGCTGGGCTTTTATCAAATACAGATTTTTTTTTAAATGGGTTATTCAACATGGATTCCTTAGCAATTCTAGCTGGAGGGCCCAGGAATATGCATTTTAACAAACGTCTGAGGTTTAATGCTGCATTCTGAGAATATTAAAGTATAAGTGGGAAGGATATTGTTAGAGCTTGTGGGGATTTGTTTATATTTTCATAAAGCCCCTGTCCAAGGTGCCAAGGTCAGCGGGCCCACCCAGTGCCGGCAGGATGTGCACAGGTGCACTCTCTGCCCTTTGGTCTGACCTCAGGAAGTGAATCCTTATACCAAATCTAAGCATGCAATTCAAAACTTGGCTTCAACAAAGTCGATGGCAGCACCTATGTTCTTGGATCTGTTCAATCAATACTTACTCTGCACCCACTGGGTGTCCACTCTGTTCTAGACTCTGAGGACACGGAAGGAGAGATAAGGCCCTTCCCCACCCACGGCGCTCATATGCAATTGGAGGGAGGCAGACAGTGGACAAGCAAAGTGAGAGTTAGCAGGACCAGCCACTCAGGGAAAGAGAAATCACTAGTGAAGTAGAACTGGAGAAAGGAAGCAAAACTTACATCCCAGAAAGAAGTGGACAGAGATGGCCCTTCTCAGGACGTGGCTTTTAAGCTGAGTTTGAAAATGAGCATGAGCCAGTGCTGCAAAGGGGGGCTGGGGTGAGGCTATCCCTGGTAGGAACAACAGCAGTACAAGACGAGTGTGGAATCTTGGTCAAAGTTCTTATCTAAGCAGTGGCTACTTTGTACTGGGCACTGTTCCAGGTGAACCCAGAACACATGGAAATTCACTCATGTGTTAACTGTCTTCATCTTGCTGGCTTTCTTATTCTCATTCTTGACAGTTGTGATCCATCGGATGATTTCCAGAAGCAGATGACCAGGTCTTTCTTCCTAGTCTCTCTTAGTCTGGAAGCTCCGCTGAAACCTGCTCATCATCACAGCAACACGAACGTCCACTGACAGATGAGTGATGGTCCCCATGAGGCACACTGGCTGAGAAGTGAACCCTGACCTCCTGCATGGAAGGGAAGAAAATTCTACCACTGACCCATCACTGGCTCCAGGGGTAAGTGATGTTGTTGTTGTTAGGTGCTGCTCAGTTGATTCCACTTCATAACAGCCCTACATACAACAGAAGCACTGCCCGATCCTACTGTGTCCTCACAATCGTTCCTACGTGACAAATGATAAGACCCTGAAAAAAGGTTTCTAACTGTCGGCTGGTGTGTTGGAGGGGAGGCGAGGACAGCCAGAAGGCAGCTGTGAGGTGATAGTGGTGGTCTAGGCGAGAGGTAACATGTGTGTGTCTGACAAGATGGAAAGTATCCATAAACCACCATGGTTGTATGATGGAGCAAGCTGGTTGTTCCAGGAAAAAAATCTCCCTGCAATTGTTGAGAGCTTTGAGCTCAACTGATTGCTTTTCTCGTGGAATTCCATATCTATGACTGGGTATTCGGCAAAAGTTTTCTCTAAAACAAAACCCATCAAACTAAGAGAATCTGTCACTTCATAGACAAATGACAGTGTTTGTGGCCAGTGATAAAATTCTAGCTTTCAAGGGAAAATTAGCATTTTGGAAAGCCTTGAATCTGCCACCATGAGCTTGTCAACTTGCCAGTATGTGAAGTGTTTCTGATGACGGTAAATCTATGGACATGTTTGGGAAGGTGATTTTCAAAATAGTGTATCATGATACATGGCAACCTGTGGAATTGCTGTATGGCCCATCAAACCAATATCTTCCAAATGACCCATGATGCCACAAAAGCATTTGGTAGAAGATCGAGATTCAAAGTCTTGATAAATCCATTCTAAACAACTGAGACCAGAAGAACTAGAGAGTGCCCAACTACCACAACCAAGCCTCTGAGGAGGATCACATTACAAGGTCCTGGATAGAGTGGGAGAGAAATGTACAAAAAACTCATAATCATAAAAAGACCAGGTGGACTGGTCCATTAGAGGCTGCGGTAACCCAGAGACTATGGTCCTTGGTCCACCTTCTGTTTTGGAACTGAACTCACCCCATGGCTCAATTTTCACTCAAGCAACAGACAGGTATACAGGTAGGGAAACAACACTAGTGCATCATGAAATATTCAACCATTCGAGATCAAAAGGGCAGGCTGTGCCTAAAGACAAGATTCCTAAGGATTGGGAAAGAGGGAGGGAAGGAAGCAGAATCGCAGGGAGGAAGTGGGACTCATGATGTTCCATTGAGGGGTTACAATAGTTGAAATTGAACAAAGGGTATGACTTATACATTGTGAAGCTGATTATCTGCTCTGTACACCTTCACTCAATTCACAGCAAAAAGTTTTTTTAAAAAAAGGCTTGATAAACCAGTGGATTTTTTTGTTTTGTTTTGTTTTCATTGTGAATTGACTGAGCTTACATGGGAGGACATCAATTTTACACTCATCGTTTCATTGCAATGATTGCAGTCTCCTCCGTGCATCATCATTCAACAGTATTTGCTTCTATTCCCCCTATATTTTTTGTTTTTTTTGGTTGTACACCAAAACACTCAGGAATATATAATCATGTAAACAACCAAAGGGCACATTCTGCAAGCCTGCATCCAGGCTGCCAACACACAGCCTTTCTCTTTTCATGAGTCTAGAGACCTCAGCTGCTCTCTCGCACCACGTCCTCAACTCTGCCTCCTCTGGTCTCACTACTTCTCTGGATAGGGTCCCACATTCCAGACATGCTTTTCTCCCTTGATGGTTCTAGGATCCTCTGTTTCCGGACTGCAAGATTAACTACTCCCCACTTTTTGTTACAAAGCTTCTACCTTTACAGTTGTGACTATCACAATTAGTCATGATAACAATTACTCACTATTGAATCATAAGAATCTTATCCCCATCTCCTTTCACCAGACCCGTTTAGACAAGGGAAAACTATTCTATGGGGATTCTACTTACCCCCACACACTCTGAAACTAAACTCCCTCTGGAAAACATGTAAATCAGTCATTTTGTGCCTTTATCAGCCCTCATTTTAGATATCCAATGTCTAAGTTGCCTGTTCCTATCAACCCTGTACACAGAGGGGATAGGATTGACACTTGATGTGAAGACTTCTTCCCTCTTAGTGTATTTTGAGGTACTACATCCATGAATATAGGTCAAGTTCATAAAATTTTAACTATTTACACTTGTTTCCTTTATCAAGAATTGGTTTCTTTATTTTCATCTAGTCGTATTCTGATCATTAAGCTATCGAGGCTAGGTCAAATAGGTACTATCTACAGGTTTGGGTGTTCTTGTGCATCTCCCCTCACTTCGTATCAGCTGGATGCTTCACTCTCAGCTCTAGTCCTCCATGGACTCAGGAATCCCCAGGTCTCACCACACTTCAGGCCAACCAGCCCTTCCTATTCTCTCTTTCATCTCCAGGTCAATAGGAGTCTATGGAACATGGTAGGACTCAGCCCATTTCTTCATTGCTGTCTTTCCCCCTTTTCCACTCACCAGTTGACCAACATGGTCACCAGCAAGCTTACATGCCTACTCATGTGTTCCCTTTGAGTTTCAGTCTTGGGGGGGGGGGGGGGGGGGTACTGTAGGAACTTGATTCCTTGCCTTGATGGCTTCTAGAGAACAACTTGCTTATTCTTGTAGTAGCCAATCAGCCAATCAGTAGCCAATGCTATTTTTGTTTTAAAATTTTTCTGCTGGTCTTTCTTTCAAGAAGTATCTTCTGTTCCTTTAACTCTTCCAGGCTAAACCAATGGATTTTAATGAAAAGATCACTCATTTGGTTTCAGACTCTACAATGCTATTATGCTTTAAAATACTTCTTAAGCCTTGATGTAGTATTCAAGAGAAATAGCCACAATTATTTGAAAAGGCTAAAACCAACAACAAAAACCCATCTCTCTCTTTTATAATGACTACATACCAATGTAACTGAGCTCTGGTGTGGCACTGTAGGATAAGCACTGGGCTATTAACCTTGCTAGTTGCAAGGTGACAGTTCAAACCCACCAGTAGTTCTTGGAAACCCTGTTCAGAGTCCCTTTAAGTCAGAAATACTCAACAGCACATAAAAATACACCAAAGTAAAGCCAAACTCTCTTCATCTACCAGGGGTCTTCCAAATGTTTGTGGGAAAATGTCATGATTTTTGAATTCCATTTTCACAAGAACTTTTTGAAACCCCCTTGTGCACCAACAAAAATGACAATTACACCAGGTTAAATGGAGAAATATGTATAAGATTCCAGCTATCTTCTGTTAAAGCCAGGAACTAAAGAGATTTGCAAAACAGAGCAATGCTATTCTTCTCACAAAATTATTAGATTTTAGGGGTGAAATGTAGCTGTTTTCATAAAAATGTTTTTGATCATATAATGGGTTGTTGTTGTTAAGTGCTGAAGAGTAGTTTCTAACTCATAGCTACTCTGAATAGGGTTTCCGAGGAGCAGCCGATGGGTTTGAACCACCAACTTTGTGGTTAGCAGTCCAGTGCTGATCCTACATCGCCACTCCAGAAGTCCATATAATGAGTCAAATATTGTTGTTTGTAAATGAGCTAGCAGATAAATATGTTTTCAATGCCTTCTCCATTTTATTGATTAATTATGGCAAATACTGACAGATTTCATCCAAAATTCTTTGGGACCCTCATAACTTTTAAAAATTTTTTTATTTTATGTTATGAATCATTCTTATGAGTATGCGTCTTTATTCAAACTATTTTATTCCTTTTTTATATCTAAACACTGATTTAATATTTTATTAAAATAAAAACACTTCCATACTTCTTTACCCATTATAATATAACCACAAAATTATATAATTCAGTAGATTACACCATATTACAATTATGCAGAAATGTAGTATGATAATTAAAAACTGCATGGAAATATTTCTAACATTTAAGGATTATACTCATAACCTAACAAAGATTATGAGCAAGAACAATTATTAGTGGGGGGTCAATATTTCAAAGTATTTTACCTATCAAAGCTAGCACCAGAAAAATACTATGCATATAAACTGAGAAACAGATTAAACATTACTTCAGAAATGTACAGTTCTACTGAGTATTGCCCTCCTGAGTTATCTAGTAAAAGGGTCAATTATCATACTGAGGAATATATTTGAGCCATTAATACCTAATATGAACAGGTTTCTAGTTATTCGGCTTCTATTCAAAATACTGGACTGAAAGACAGTAGTGTCAGAGAGAGAATTCATGTTATTTTTTTTTCAAGATGCCAATTAAAATAATCTTTATAAAATTTAAACCTTCCTTTTTACAAAAAATTAGCATTTTCAAGCACTTAAACAATCAAATACTAGTCCCTGAAAGCTTAACCGAGACTCCAGTATTAAATTCTTCTCCTTTTCCAAAATACAGGTTTTAATGTCTAGAATTTTGCCACATGGTTAATGGCTGCGGGTCCCTCGTAATTTTTAAGAGTGCAAAGGGGTCCCATCACCAAAACATCTGAGAACCATTGATCTGGAGAAGGAATGTTGTTGTTGTTGTTGTTGTTAGGTGCTGTTGAGTCTGTTCAGACTCAGCGACCCTGTATAGGGTTTCCAGGAGTGGCTGGTAAGCTTGAACAGCCGAACTTGCTGTCCAGCACATTAACCCGCAGTGCCACAACAGGAGAGAGAATGAGGGAAGAGCAAACAGGATCCAAGTGGGACTTGTGGGGACTCCTTGGTCCAAAGGCTGTGAGAGGAAATGGATGAGAAACACAGGAGGGTAATTCAAAGAATGAGAATTCAAGAGAAGGAAGTATCTCATAAGCATCAGAGGGTTACATTTTTTGAAAATGTTGGAATTGCTTTATTGAGGGAAGGGTGCAGCAGGGCCCTCACCCACGGTTGGTTTAACGTTCTGCTTTCATGGAGGTGGCTGGAAGCCTGGCCCCTCCCCTGCCACCTGCCAGGGTTAGTGGACTATGCAAAGTTCAGTCAGAGGATGGGTGGCATCAGGCTAGGGAGATGCTAAGCAGAGGAACTGTGTCTGTTCTGTTGAGATTCCCAGGCAGCCTCCCCAGTCTGGATGGGCACCCAAGGTGGGGCTCCATGGGGGCTCAGGACAGCCCTGCAGAGCCTTAGACTACACTGGGTCTGTCCAGCCTGAGCACTGGGACCCAAAGGCGAGCAATGCATGGCCTTCCACCTCTCTCCCCTGACCCATTCAGCAAGTGAAGGGGGCAGAGTTCAAAGCCAGAGCCTGAGAACTGGAGTATCATGGCTCTTAAAGGAACAGTGGCTACGAATGCAAGTACAGGGGATTCTGAAACACCAGGCTGTGGAGGAGAGGGAGGTACCAGACAGTTACAGAGGCGAAAAGGAAGCATTGTGGAAGGATTTTATTTATTTTTTAAGGAGCCAAAACCAAACCAGACCCTTTGTCATCGAATAGATTCCTAGTCACAGTGACCCCATAGGGAAGGGTACAACCACCCCATGGAACATCCAAGGCTGTCGTGGAAACCGGCTGCCTCATCCTTCTCTCTTAGAGCAGCTGGTGTGTTCAAAGTGCTGACCTTTCGGTTAGCAGTAGAGCACTTTAGCCACTGTGCCACCTAGTTTCCTTTCTTAAGGGAAATTCTAGAAAATTCTAGTTGCTCTAGAACAAGTGAGCTCTGGTAGCACACCAGATCTAGAAAATGGAAATGCATTGGCCATGGCCATCTGAACTATGCAAAGATATCCTTGACATTTCCCAACTGAGCTGGTATTTCTATGTGAATTTCATGGAAGGTTGGAGCAGGTACAGTAAAGCACCTGTAAGACAGGGGTTCTACAGCCAAGTTATACATGTTTGATCCCTAAATTACCTACCGTGGATCTCTTCAAGGAAGGAAGGGAGCAAGAGAGGTGAAAAACCAAACAACTCTTAGCCCACAAGGGGGTCCAAGTGCTTGGTGGGGAAGAGATGAAAATGTAGTTCAATTCACTTGCTTTTTGGAGTACCAAAATGTTGGAGTTGGCCCAGACGTGCTTCCAAAGAAGGGCCTCATGATCTACTTCACAAACCACCCACTGAAATCCCTAGAGAGCACAGTTCTACTCTGACACATGTGGGCTTACCAGGAGGGAGAATTGACTCCGTATCAAATGAAAAATGAAACCAAAAAGCCCCTCAGTGAACAACTTTTCCAAAGTCAGATAGTTCATTCTTACCTCTTTAATTATCGATATTACTGACTTTTTTTTTAAAGTAAAGAACTCTCCTACTAATCAATATATATACTGACATTTGTTCTAAAAAATCCCAAACTGGATCAATGAGAATGGTTACTAGCTCTTTAGGTCTGACTAGCAGAACCTATAGTCCTCTATGTTTTCCTCAAAGACTGTCCTTTTCACAGTGAGTGCTTCTCCAGTGCTTGAAAGAAGTCTGGGGCATACTGCCAGTGAAAGTCACTTGATGCTTGTCCTCGCAAGTCTCAGGCATGACACCTTTGTGAAATGGCTCTTGTGGAGCTGAAGAGATGAGGGTTTCCCTTTGTCTTTTCAAGTGGACATTCTTTGGAACAGAGGGTCCGCTTTGTTCTCATAACTCATTGGGGATTAGGAGGATGCTGTGTGCAGCCACAAGCTCGCCCTCACAAGATCAGCTTACAGGCGCTCATCAAAATGGCTAAAATGGAAGGGGTCAGGGGGGCGCATGACAAAAAGCTGGCGAGGGATTTAATCCAACTATAATACTCTAACTGGAAAACTGACAAACTGACATTTTTTTAATTAACAGAAATAGTTTTCTCGTATTTGAGTAAGCTAGAAGTCCACATTCAGAGCACCGGCTCTAGAAGTCTTTTTCTCTCTACACTCTGAGGGAGACCCTTGTCTAAGTTTTCTAGCAGACTTGGTTTCCTTGGAGATCCCCATGTAGCCTCTATTTCTCCCATTCATACTTACTTATGCTTCTTTGCGTCTTACAAACTCATTTTTTAAAGACACCGTCTATTTTCAGAACTGATGTCCGGCTAGATCACCTTTATCCAAATAGCTGATTTTGCCACATCACTTCTCTACCACTGACCACACACCAACTCAGCCACCATCCACCATTCTTCTCACCATCTGCACTGGTAGGGAAGGTGCTAGAAAGAGAGTGATTTGGGGTTGATAAGAAAGAGATCCTATCCTGAGGAAGGACTATTGCCACCACTCGTGTTGTGATAACTTGCACGTTGCTGTGATGCTGGAAGCTATACTAGCAGTATTTGAAATACCAGCAGGATCACGCATGGTGGGCAAGTTTCAGCAGAGTTTCCAGACTAAGACATATTAGGAAGAAAGAGAAGAAAACTACTTCTAAATGTTTAGCCACCGAAAACTCTAGGAACATTGTCAGAGATAGTACCAGAAGATGAAAACATAATAAATAGTACTAGAATATTGTTGGATATAGAACCAGAAGATAAGCTTCCTCCAGTTAGAAGGCACTCAAAATACAAGTGAGGAAGCGCTGCCTCCTGAAAAAGAGTTGACTGTGATGATACAAATGGAGTAAAGCCTTTAGGGACCTTCATTTGCTGATTGGGCACAACTCAAAATGAGGAGAAACAGTTGTAAACATTCATCAATAATTGGAACATGGAATGTACCAAGTTTAAATCTAAGAAAATTGGAAGTGGTCAAAATGAATTGAGGGGACTTCTGGCAAGAAAGCGGACTAGGCAGACACACTACATGGACCCTCTACAACAAAGATACGAGAGACAAAATAAAACAGGCACAGATGAAAAGTTTGGAAGAGTAAACTTCAGAAGAAAGGTTAGAGAGGTGGATGAAGTGCATGCTGGGAAGAGAGGCCAAGCAGAGTTGGCAAGAGAGGGAGACTGACCGGTGAACAGCTGGCCAAACATGGCTCCACCATGTGGTGTGCAGTTTGGCAGCAGAGAAAGGACTAGCAGAGCAGACTCTCATGGGTGACTGAAAAGGTGTGATTTGCCACCCTCACCCTGCTCACCTGGTGATCAGAAGTGTGGCCAGCCTCCACCCTCCTCTACCCCTAGAACAGATCTTGTTGTCCAGGAATTCAGAGCTGTGTGGTTGGGAGCCATGCCAGCATGAGATGGGGCTGGCTGCGCCTCTTTGGTGCCTGGAAATAGGTGGGCTAATTCCAGACCTACAAAACCCACAGAGCCACCAGACCAGCAGTTAATCAGTCACCCTGCCCCCAGCTTCCCTGTGGTCCTAGCAGACACTGAAACCAATTCCATCAAGGGTCCCATGAACTACTTCTGAATTGAGTGCCCTGAACACAGAGAACACTGAGGCCATTAGGAACTCCATCAAGGGTCTGGGACTCTGTTGTCACATCCCTCTACAACCACCTTGTGAGATCCTAGAATTACAGGAGCCCACCAGAGATTCCTTCCTTCAAGGTCCAACAACTGCTCTATTTGTTTTTATAAATATGACAACCCTGAAGACCACAGACAATTTTAGTTCACACGAAGAAACAAGAGAAATGGCTCAAACGATGGTCAAGATTCAGAGACAGAAAACATTTCTGAGGAAGAAAAGGTAATGGTCCTAACTGAAAAAGAATTTAAAAGAATTATAATTAGGTACCTTCAAAGGACTGATAGAAAGATTGAGGCAAGCAAGAAGAACATACTAAAAATTTTAGAAACATTCAACAAGACCAAACAGACAAAATAAATGCGAATTTTGAAACCCTACAAACCTGCAATCAGAAATCCAGAGGATTAATGCTAAGATTCCATAAATGGACACTACATTAAAAGGGAAAAGGAGTCTATGTGAAGTAACGGAAGCCCAAATTAGTGAGAGTAAGATAAATTTCTCAATACTAGAAATCTAGAAGAACAGTAAGAAAAAAGGAAGAAAAAAAAAATCCAAAGAAAGCCTAAGAGTTATGTGGGACATCATGAAGAGGAACAACTTACAGGTGATCAGAATTCCAGAACTGAAAGAGACAAGCACAGAGAAAATTGTCAAAGAGTTGTTGGAAGAAATCTTCCCTACATCATGAAAGATGAGAAGATAAACTTACAAGAAGCTGAATGAACCTCAGACAAGATAGATTCCGAAAGAAAGTCACCAAGACATATCATAATCAGACTTTCCCAAATCAAAGACAAGCAGCTTGTGAAAAATGAAAAGTTACCTACAAAGGAGAATCAATAAGATTAAGCTCAGATTTCCCAACAGAAATTATGTGGCAACAAGGCAATGGAATGACAAATACAAGACTCTGAAAGAAAAAGGTTGCCAACCAAGGACCATATACCCAGCAAAGCTATCCCTCAAATATGACAGTGAAATGAGGACATTTCTTGATAAACAAAAACTAAAGGAATTTGTAATGACCAGACCAAAACATACTAAAGGGTATTCTTTGGACTGAGAACCAACAACAGCTGACAACAACATGAAATTTACCATGCATGACAACACTACTCAGAACTCAATCCAGATAAACAAGTATTTAAAGTAAAACAAACCTACAAGACTGAAAATAAGAAACCAGAGCTATCAGTGTATAATGAAGTCAACTACAAAGCAAATAGAGGGAAGGAGCTCTGGTAG
>NW_006408559.1:12338674-12339475 GCF_000296735.1 Chrysochloris asiatica
AATCTGCCTACAAGAGATATAAAAAAAAGATAGAGACAGCCTAAATGCCCATTAACAGAAGAAGGTTAAATAAACTTTGGTACATACACACAACACTAGAGAATAACAATGAATCTGTGAAAAACCTTACAACATGGTTGAACCTGAAGAGCATTATACTAAGTGAAATTAGTCAGTCACAAAAAGACATTGAATGAGACCAATGTTGTAAAAAGTTAAAAAAAAAAAAGAAGAAGAAGAAGTTTTCTTGATAATTTATGATGGTTATGGGGTGGGGTATACACATGCTAACATGGGTGACAGGGCAGGAATATACCCAAGAGGGAAGTTAGCAGTGGAAGATGAAGGTAGAGGGAGCCACAGGGAGGAATGCAATGGGTGAAACAAATAGAGGTAAATGCTATTAACTGTCGATACATAGAGGGAATTGCAACCATGCAATGAAGCAAAGTATATGATTTGCTGAATGTAATACTGATCTGGCAACCACATGGTTTACTATGCCAGGAGCAACAAATTCAAGAGGAATGGAGTAGCATTCACCATCAAAAAGAACATCTCAAGATCTCTCTTGAAGTACAATACTATCTGTGATAAGATAATACCCATATGCCTGCAAGGAAAAAGAGTTAATGCCACTATTATTCAAATTTACGCTCCAACCACTAAAGCCAGTGATGATGAAATTGAAGAATTCTACCAACTTCTTCAGTCTGACACTGATCAAACTGCTGTCAAGATGTACTGGTAATTACTGGGGATTGGAATGCAAAAATTGGAAACAAAGAAGGATCAGTAGTT
>NW_006408559.1:12342290-12347330 GCF_000296735.1 Chrysochloris asiatica
GAGCTGACTCAACAGCACCTAACAACAACAACAACAGCAAAAAGAGAGGAAATGACATTGTACTTCCTCCTCCACCATCATGCTCATGCACACACACACACACACACACACACACACACAGGCACACAACCCCCACACATACACACTGAACTAAATGTGACTCATTGAAGTAACTTCTCAAGTTCACGTACCACCAGGAGGTCAGTTGTATGTATGTTGAACCGGTATCATCCGTCCACTACTAACATTCCACTCCCCTGCTCACGGATTTTTCCAGAGCTGTGTCATGTGGTTCTTGGTGCCATCCACCATCAGTTTGGCCCTCACTGCTGTTCCATAAAGGCAGCCTGGTGGTGCCATGGTTAAAGCATTAATCTGCTAACCGAAAAGTTGGCAGCTGGAACCTCCAGGAAAAAGATGGAGCAGGTTCCCACTGTAAAGATTTACTGCCTTGGAAACCCTGTGGGACAGCTGTAGTCTGTCCTATTGTGTCACTATGGTTGAAATCGACTCTATTAACATCCCTGGGTGGCAAATAGTTTGCTCTCAGCTACTAACTGAAAGCTTGGCAGTTAGCGGCACTTCACAGAAATGTCTAGTGATCCGCTTCTGTAAAATTACAGACAAGACAATCTTACGGCTCAGTCTACTCAGCAGCACGTGAGTCAGGACTGACTCAGCGGTGGTGGGTGGTTTTTGTTTTGTTGTTTTATCTGTTTTATAGTTTTCTGTCTCTAGATTTCTATCAGAGATGGGACTTTCTGAGTGGCTTTCACAGACAGCTTCATCTCCTCCTCTGTCTCACCCACTCCCTCCCACTCAGCACACATTACTCAATTCCTAGACCACCCCCATCACAAAGCTTTTTGATTTCCTCTCCTCCTCCATGAACCTGGCCTGGCATCTTGACCTGCCCACAGCTCTCCCATCCCTGTCTTCAGTGGCCAAGTTGGAAGACAGCTTCAGGAATGGGGCAAATCACCAGTAAGTGGTACACACAGGCTTACTTATTAATCTGTAACTCAGGACTTCACCTGGTTCTTTCACCTGGTTCTAGATGTGTTGAAACCCATGTGAAATTAACCCACTTAACACTTGTTGTGGTTATGAAGTGCCATCGAGTTGGTTCCAACTCATAGTGACCCTGTTTCCCAGGAGTGGATGGTGAGCTTGAACCTCCAACCTTGTGGTCCAGTACATTAACCCACAGTGCCACACCAGAACTCCAAGTTGTACACTGTAGGTTGGTAAATAAAAGGCTAAGCCAGTGTGTACCCTGCTTGTTGGATAGTCTGTCCCTATCAAGAGAATAGCAGACTGCCCTGGGGGTTCATCATAGAAGCTCTTACCTATCACCTCTCCAAATCTTTCACGTGGGAGTTCTTCCTCACGATTGGCCTTTTCCATAATATTTACTCTAAACTCCACTGTGAGTTCTTTTTGGCATGATTTCCACAAATTAAAAAAAGAGAAGTTTTAGCCCGTTTTCTTCTTTTCTCATCTAAACCCCTGTACTGTACACTCACAATCTTGTCTAGCCAGAAGAAGACTTAACAATCATCTATCCATCTCTTTACTTTGTTGTTGGGTGCCATCCAGCCACTTCCAATAAATGATAACCCCATGTGACATGAAAGGTCAGTGGTTCTAACGCACCAGCTGCTTCATAGGAGAATGATGTAGCAGTCTGCTTCTGTAAAGATGACAGCCTGGAAGCCCTATGAGGTAGCTCTACTGTGTCCTATAATGTCCTATAAGGTCCTATAATACTACTGTGTCCTATAATGTCCTATAATACTGCTGTGTCCTATAATGTCCAATGATGTCCGAATCGACTCAGCGGCAGCGGGCTTGGTTTTTGGAATCTCTCCAGGAACAAATCACAGGGTCTGGTCTGGAGTTGCTGGGTGGATTCCAGCACTAACTTTTGCTTAGCAGCTCGACACTTAACCACCAGGACTTGCATCCCTTACCTTGTTGTTGTCGTGAGGTGCCATCAAGTTGGTTCCGACTCATAGTGACCTTATGCACAACAGAATGAAACACTGCCCTGTTCTGCACCAGCCCATCGCTGCTGCCACTGTGCCAATCCATCTCATTGGGGGTCTTCCTCTTTTCCACTGACCCTCTACTTCACCAAGCATGATATTCTTCTCCCCTTGCTTTCAAGATAAGGAAATAGAAGCCCAAAGGATAAACATCTGGCTGAAGGTCACAGAGTTCGATGGAGTCAAAGGCAGGGAGTGGGGAGGGTGGTACTGACTCAGGGGTTTTCAACTTCACCAGCTTTCTAGCTTGTCTCTTAGGGGCTTAATGCCTCTTTATGTTAAACCAAAAATCAAACCAAAAAAATCCAAATTCATTGCTGTTGAATTGATTCCAACTGTGTTACAGATTAGAACTGAATTTCATAGGGTTTTCTTGGCTCTAATTTGTACATCCTGGTATGGCACTATCAGATAAGCACTGGACTGCTAACTGAAAGGTTAGCAGATTGAATCCACCAGCCACTCCTCAGCAACCCTATACAGAATTGACAGGAGTTGGAACTGAATTGATGACACTTAGCAACAACAACAACAACAACAACAACAACAATCTATACAGAAGTAGATTGCCAAGGCTTTCTTCCGTGGCCCCGTTGATTGGGTTCAGACTGCCAGCTAGCTGTCATTTGTAAACGGCACCCCTCAGGGACCTTCCCTTTTATGTTAGGCACGATCTGTAACCCCCAAATACCCACCCTGCCAGGAGAATTGATTCTCCCCGGAGAATGCAGAAAACTCCAGACAAAGGTCTTCCCATAAAATACTGAAGGCATCATAACTGGTTTTTCCACTGTGCCCTCCCAGGGTCCCCACCACTTTCCCTGGGTTCCATCTTCACCAAGGTTAGGTGGCACCCCCAACACCCCCCAGGCAGGGATGTGAGAGAACTGGAATCCAGCCTCCGGGTTCGAGGTGTCACCTTGGCCCTCAGGGACTGTGGGTAGTCAGGACAAAAGAGGACTGCAGGGGAGATGTGCAGAATGAAAGAAAGTTCTAGAAGAGGCAGGAGGAACACCGTGGGAAGAGAGCCCATAATCTCTGGCTTGGCTCTCTGGTCCTTTTCGGTTTCGTGTGGGCAAAACTGGAAAAGCAAAAAAGAGTTGGCTAAAGTTTTCTCCAAAGCACACCTCTTACCTCCCCAAAACCTTAGCTTAAAATTACTCTTTGAGAACAACACACCTTTGTTTATTAAACAAAATATGAATCCAACCGCAAGCATTGTAGTGCCAACAGAAATATTTTGCAGAGATGGCAAGACTGAGCTCACAGAGGGGTGAGGAGCACCACGCTAATTATAAGGCCTCCCCATCTAGCTGCTGATGAACTCCACCTTAAAATATCCTCGTCTGATGGTGCTAGCAAGGCATCAGGAGCTCTTTCACAGGGAACTTGCTGAATCTTGAGGGACTGTCACTCATTGGAGGCATTTAAGCAGAAGACCAAGCAATGACTTTGAACGCAGAAGGTCAAGTTCATCGGCACCAAACTATAACCTGATGTGTAGGAAAGCAGTCTCACTGGGTGAAGAATTGGGTCTGAGGACCATCGAGGTTCCCATCCAACCCTGATACTTTTGCTGAGATTCTATGCTTTTCACTGTTCCCTACACTTCCCTGGGTTCCCCCGAGCATTCTGTTGAAGGATGTAAGTCCTCTGTACCCGAAGCAACTTGAAACATAAAAATGTGTTGTCGTTACTTCCTATGGAGCCCAGCTCACGGGTCCCTGGACAATGCAAACTCTTATTTGCTTGACTATTAGGCGGAGGTTGGTGGTTTGAAGCCATCCAGAGGCGCCTGGGAAGATAGATCTGACAATCTGCTGCAGCAAAGTGGCAGCCTTGGAAATCCTACAGAGCAATTCTACTCTGCACACATGGGGTTGCTATGAGGCGGACTGAGGGTTTACAAAGATTGGACTGCAAACCACAAGGTCCGCGGTTCGAGCCCCCCGCGGGTACAAGATGAGGCTTTCTGCTCCCTCGAGGATGTAAAGCCTCAGATACTTTATACAGAGTCGCTATGAGTCGGAACTGACTCAATGGAATTTAACAACAACAAAGGAAGATCCGGAGGAGCTGATGAATTCTGTCTGTTTCCTTCATCATCACTCTACCGAGAGATACTCTTTTTAAAAAATATATTAACTTGATTCTGTTTCCTGATCAGAAAAGCAACTCAAGTTTACTGCAGAAAATTGGGAAAACATTAAAAAGTGTAAAGAAGAAATTTTAAAAGCACCCAAATTGGAACATAGGTCCTGCTAGCATTTTGAACGGACAATTCCAAAGTTGGTTTTTTTCTTTGCCTATGTGTGTGTTACAAAACTCGTTCATGCTGAATGCACAGTTTTTAGCTCCTGCTCTTTCTGTTTTGTACTTATAGCGTGTTTTCCTAAGTAATATTATTCTGAATATTACTGAATATAAAATGAAATATTATCATTTTAAGAGCAACTGACTCGTCGACACTTAACAAGAAAAAAATTATTTCAGAAGCCCTGGTAGTGTAGTGGATTGTGAATTGGACTGCTATCCTCAAGGTCAGTAGTTCTAATCTACCAGCTGTGCTGCAAGAGAAAGATGAGGTTTTCTGCTCCCATAAAGATTTATAGTCTTGGAAACCCTATACAGGGTCACTATGAGTTGAAACCAACTCCCTGGCACACAACCACTACCACCATGTTACTGCATCATTTCAGAGCTACCCTGCATGGTGCAAACAACTAATATGCTTGGCTGCTAACTAAAAGGTTAGCAGTTCAAGTCCATGCAGAGGCACCTTAGAAGAACAGTCTAGCAATCTACTTCTAAAAATTCAGCCATACAACTTAGACACTGGCTACCTAAAATAGGGGGCAGGGTTGGCTATAAAGGCACAAAGTGACTGCCTTATAAGTTTTCAGGATAGAGTTTAGTTTAAGAATGTGTGGGGGAAGGTAGAGTCCCCATTGAATAGTTTTCACCTTGTCTAGATGTGTCTGGTGAAAAGAGA
>NW_006408559.1:12347610-12353298 GCF_000296735.1 Chrysochloris asiatica
AAAACAGAGGGAGTAGAAGCAAATACTGTTGAATGATGATGCATGGAGGAGATTGTAATCATTGCAGAGAAAAGATGAGTGTAAAACCAATGTTCTCCCTTGTAAACGATCACTCAGTTCACAATAAAAACATAAAAAGAAAACATCAGCCATAGAAAACCTTATGCAGCCTAGGTCTACATGGGCTTGCCATGTAGACAGAGCTGTTTGCATTCTAAAGTTAGTTCATGACAAGCTGCTTCTAAGTTTTCATCAGTCCAGACATTAATTGTTGAAATGAGGAACCTTGGATATACATTTTTGTGCTTATCTCTGGTTATTTCTTTGGGAAATCAAACAATTTCCAGATGTGAAGTTACTGTCTGAAGAGTATGGATACTTTACTGTCCTTAAGGAATCTCGCCAAATTGTCTTCTAGAAAAGGTTGTAGCAAGACATCCAACCACCACCAAGTTGGAAGAGTGCTGACGTCAACATACTGGTACTATTTTTGTTTTCAATGTTCAACAATTCAATGGATGAAGAAGAACGATTTCTTTTATTTTGTAAATTGTGAATTTGGTCATGGTTTGATATACTTACTGAGAAATTGTGTTTCTTCTATTATGAGTCAAGTCTGTTCCTCGACTCAAATTCCTGCTGCCATCTGCATGGCTTTGTGTGTGCAATTATAAGAACTCTCTGTTTGTTTTTTAAAAAACATTTTTTTTTTTTTTTACATTTTATTTCATTTCCTTACCACATACAAGAATAATTCCGTCTATTGACTTTTCAAACTAGTTTGTAGGTTCATAACAGTCCTTTTTTAAAGTGACAAGTGATTTTGAACCCTTTGTATTCTGTTTCGTGGTCAATTAAAGTATATTCTATTTTTTCAAAAACGTATATGCTCTGGTGGTGGTGTGCTGTGGGGCTGGTTCTGACTCGTAGCGACCCAGTATAGGATGTCTGAGGCTGTAAATCTTTACAGTAGAAAAGCCTCATCTTTCTCCTGCGGAACTGCTGATGGATTAGAATTGCTGGCCTTGTGATTAGCAGCCCGGCTGGTAACCACTAGTTACCAGGTTTCCTTACTATATTTCCTGTTGTTTTGCTTTTGTTAAGTGCCGGTCAAGTTGGTTTCAACTCACAGCGACCCTGTATCAGATTTCAGAGGAGTGGCTGGTGGGTTTGAACCGGTGACCTTGTGGTTAGTATTCCAGAGCTTGTACTACAGCGCCACATCAGAACTCCCCATATACCTTAATCATCCTCAAATCTGCAAACATATTTCCACTTTGAGTCATGAAAAGCTTTCATTGTGAAGTTTTTATTGTGAATTGAGTGATCATTTACATGGGAGAACATCAGTTTTACACTCATTGTTTCATTGCAATAATCACAGTCTTCTCCGTGCATCATCTTTCAACGGTATATTTGCCTCTATTCCCTCTGGTTTGTCTTGTTTTTCAGTGTTATTTTTTTAATAGCACAAACTTCTGTCATTATAATTTACATTGTCCTTCTTGCATACTTGGCATTTGTTAAGAACTCTTTTTAAGGTTAAAAAAAAACAAAAAACAAAAAAACACCTGTTACTGATAAGGGTAAATGACAAATATAGTTGAAAAAGAAAACCTCCTAAGAAGTGTAATGACCACATGGTGGTCCTGGTATGGTGTGGACCTGGTAAAGCACTGGACCACAGAATCAGTTAGAGCCACAAGTCAGCCGCTCCTTGGAAACCCTATACAGGATCCCTGTGAGTCGGAACCGATTCAACAGTACATAAACATACAACACACAATACATCAACAAATCCTGGAGACTTCTTTTTTTTTTTACCTTTTTTTAAAATGGTGAATTGAGCGAAGGTTTACAGACAAAATCATCAGTTCTACATTCAACAAATCATACACTTTGTTCCATCTCAATGATTGCAGTCCCCTTCCTGCAACAACTGCTGAACCGCTTCTTCCCTGTGATCCCCATGTACAAATATCCTTTCAAACTCATAGATCAGTGGGATATATACATAGATATCTCCTACTCTCCCTGAAGAACTTTTGTCCACCGTCCAGCACTGATAGCTTAAATGCCATAGCCCTTCCATCTGGACTCTTGTTGCCCCAGAAGCAGACAGTGGTCAGTCATTTCTTCCTCCATTCCCTTAAGCACAGCTACTCTGAACCCCAGGAGTCCAGGTGTAGCGCTGTAGGATAAGCACTGGACAGCAAAGTCGGTTTGAACCTCAAGGTCAGTGATTCAGACTCACCAGCTGCTCCTTGGAAACCCTACCCAGGGTTGCTATGAGTTGGAACTGACTCAACAGCACTTTACAACAACAAACCTGAACCCAATCTACACTCCTGATGGTCTGAAATGATTCGGGAGCCATGAAGAGGGATGGGCCCAGGGGCTTGCCAGCTCTGCCATGGATACTCCTTCTTGAGGGTCTTGAGGGAGAGACACTTCCCCCAGCTCCAGCCAAAGGCTTAGCTTCAATCTCGTCTGTCCGGTGTCCTAGCAAACAGGAAACACATGCTCTCTTGTCCCGGATAAAAGAGCTGAGGAACAAACAGCCTCCAACTGGACGAGATGATTTAAGCAGTTGGAATATCAGATGTGTCCACCATTGTCTAATGCCTTGCTCCTCAATTAACAGGCGAGTCCAGGTGAGAGGACCAGACTCCAGTGTAAGAGTGCTAACAAACTTACCACCTACCATTGAATGGGACTCCTGGGATGGCGTTGTGGGTTAATGCACTGGACTGCAAAGTTGTTTGAACTGCAAGGTCAGCGGTTCAAGCTCACCAGCTGCTCCTTGGAAACCCTACACAGGGGTGCTATGGATCAGAACTGATTTGATGGGACTTAACAACAACAACATTGAATGAATTAGCGATGGAAGCTAAGAACTGGGTTCACACGTGGGATATTTTGTTTTTTTCCAGCTTTATAAACCAAGATCAACTTGCCTAAACCATGAGATCAAAACAACTCCATTCATTCACTCATCCATCTAGTCAACTAATGGTTGTTGTTAAGTGCTGTCAAGTTGATTCTGACTCATAGCAACCCTGTGTAGCGTTTCCAAGGAGTGGCTGGTAAGTTTAAACCACTGACCTTGTGGTTCAAACAGACCTTGAGGTAGAGTGCTTATCTTCTGGAGCCACACCAGAACTCCCAGCTAAGCTTCATGGACTATTTATTCTGAGCAAGGGAATCTGCTAAGGTTATGGATACAGACGTGAAGAAATAGACAAGATCTCTGCTCTTATTAAGTTTCCATTTAGTCAGCCAAGACATAGATGAACTCATTTTTAAATCTGTTATTTATATTTACAATAAATGGAGAAAAGGGAAATACAGAGCCTATCATGGAGTTGATGGCTAGTCTGGGAGGTTAGACTTGCTTGAGAAAGTGAAATTTGAATAAGCTTTGAAGTAAAATCCGGGCAGAGAAAAAGAACATTCCAGGCTAAGGAGCCGCATACATACAGGTTTGAGGCAAGAAGGACTGTAGCATATAGTGATGGGGGGCGTGTTGGCAGGAAGCTCATAGAGAGAAAGTGCAGAGAGGCAATCAGGAAGTATCATGTGATTTGAAACAAGAGGTAGGCAAGGGCAAGATCATGCAGAATGTTGTAGGCCAGGGTTAGGAACCATAAGAACCCGCTGAAGGATAGAGAGCTCAGAGAACATCGGAGGCATAATCTCTAGAGTCATCAAATGGATGGTTGAAAATACAGATGAGGTCACCAGGGAGACAATATAGAGCAAGAAGCTAACCAGACGAGAATTACAAGGTCAATGGTTCAAGTTCATCAGCTGCTCCTTGGAAACCCTATACAGGGTCGCTATGGGTCAGAACTGACTCAACAGCACTTACCAACAACCAACAATAACAGATTGAATAAATATGGTGGATGAATACAACGCTGACGTCTTTTCTGATTTTAAACCAGGTTGTATTTCCTTGTTCTATGTACAGGTTCTGTATGAACACAATTAAGTATCCTGGAATTGAAATTCCTGGCTATGTTGTCTATAATTTGTTATGACCCACACAGTCAAATGCTTTGCATAGTCAATAAAACACAGGCAAACATCTCTCTGGTATTCTCTGCTTTCAGCCAAGATCCATATAACCTCAACACTATCCCTTGTTCCACATCCTCTTCTGAATCCGGTTTGAATTTCTAGCCAGTTCTCCGTCGACGTACTTCTGCAAATGTTTTTGAATGCTCTTCAGTAAAATTGTATTTCCATGTGATATGAATGATATTGTTCAATAATTTATACATTCCATGGAATCACTTTTCTTGGGAATGGGCATAAATATGCATCTCTTCCAGTCAGCTGTCTCCCAAATTTCTTAATGTAGACCAGTGCTGCATCAGGTTTTTCTTCTTTTTTCCCCCAATTTTTTATTGTGAACTAAGTGAAGGTTTACAGAGCATATCACCAGTTTTACGTTCAATAAATCATACACTTTGCTTCATTACATGGTTGCAATTCCCTCCATGTACCAACAGTTAAAGGCATTTACCTCTATTCATTTTAGCTATTGCATTCTTCCCTGTGTCTCCTGCTACCTTCATTTTCCCTCTGCCAACCTCCCTCTTGCTCTGTCATCCATGTTAACATGTGTCCACCCTCTAGCCTGTGACTAACTTCCCCTCCCCCTTTCAACCATCATAGATGGTTTCTTTTATCAAGAAAACTATTAAGTTTTTTTTTATAACATTGATCTCATACAATACTTGTTCTTTTGTGATTGACTAATTTCACTCAGCACAATGTCCTCCAGGTTCAATCAGGTTGTGAGGTGTTTCACAGATTCATCATTATTCTTCAGTGTTTTGTAGCATTCCATTGTGTGTATGTACCAAAGTTTGTTGAACCATTCTTCTGTTCATGAGCATTTAGGTTGTCTCCATCTTTTTGATATGTCTCTTGTAGACAGCACATACTGAAGGATCCTGTTTTCTTATCCATTCTGCTCCTTGTGTCTCTTAACTGGTACATTTAATTCATTTATGGTAATTAATTGCGGTCATTTTTCTGTGTGTTTTTTGTAATGCTGCTGAATTCTTGCTTCTACATCGTTTTCTATTCTGAGTTCATTTTGTTTGTGGGTTTTCTTTGCATTTTCATTTCTGTTGCACTAATGTTTACTAAATCTTTCTGATTTTCTTCCTGTTTATTTTGATTTGAAGGTGTATTTTTTTTTTTTTGAGGCTATCCTGTAATTTATTAATTTTTGCCCTGCTTAAAACAGTCTGTTTTATTTTGTAATTTACTTGACTTCCTTGCCATTTGGAAGTTCTATATCTGCACTATTCCCTCTTTTTGCTTTGTAGTTGACTTCGTTACCCATTGATATCTCTGGTTCCCTATTTCCAGTCTTGTAGGTTTGCTTTTAGGAGCTCTCGTAGTGTAGTGGTTATGAATTGGGCTGCAAACCGAAAGGTCAGCAGTTCGATACTACCAGCTGTTCCATGGACGAAAGATGAGGGTTACAGTCTCGGAAACCCTGTGAAGGGTCTCTATGAGTCAGAACCAACTCCACGGCACATAACCACCACCACCACCAAGTTTGCTTTACCTAAAATCTCTTTCTCTCTCTCTGCATTGAGTTCTGGGTGGTGTTGTCATGGATGGAATCTCAGGCTGTCATCTGCTGTTGTAGGTTCTCAGGTCAAA
>NW_006408559.1:12354873-12370539 GCF_000296735.1 Chrysochloris asiatica
GAGGTCAGACCCTGACATTCCATCTTCATTTGATGCCTTCTGTATCATTTAATATTTGTCCACATAATCCTTCAATGTTGCAATTTGAGGCTTGAAGTTTTTTCTTCCGTTCTTTCGGTTTGAGAAATGCCTAATGTGCAAACTCTTTGGGTCTTGGCACATTTCATTAGAATACTTTGTCTTTTGAGGCATCCTTTGAAATCTTCTGTTGAGTACATTTACTTCATCATTTCTTACACTAGTTTTAGGTACCTTGTGTTCAAGAATATGTTTCAGAGTCTCTTCTGACCCATTTTACTCTTTTTTTTTTTTTTCTGGTCTTTTTAGTGATTTTCAGCTTTCTTCATGACATCATCCATGAGCCATCTGGTCATTAGTGTTTAATGCATGAAACCTATTCTGAAGATGATCTCTAAATTCAGATGGGATATACTCAAGGTTGTACTTTGGTTCTCATGGACTTGCTTTAATTTTCCTCAGTTTCAACTTGAATTTGCATAGGAGTGATTGATCATGTGTTGCACAGTCTGCCCCTATCCCTGCCCTAGTGGATAATACTGAGCTTCTTCATCGTCTCTTTCCACAGATGTCGTCAGTTTGATTCCTGTGTAGTCCACCTGGTGAGATCCACCTATATGGTCACTGTTTATGTTGTTGAGCAAAGTATTTCCAATGAATGGATCAATGGTCTTGCCAAATTCTATCATGTGATCTTTGGAATCATTTCTATTATCAGGGTCATATTTTCTAAGTATTGACCCTTCCTCATTTCCAATTTTTCCATTCCAATCTCTAGTAATTATTAATGCATCTTGATTGTAGGGTTGGTCAATTTTAGACTACGTAAGTTGGTAAAAAATATTAAATGTCTTTATCTGTGGCATTAGTGATTGCTGGGTAAGTTGGAGTAATAATCATATTCATTTGTCTTCCTTGTACTTTTGGGTAGATCACAAAATGTTCTTTTTGACAAGGAATATAGTGCCATTCTTCATGTAGTAGATCATATAGTTGTCTGATAAAAGATGGCCCAAACCAGTCCATTTCGCTCACTAATGCCTAGGATAGAGTCCTGGTGTGGTGTTGTAGGATCAGCACTGGACCAAAAGGTCGGTTTGAACTGCAAGGTCAGAGGTTTGAACTCACCAGCCACTCCTTGGAAATCCTACTACATAGGGTCGCTATGATTTGGAAATGACTCAGTGGCACTCAACAACGACAACAACAACAACAATGCCTCTGATATCAGTCTTTAAGTATTCTATTTCTTTTTTTGACAATTTTCAATTTTCCTAAATTTATATTTTGTGCAGTCCACATTTTGATTATTAATGAATGTTTGCAATGGTCTCTTCTTAGTTGGAGCAGTGCCACCCCAGCAGATGAAGGTCCCCAAAGCTTCATTCCATCCACATCATTAAGATGGACTCCATTTTGAGGAAAGAGCTCTTCCTCAGTTGTATTTTGAATGTCTTCCAACATGAGGCGCCCATGATCGAAAACAATATCGTACAACATTTGACTGCTATTCATAAGGTTTTCACTGGCCAGTTTTTTTTAAAGAAGTGGTTCACAGGTCCATTTTCCTAACCTGGAGTCTCCACTGAAACCTGTCCACCCTGGGAGACCCTGCTGGCATTTGAAATACCGGTCACATAGTTTCCAGCATTCCAGCAACACACAGCCACCGCAGCACGACAAACTGACAGATGTTGTTACTGTTAAGTGCCATTGAGTTGGTTCCAACTCAGCGGCCCACTTTAGAATTTCCAAGGAACAGCTGGTGAGTTTGAACTGCCAAACTTGTGGTTCAAACTGACCTTAAGGGTCTGTGCTTATCCACAGTTGTGCTAATTCTTAAAACTCAGATGTAGATTTAAAATTAATTATGCTCACTTTGCTCAAGAGGATGACATTTTGAGAATTTTGACAGAGGGCAACACACTATTAAAACAAAAGTCTTATTAAGCCAATAATAAAAATTGACGCCTATTTGATGCATGATTTGCACATTGGCATAACCTTTTCACTACAGAGTCAAATATGTTCAGAAGATGAGAGAACCCCAAACACTCATATGTCAAATCTCCTCATCATTGGCATGGGACAAAGGGCGGGGACAGAAATGATCTCCATACAGCATTGTCTTAAAGAATAATGAAAAGAATCACCAATTTACCCAAAACATGGCTCCCATTCAGATCTTTGTAGTCTCTGCTATCCAAAACTGACAGGACCCTCCAAAACAGCACGTGGCCCGAGGCAAATGGCCTTACTAGTCCCTCCAGGTCATGGGTGGGCTCAGAGGTGACCCCAGGAACCAGTTTCTCTTGTGCTTAAGGTACAAAGAATATCCAAGGGGAAATGGTCTTGATGGGTCACCCCAATCCCATGGACCCAAATCTGGATCCCAGGAGAATGAAAAGGGTTGCTTAACATGATTTTCTTTCAAAGGAAGAGTAATATGGAGACTGTAGAAGTGACAATGCACTAACAGACTCTAAGTGAGGGTCCGCAAGAGAAGTGAAACCTGTTCACAGAGCAGAACTCCTCAGGCCCAGGAGCCCCTGAGGCAGACTTTCAGGCCACCCGTCTCCTCAGATTGGATTTTGGATCAGTTAAAGGTGGAATCCCAAGTTAAAGACCTATGGTGGAGAAGGTGGAGGGGCCTGTCTGCCTCATATGGTTAAGGAGAGTTGAAGCACTCAGTTGCTAACCTAAAGATCAATGGTTCAAACCCACCCAGTGACTCAGAGGAAGAAAGACCTGGCCATCTGCTCCCAACAGCGTAGGGAATGGGGCAGTTCTACTCTGTCACACCGGGTCACTGTGCGTTGGAAAATTGCCCCAGAACAAGACAGACTGAACCCATTTCATACCACAGAAGAGGGGTTTCAATCTTTTAGTACAAAAAAACCACTCCAGCATCTTTTTTCACTTTTTCTGATGAAATCTTTTTAGTGAAAACAGATGAAACTGGAGGCAGTCTCCCCTCCGGAGTCACCTCACTCTTTAGACACTGTGGCCTGAGCTTTGCTTTGTTTTGTTTTGTAAGTACCTGTAACCAGATACCGATCTAACCATTCAAAAAGAAAAACTTGAGGAACTTCCCACTGAATGTCTAGCTGGGAGGAGAGCAACTTCCTGATATGTCCTCCAAAATCAACCTGAGAGGGTTCTTGAGTCAGTCGGGGAACCGCTGGTCTGGGGGTACCATGACACACCTGGTAAGAAGCACTCTTAAAATAACTTATATGGATGACAAGTAGAAATTAGCAAATAACAGTAGCCCTTCCTTTGGGAATCGATGAGTTGTCAGTCCATCCAATTTGAGAACAGTCACCCTAGCTGGTGATGAGATTTAATCATCCTGCAAACAGTTAGTCCAAAACAATGCAAATCAAAGTATTGTTGTTGTTGCTAAGTGCTGAGTCAGTTCCAACCCATAGAGACCCTGTATAAGGTTTCTGAGGAGCGCCTGGTGAGCTTGAACTGCCTGCCATCAAGTCAGTTGCAACTCATAGGGACCCTGTGCAGGAGGGAAGGAAACACTGTCTGGCTCTGCACCATCCACACGCACAACTGATGTTCTCCTTGAACCCATTGCTGCTGTCTCTTCTTTGCCGACTTTCTATTCTACCAACCATGATGTCCTTCTCCAGGGACTGGTCCCTCCTGATGACAAGTCTAAACAAAGTACGTGAGAGGAATCAAATGACAATATGTTGTAAAAGAAAAATGCCCTCACAACTGGACCAATAAGCAATATCATGATAAATGAAGAAAAGATTGAAATTGTCAAGGATTTATTTTACTTGGACCTACAAACAACCCCCATGGAAACAGCAACCAAGTAATCAAGCGATGTACTGTATGGGCCAATTGGCTGCAAAAGACCACTTTTAAAGTTTTAAAGAGCAAAGAGGTTACTTTGAGGACTAAGGGACACCTGACCCAAGAGAGTCATGGTATTTTCATACGCATTGGAAAGTTGGACAGTAAATAAGGAAGACCACAGAAGATGCCTTTGAATTATGGTGTTGGTGGAAAACATTAAATATATCATCAACTGCTAGAAAAGCAAACAAATCTGTCTTGGAAGAAGTACAGCTAGAATGTTCCTTAGAAGGGAGGATGGGGAAACTTTGTCTCATGTACTTTGGAGATGCTTTCAGGAGAGACCAATCCCTGGAGAAGGATATCATGCTTGGTAAAGTAGAGGGCCAGTGAAAAAGAGGAAGACCCCCAATGAGATGAACTGATTCAGTGGCTGCAACATTGGCCTCATGTATAACAGTTCTGAGCTCTGGTAGCGTAGTGGTTATGAATCAGGCTGTGAGCCACAAGATTAGAAGTTTGAAACTACCAGCTGTTCCACAGGAGAAAGATGAGGCTTTCTGCTCCCGTAGAGATTTACAGCCTCGGAAACCCTGTACAGGGTCACTATGAGTCGGAACCGACTCCAGGCACTTAACATCAACAACAACAACATAACAGTTCTGAGGTTGGCACAGGACTGGGCAGTGCTTTGTTCTGTTGTACATGGGGTCCTTATGAATCAGAACCAACTCAACGACACCTAACAACAAAAACAACAACAACAAATGCAAGAGGAGGAAGGGGTTCCTGGGTGATGTAAATGGTTAAATGCTTGGCTACTAACTGAAAGGTTCAAGGTTTGAATCCACCCATAGGCATTTAGGAAAAAAGACTTGGGGATCTGCTTCTGAACAATCACCCAAAGGAGCACAGTTGTACTCTGAGAGACATGGGGCTGCCCATGAGTGGGGGGTGACTTGATGGCAGTTAGAAGTTTGCTTCAGAAAGACAGAGCCTAACAATGTAACTTAACAACAAAAAATTAGCAAACAAACAAAAACAAGTAAGTAAACTCATAAGAATAATAATGAGAAGAAAAAAAAAAAAAAAGAGGTAGGAGACTGGCCAATAACGATGTGATTTGATGTTGTCAGCTTAGATCAGCGGCTGCCTAAAACTACCAGCTCCGGAACCCTAAAAAGAATCCATTCAAGCGTGCCCAGGCTCTTGGGACTTTGGAGGGCATGTTCTGGTCCCAACAAACACATTCACCATTCTATATTCCATCATTTTAACATAAATGTTTGAAATGCATTTTATAATTTTGCATTTGGAGTCATCTAATTTCACAGTGTTCGATTGCTTTTTGCTGTTGGTATTTTGGAGCTGGTAACACTTTTTCAGGTCTCAGACTTCTTTGAGACCTTCAGAAACCCTGACGGCCCCACACCCTGCTCTTCTCTCTGGTGCCCAATCATTAAAACCAGTCCCGATCACTGAGACTCACTGCCAAGTTTCCTGGGAGGAGAATGTCAAGAGCAATGTTAATCAGTGTCTTCTCCATGGAGATCAAAGGAGGAAATTCCTTTCTGGTTTTGATGTCAACAGTACCTCTCTGATTGTGTTTTGTCTTTAAAGCCCACAAATTACTATGTGATCATGTTTCTCTCTTCACACAGGATCCCAGGAAGCTTAGAGAAAATTGTCTAAACTCACTCATGGATTCTACTTATATTTCCTACCCTAACAACAACAACAACAACAATGTTCTCTTGGGCTCCTTTTCTTTCCCCCCCTTCTCATTTATTTTGAATTCATTTTATCTTGCCCAATGAAGTGTATGTAAACTTCCTTAATTTTTTTTTCTCAATCCAGACAGAATGTACGTAAACTGATACATACATAGCATTCACAACTTTTTTCCTCCAGTATTTTCTATTTATGAAGGTCCTGTAATCACAATGGCATTCCCATTCACTGAGAATTTTCCAGGAGGACTGCTGGCTCAGTGGTTAAAGTAAACAGTTGCTAACCAAAAGGTGAGTGGTTCAAACCCAACAAATGCTCCATGGGAGAAAGATGCCGCAGTTTGCTTCCATAAAGGCTGCAGCGTTGGTAACCCTATGGGACCATTCTTCTTGGTCCTCCAGCGTCACTGTGAGTTGGGATCAGCTGGGCAGCACAGACCTCACAGCTTTCAGAAATGGAACCTGAAGTCTGGGCATGCTGAGTGGCTTGCCCAAGGTCAGCCATCCAGTAAGACTGTGGTTATATGTCGCCAAGTTGGTTCCAACTCATAACCACCCTGTATAGGGTTTCCGAGGAATGGCTGGTGAGTTTGAACCACCAACCTTATAGTTCAAACCGACCCTTTGGTCCAACGCCTACCCTATGGTGTCTCACCAGGACTCCAAGTAAGACTGAGGGTCTGGAATTCCACCCCAGGCTGGCCCACAGCCAACTTCACCTCAGCTAGTAAGCTGGCCTCCAGCCTAGATTCTCCTCCTCTTGGGGAGGTTCCTTCAATGTGGCCTCCTAAACACCTCGTGTTCTGTTCCAGCTCATCATTTCTATTCCTTGTGGTCTTTGGTGGGATTGCTGCCAAGCTTCTTGGGGGAATTACCCTCAGACCTACACCTGTCCTCTCAGACCCAGCCTCATGTTTCTAAAATACCCGTGTCCACATCTACGTTCCTTAGATGGTGCTCGACCTTAAGTAAGATTTAGCCAGTTCCCTTTGGCACACAAGACCTGGTCCAATCTGCTCTGAGCCTGATTATGCCTAGACCCCATCCTATGCTTCTGGGACAGTTGTTCTTAGCAACTGCTGAGTTGACCCCCCAAAAGACCCCCCGCGCAATGGAATCAAAGGGTTATGGATGAGAACATTGGGATCCAAAGGTTGATTTTCAGAAGTAGATCATCAAACCTTCCTTCTTAGTTCATCTTAGTCTAGAAGCCCTGCTAAAAATCTGCTCAGCGTCATAGCAACAAACAAGCTTCCGTTGGCGGCTGTGAATCAAGAGCATTGGCCAGGAGTTGAACCCAGGCTTTATGCTTGGAAGGTGAAGCTTCTACCATTGAGCCACCACTGCCCCTTCCCCAGGAAGTTGATGTTGTGAAGTGCCTTCGAGATGATTCCGACTCATACTAACCCTGTACTGAGTTTTGAGGAGCAGTTGTTGGGTTTGAACGGCTGACCATGTGATAAGCAGTTCAGTGCTTATCCTATAGCACCACACCAAGTCTCCAATATGGTGTGTTGTCGTTGTTAAGTGCCATTGAGTCACTTCCGACCCATAGAGACCCTTATAGAGTTTCCAAGGAACAGCTGGTGAACTTGAACTGCTGATCTTGCAGTTCAGACTTTGCAGTCCAGCACATTAACTCACAGCACCACACAAGGACTCCAGTGTGGTATGTAAATAGCTGGGAAGTGCTGCTGATAGATTTCAAAGTGAAACACACACACTTCAAGAAATTCAGTAGTTGTGTTTTTGACATCAAGCAAAGGGTTCACTTTTTTTTTTTTTTTCTTTTTAAATTGTGAACTGAGTGATAGTTTCCATGGGAGAACATCAGCTTTACGCCATCATTTCACTACAGTGATTACAATCTCCTCCGTGCATCATTATTCAACAATATTTGTTTCCATTCCTTCATAGGGCTCACTTTTAGAGGACCTTTATGAACTGCTTTCAGAAATGATCTTTAAGCAGAGACAAATGTGCTGTCTTCTTCCCACATTTTCTCCAAATCTTACTGAAGTTGACCCTACATGACGGTTAACAGATCACTTACTATGTGTCAGGCACTGTGGCAAATGCCTGGTATACATTCACTCATTCAATTTCTACTACTTTGTTGTTGTTAAGTGCCATTGAGTCTGTTCCAACTCACAGTGACCCTGTATTGACTCTCCAAAGAGCGACTGATGGTTTTGAACTGCCGACCTTGAGGTTAGTGGTCCAGCGTCTTACCCCCAGAACAAGGGACATGTGTTCATGCCTCAGAGCTTTGCACATACTATTCCCGTCTCCTTTTCCAGTGCCTATTAAACCACATACCTTTCCAGGTTTAGGACCAAAGACCACCTCCCTTGGGAATGGTCTCTGAACTTCCCTAGTCCACCATTCTCCTCCATGTTTTTTCTGGTTCTTTATAGAAACCAAACCCATGCCAGTAAGTTCATTCCAACTTGTGGGGACCCTGTGGGATGGAGTAGAAGTGCTCCCCAGGGTTTCTGAGGTTCTAAATCTTTACAGACGGAGACGGCTTCATCTTTCTCCTGAGGAGCAACTGGTGGATTCAAACCACCAACAATTCAGTTAGCAGCTGAACACTAAGCCACTGAGCCACCAAGACTCCTTGTTCTTTGAAGAGTCCCCTTAGTTACACATTCATCACATTGCATTGTAATGACATCATCTGTCCACCTGCCTCACTGGGCTGAGCTCCCTGAAGACGAGTACTAGGTTGTCTAACTCCCCTTGGTGCACCCTGGGGCTAGGTAACTGCTCCGGAATTATGCATTGAGGACTTAGTTGAGCAGGTGATGTACATGACGTACATGTTCCATTGTGCAAATGCTACCTGAAGTTAAACTTCCTAAAGCAGTGCCACCTTGCACCCAGTCCCCAAGCTCATGACTATTAGGGCCGCCACTAACTTGTACTCTTGGACAAAGGAGAAAAAAATGCCTCCTGTCAGCTGACTAGTTAAAATGCACAGCCTTCTTCCCGACTTGCAGGAGGCTTACGGCTCTTCCCACAACCCTTGGGATAGGTGAGGGTTCGTCCCTCGCTACTCAACCAGCCCTCCATGTGCAGCCACGCATACACACACACACAGGAATTCTTATGTTTATGTGGGTTGTTCCACCCATTCCCATCTCCACAAGCATCCATGCTGTTGTTGTGTGTTGTTGAGTGATTCCAAGTCATAACGGCCCCCTGTGACCGAGTAGAACTGCCCCACGGGGTTTCCTACATTGTCATCTGTACAGTTCCCCTGGTGGCATAATGCGTTACTCATTGGGCTGCTAACTGCAAGGTCAGCAGTTGGAATGTACCAGCCGCTCACAGGATAAAGATAAGGCTTTCTACTCCCGTCAAGAGTGGTAGCCTCAGAAACCCTCCACAGAGTTGCTATGAGTATTGGGGAGTCCTCGTGTGGCACTGTGGGTTAATGCACTGGACTGAAAATTCGCTTTGAACCACAAGGTCAGCAGTTCACGTTCACCAGCCGCTCCTTGGAAACCCTATACAGGGTCCATCTGGGTTGGAACAGACTCGGCACCTAACAACAACAATATGAGTATTGGTACATATTCAATGACACATAACAACAACAACAACAACAGTCTTTACAGGAGCAGACTGCCAAGTGTCTCCCCCAGAGAGTCATTGGATGTGTTTGAACTTCCAACCTTTTGGTTACCAGCAGAGCACTTATCCATTGTGCCACCAGGGCTCCATGTCACTTTTTCTGTGTATCTTCCCCGGTTCCTCTCAAGCAAATCTAATCATTCCCATAACTTGTCAAACCTGCGTCAACAAGGGGACTTCAGAAAGTTTGTGGAATTAAAAGATAATGAATTCTTTCACAAATTATTACTAACCCGATGGAGTAGAGCAGAACTGCTCCTTCGGGTTCCCAAGACTGGACAGTGTTATGGAAGCATAAAGTCTCATCTTTCTTATGTGTAACCACCAACCTGATGCTTAGCAGTCCGGTGCTTAGCCTACAGTGACACCAGGCTTCTCTCTGTATACAGATAGAGCAATAGGTAGGAAGGTAGTAGATAGATAGATAGATAGATAGATGATAGATAGATAGATAGATAGATAGATAGATAGATAGATAGATAGATAGACAGGTAGATAGACACTGCTGTTGTGAAATGTTATCAAGTCAGTTCGAACTCACAGCCACCCTACATAGGGTTTCTAAGGAGAAGCTGGTGGATTGGAACCACTGACCTTGTGGTTAGCAGTCCAGTGCTTATCCTACAGTGCCACACCAGGAGCGCTCATTCTGGCATACTGTTTGGCATACTGTGTTGGCATGAGTGTTGCTGTGATGCTGGAAGCTGTACCACGGGTGTTTTAAATACCAGCCAACCTGGTGTGGCACTGTGGGCTAATGCGCTGGCTGGTGTGACGCTGTGGGCTAATGCGCTGGCTGGTGTGGCGCTGTGGGCTAATGCGCTGGCTGGTGTGGCGCTGTGGGTTAATGTGCTGGACTACAAGGTCCTTTGGAACTGCAAGGTCAGTGGCTCAAATTCACCAGCCACTCCTTGGAAACCCTCTAGAGGGTCGCTATGAGTCAGAACCAACTCGACGGCACTTAACAACAACAAGGTTCACCCATGGTGGACAGGTGTCAGCAAAACTTCCAGACTATGACAGACAGACCAGGAAGAAGGGATAGGTAGGGCACAGTTCTGAGGGATTAGCTCCTGAAAACCTTATGGAAAGCAATGAAACATGATCTGATAAAGTGCCGGAAGATGAGCCATTCAGGCTGGAAGGTACTCAAAATAATACAACTGCCGAAGAGCTTAATCCACAAAGCCGAGTTGATCTTAATGATGTGAAGGGAACAAAGCTTTCAGGACATTCATTTGCTGATGGGACACAACTCAAAATGAAAATAAACAGCTGTAAATATCCATTAACAATTGGAACATGGAATGTACAAATTATGAATCTAGGAAAACTGGAAGTCATCAAAATGAAATGGAATATATCCAGATCAGTTGTTGTTGTTAAATGCTTTCGAGTCGGTTCCGACCCATAGCGACCCTATCTAGGGTTTCTGAGGACTGACTGATGAACTTGAACCACTGTCCTTGCAACTCAAACTGAGCTTGCAGTCCAATGCATTAACCCATAGCACCACACCAGGATTCCATAAAGATTGGTATCCTAGCCATTAATGAGCTGAAATAGATAATAAGTATATATATATATATATATATATAGCACAAGGAAGACCAGTTAATATAACTATTATTCAAATTCACACAAAAACCACCAAAGCCAGTGATGATGAAATGGAAGAATTCTACCAACCTCCTTGGACTTCTGGTATGGTGCTGTAGACTCAGCACTGGACTGACAACTACAAAGTTGGCAGTTCAAATCCACCTCAGAAACCCTATACAGCATCCGTGAGTTGGAACTGGCTCAACAACAACAACAACAACAACCAACCTCTTCAGTCTGAAATTGATCAGGCACGCAATCAAGATGTATTGATAATTACCGATCATTGGAACGACAAAGTTGTATACAAAGAGGAAGGATCTTAGTAGTTGGAGAACATGGTCTTGGTGACAGAAATGAAACTGAACTGCCAGTTTTTGGTTAGCAGATTAGCATTGCTGGTTTGCAGCACCCCAGGACTCCCGTAACTTGGGGAGAGATATGCATATGTTTGGTCAACGTCCTTTTAAAATGCTGGCCTCTGCCTTTGGGTCTCAGATGCCCAGGATGATGTCTTTCCTAGATGCGGTGCGTAGTCAATAAATGTTTTAGACAAAAGGCAATTACTCTTAAGCTCAAAATCTTTCAAAAGCCCCCCTTTTGCCTCCTGACTTGGTTTTGAACCCCATACTCTAGGTGTTCAGCTTTCTGGCCCTCCACTGGGGTCCCCCAGCCCATCCGTCTTGGGCCACGTTCTCTCTGAGTTGTAATCACAGGGTGCTTCTGAGCCCCACCTTGCCTGAGGCCCCTGCTCACCTGCCACCTCTATATACAAGGCTCTTTCCTGCTCTCTGCCTGCCCAACTCCTGCCCGTCCTTCAAGACCCAACTCCCATGCCCTCTTTTCACCAGCGCCCTTCAGCAGAGGTGGCCTCTGCTCCTCCAGAGTCCCCCTGAAATGCCACTCTGTATCTCCGTGCTTGTAAGCAAAGCAGTGTGAGGGCAGGCACCCTCAGATTACACAACGCACATATATGTGGAGTGGAGATCCAGGACCACATCTGCAAGTGGCAGAACCAGCAGGTACCTTGCTTTCATCTCCTTCCCTCCTCTTTTGTTCTCAGTGGGGACAAAACTTGAGATCAAGGACGTACTTCATACATTGTTCCGCCCCCTGCCCCCCTGCCCTCAATCCCCCATCAACAGAGTCTGGTTTCCTTTCTGGAGTGGTGAGAACAAGGGTGTTATAGCCTTTGCTCCACCCCCTCCTGTTTCCCCCAACACAGAGCAGAAATTCTCCTGAGAGGACAGTTGTGTTCATACGTCCCCAGGGCGGGTGTTCACACGCACGCACCGGCACACAGAGCACACCCAGAACCCGGCACCCGGCTCACCTCTACAGAGATGGTGCAGAGAGCTGCCTCCCTCTCCTGGGCCACCCTGACCCTCGTCCTCCTCTCCTACTCAGCTTGCTTGGCAGGTAGACTTGTGAGCTTTCTTCTAAAGTCCCGCTGGGAAAGAGGAGGGAGGGAGGAGGAAGAGGAGGGGGGAAGGAGGAAGAGGCAGGACTCCTTGATCAGGACTTCAGAAAGGAAAGAGGAAAGGGGTGATGGGGTGGGGTGGCTCACATTTACCTAAAACCAAGCTTAGATTCTCATCTGGACAGCAGCAGCCAGCAGCCACCACAGTTGGCCTCAAAGACAGAGGAGCAAAGGACTTGCAGAATCTTTCCCAACAGGGCAAACTGGCCTGAAAGGGCGTCTCCTAGCTCCTCTCCCTGCCCAGCCTGATGTGGGCTGTGGCTCTTTTCCCTTCCTTCTCTGAGACCCTCTGTCCCCTACCCACCTTACCTCCTCTGCACCCTTCACCCACTTCATCCCAGGAGAACTTCTGGGTACCAACTATCCTTCCTCATGGAGCCCAAAGGGCTTCCCTGAGCCCCTTGACTCTGCACAAAGTGGGTCTGGAACCTCAGCTCTGCTCCAGTCACCGGCAGACCCTCCTCCTCTAAAGCTACTCCAAACTCGGCTCTGCCTCTCTCATCCTGATAGTCTGTCCTGGACCCATATCCAGGCATTCCTGCAGAGGTTCAGAGCAGGGATTCTGGAACTTCTGAGCCTCAACTTCTGTAACTTCCTAGCTGTGTGACTTGGTGCATATTGCTTAATCTCTCTGTACTCGTTTCATCTATGTTGTTGTGCCTTGTTGAGTCAATTCTGACTCATGGTGACCCTGTAGGACACAGTAGGACTCTATCCTACTCCATAGGGTTTTGGAGGCCATAAATCTTTTCAGAAGCAAACTGCCACATCTTTGTCCCTGAGAGAGACTGGTGGATTTGAACCATTGACTCCAGTTATCAGCCAAGCACTTAACCATCACACCATCAGAGTTCCTTTTCCCATCTATCAAAGTGTTTATGCATAGGGTTGTTGTAAAGATGAAATAAGATGGCTGCCTATAAAACACTTAAAATGGCACATGGTAAACACAGGAATAGGAGCTCTGGTAGCATAGTGGTTATGAATCGGGCTGTGAACCTCAGGGTCAGCAGTTCAAAGCTACCAGCTGTTCTGCGGGAGAAAGATGAGGCGTTCTGCTCCCATAAAGATTTACAGCCTCGGAAACCCTGTACAGGGTCACTATGAGTCAGAACCGACTCCACGGCACATAACAACAACAACAAACACAGGAATAGTAACGAAGAGGGTTAGGGTGTTCATTTATCTCCTGATATCCCTTCTCCAGAGCAAAGAGTTTTCTTTCTTTCTCTCTCTCTCTCTTTCCTCCCTCCTTCCCTACCTTCCTCCCTCCCAGGACCTATGTTAGAGGCATGGAGACTAACAGCTTTAACTGCTGATCTTCCCAGCAGCCTCTACTTTGGCAGGGACCCCTGACGGCTTAATGAGGAGTTGGCTGCAGTCCAGCCAGCCCCACTTATGATGACCCCATGCACTAAAGAGCAAAACACATTGTCTAGTCTTGTGCTAGTCCCATGATCCTCTGTGGATCAGACTGTTTTCAACCATAGGGTTTTCATTGGCTGTTTTGGAAATAGATTGTCAGGTCTCTCTTCCTAGTCTGACATAGTCTGGAAAGTCCTTTGAAACCTGTTTCAAATCAAAGCCACATGCCAGCCTCCAATGGCAGACAGGTGGTAATTGTGCATGAAGAGAATTGGCCAGCAATCAAACTGAGGGAGAAGGCTGTTATTTACATTCTACAAAATTTTCACCTGGTTTGTTTGGCTTGAAAGGAGACCTGTGGATTAGGCATCAGCAGTTCAAATCCACCAGCCACTTCTCTAATGAAAGATGAGGATTTCTGCTCCTGTAAAGCTTTACTGTCTCAGAAATCCTATATTCGCTATGAGTCTGGATCATCTCAACAGCAGTGGGTTTGGATTTAGTGAGGTATTTGGTGGTGGTGGTTGTTAAGTGCCGTCGAGTTGGTTCCAACTCACAGCGACCCTGTAAAGGGTTTCCAAGAAGCAGCTGGTGAGTTTGAACCACTGACTTTGTGGTTCAAACCAAAACTTTGCTGATGTCAGATGGTTTTCTGACCTATGAACGTGGCGGTCTCATAAGATTTAAGCTAATGTTGTTTTTAGGTGACATCAAGTCGCTTTTCGACTCAGCCACCCCATGTGACAGAGCAGAGTTGCCCAACAGAGTTTTCTTGACTTTACGGAAGCAGATCACTAGGACTTTCTTCTGCAGAACCTCTGAGTGGGTTTGAACAACCAACCTTTAGGCTTCAGTGTCATGGAGTGGGTCCTGAATCACAGCGCCCCTGTATAGGGTTTCCAAGGAGCGGCTGGTGCATTTAACCCTTGCAGTTAACAGTCCAGTGCTTACCCTACAGCACCACACCAGGACTCCACATCTTGTTTGTTGTTGCTGTTGTTAAAATGCCGTTGAGTTGGTTACAACTCATAGAAGCCCTGTATAGGGTTTTCGAGGAGTGGCTGGTGGGTTTAAACCTCTGACCTTGTAGTTGGCAGTTCAGTGTTTATCCTACAGTGCCACACCAGGACCCCAAATACTGCCAACCAATTAACCTGGGTTGCTCACTTCTGTGAGGTTAAATGTAAAGGCCAAGAAAGTTGTTTGAGTTATAAGAACTCAATTTCTCCAAAGCAAATAAATACCAAGTGCTAAGCCATTTCGTTGTAAATTATTTACAGTAATAGCTAGATTGCCTCACAGTAATTGCAGGACATTGGTGTGGCGTGGGGACTGGACGGCATAAAACTAGTCTGAACAATCACTTTATGGCTTTGGCTAAGCAAGAAGTTCCCTCCTGACACGCCCAGCTATGGGACAAGTGCCTTTGAAGGACACGCTGACATTCAGTGTAGCTTGAGATTTTCCAAACTGGCTTGCTTTTGTCATCTTGTGTTGGGCTGTGTTGTGTTTTGTGTTCTCAAGGAGGTAGATTTCCAGAAGCACTGTTCAAATCTGACCTCTCAGTCTGTTTTCTTAGATTAACAGCCAGATGCTATCGACTGCATTCTGATGGATGACTCGCAGTAGAACTGTGTTTCACAAAAAGGACTGATTTCTCAGCCGCACTGAGGCACCTCTGTGCACGGACAGGAGCAGCCAACCTTCCCATTAGCATTCGTGCACATTAACTGTTTTGCAGCACCCATGAGCTCCACTGGCTGGACGCTGTGTAGTAGAACTTTCTAACTGGACCCATATATGTGCTGTCTAGTAAGGTAGCCAAGGAGCTCTGGTAGAGTGGTGGTTACGAATCGGGTTGCAAGCCGCAATGCCAGCAGTTCGAAATTACCAGCGGTTCTGCAGGAGAAAGATGAGGCTTTCTGCTCCCGTAAAGATTTACAGCCTCAGAAACCCTGTGCAGGGTCGCTATGAGTCGGAACCGACTCGACAGCACTTAACAACTACATCCCA
>NW_006408559.1:12370639-12393903 GCF_000296735.1 Chrysochloris asiatica
AAAAGGAGCTCTGGTAGCGTAGTGGTTACGAATCGGGCTGCGAACCGCAAGGTCAGCAGTTCGAAACTACCAGCTGTTCTGTGGGAGAAAGATGGGGCTTTCTGCTCCCGTAAAGATTTACAGCCTCAGAAACCCTGTGCAGGGTCGCTATGAGTCGGAACCGACTCCACGGCACATAACAACAACAACAAAGTAAGGTAGCTATGAGTTCCTCAAGGCAATGAAACATTTGAAACGTGGCTAACATGAGCAAGAAAACGAATGCTTAATTTTAATAAATTTAAATCACGGCAAATGACTAGCGATTACATTATTAGGCAGTGTAGACTAGATCAACTCTCTTATTCTTCTCATTGACAAGGGGGCGGGTGAGAAACAGCTTCTCTTCCCCGGGACCCTGACGTTCATCTCTGACCAAACTGGACTTCCTGCTAATGAGCTTCTCTTCTTCGAATTTCTTGCTTGTAAACCCAGCGTCAATTCTAGGTGCTGAGATACCTGCAGAAGTCCTGGTGGTACCGTGGGTTAAGCACTGGGCTGTTAACTGAAAGGTCAGCAGTTCAAACCCACCAGCGGCTCTGTGGGAGAAAGATGAAGCTGTCTGCTCCCGTAAAGATTTATAGTCTTGGAAACTTTATGGGGCAGTTCTATTGTATTCTATACGGTCATTATGACCCAGAATCAACTCGACAGCATTGGGTTTGGTTTGGGTTTGGGTTTGGATTTTGTTATACCTACACACTGCAGGCTTGCTTTGTGTGGGGTCTTGCCTGGGCAACAACATCATAATTGAAAAGAAATAAAGAATCAAGGTTGGGTTTTATGTTTGTCCAAGTGTCTGGAGGGAATTGGAGATGCCTATGGAAAGACGTGGAGTCCTGGTGTGGTGGTGTTGGTTAATGTGCTGGACTGCAAAGTTGGTTTGAACTGCAAGGTTGGCGGTTCAAGCTCACCAGCTGCTCCTCGTAACCCCTATACAGGGTCACTATGGTTGAGAACCGACTTGACGGCACATAACAACACCTACAGGCGAACTCCCTCTGATGTGCACTCCAGAATGATTTACAACACAGATGTCAAACGCTGCTGAGTTTTCCTTTCGCCTGAGACGAGCTCCTATCTTTTCTTCCAGAAACAAGAAAGAGCAACAACTCAGCCTTGGCCACCCACCACCCAAGCCCCGGGACCCTGGAGCAGTGTCTCAGTAAGATTCCCCTGCCCTCCGCCGGGGACCCAGAGCTGTTCTCCCTGCTTCCTCGGGGACAGGAGCTGATGGCTCAAGAGAATCTGCAGAGCACATCTAAGAAGTTGCCCTGACCCTCCCGATCCAGGTTCCTATGCTTTGGCACAGGTGGTCTTAAGGACCCCATCCCTGGGATCCAGGTCCCTAACCTTTGACACAGGTGGCTTTAAGAACCCCATCTCTGGATCAGTCATAGAAGATGCACCTTTCCAACCCAGATAGAAGGAACCAGAATCTCCATTCTTCAAGATTCCCAGGAGATTCTTGTGGAACTTGAGGATCTTGTTAAAATGCAGATTCTGATCTGTACATCTGAGGTGGAAATGCTCATTCTCAGCAGGAGGTGGAACCGGAATGAACCAGATCCAAGCCCTGATTGCAGAAGTTTGGGTCAAGAGACATTAGTGAGTCCGAGTCTGCACAGCGCTTGGCCCTTTGCATGTTTCTGTTCATTCTCTACTTGAAACCTTCCACCTGCAGGTACTCGCTCCTGCATAAAGCAGCTCCTGTCCCCTGTGCATGTCCAAGTAGAATTGCGCCCCGGAGGGTTTCTGACTGCTGAGTTTTTGAAAGGAGATCACCAGGCCTTTTCTCCAAGACACCTCAAAGTGAACTCATTTCAGTTAGCAGCCCAGCACTTAACTATCTGCACAACCTAAAAGATCACTGGGTGGTTGCTCTCAGCTATGAACCAAAAGGTTGGTGGTTCAAGTCCACCCAGTGAGGCTGCTACAGAAAGGCCTGGTGACGTGGTTTCTTAATATTAACCAAAACCGAACTCATTGTCATAACTTTGATTCCAACTCATAGTGACCCTATCTATACAGGGTTTCTGGGACTGTAAGCCGTTACATAGTGGTGAGGAACATCTGGGCTGCAGGCCATATTGTTGTTGTTGTTGTTAAGTGCCATCGAGTCGGTTCCGACCCATAGCGACCCTGTACAGGGTTTCCGAGGGTGTAAATCTTTACGGGAGTAGAAAGCCTCATCTTTCTCCCGCAGAGCGGCTGGTAGTTTCGAACCGCTGACCTTAAGGTTCGCAGCCCAATTCGTAACCACTACGCTACCAGAGCTCCTTAATCATTTCATCTGGCCCTGCCAAGGCAACCGCAGTTCCAGCCATCACATTGTTGTTGTTGTTTAGTGCCATAGAGTTGGTTCCGACTCGTAGTGACCCTATGTAGGGTTTCCAAGGAGCGTCTGGTGGATTTGAACCACTGACTTTGCAATTCAAACTGACCTTGCGGTCCAGTGCTTATCCTACAGTGCCACACCAGAACTCCAGTCATCACATGAGAGGTGAGTTAATTAAATGCTGACCACATACAGCAGACTAAATTTTAAGTTGATCATTTTGTATGGCCCATGAATGATGGTATAAATAAATATCCAAATGGCCCTTGGCAGAAAAAAGTTTCCCCACCCCTGTTTTAAGAACAGACAGCCTCATCTTTCTCCCACAGAGAAGCTGGTGGGTTTGAACTGCCGGCCTTGAGGTTAGCAGTCCAGAGTCTATCTTACAGCACCACACAAAAAATCCCCTACGAATACAGTTCTAGCTGAAGCACACTGAGCCGCCATGAGTGGGCTCAATGGTAATGACTTCTATTTTTGTTGTGAATGCTAGCTCCCGGGTTATTACTGCCATTGATATTGTTGCCTTAGAGAAGGGGCCTTCTCTCTCTCCCTCAGATGTTGACTACTGCCCGCTCGCTGCCCAGTGCTGCCGCGCGGGTGTGGACGAGTACGGCTGGATCGCAGCTGCTGTGGGCTGGAGTCTTTGGTTCCTCACGCTCATCCTGCTCTGCGTGAGCAAGCTGATGACACTGACCCCAGACGAACCCAAGGACCTGCCGGCCTGAGCTGAGAGCCAGCCTTGGGAAGGGGTGGATGGCTGTGCTAATGTGCTTTCTGCTGTCTAGTCATGCAACGTTAAGCTTCAGTTCCTTTTGCAAGAGAAGGAAGAAGGGGGTGGAGGTGCATCTAAGAAGGCAAGAGCTGAGCCCTGGCATGCCCTTTTCATGACGGTCCTCGGGAGAACTCCCATGCTGGTGACAGCTCATCACAAGAAATGTTGAGTGTTTGGTCCACACATCTGAAACCAAACTCCTGGCCTCACCAAACAGGCTCCTTCTTGCTTTCAGTCAAGGGCATTACTCTAGTTTCAAAGTAGGAGAACCATCTTTGACTCCCCACCTCCCTCACCCCCAAGCCCAGTCCATGCCCAGCTCTTGTTCTTCTTCAAGCCATTTTCCCTGGTTGTTCGGTCTCTCCATTCTCATCACCAGCACCCCTTCACTACAACTTCTGCAACTGTTTCTAGAATGTTCCATTCATCTTCACTGCCTTTGGGGTCTCCCTCTTCATCCCACATCTGTCACTCCTGCCTACTCCTCCTGTGATTACAGTAGACTATTCATAGATGTCTGCTAAATGATGGACAGAGGGATAGACAGATGAATGGATGGATGGATGGATGGATGGATGGATGGATGGATGGATGGATAGATGGGTAGACAAGGTGAATGGGTAGACAGATAGATGGGTGGGTGGGTTAGTGGGTAGAAGGGTGAATGGAGGACAGATGGATGAGCCCTTGCCCTAGATTCACAAATGGTCACCACTGTACTCAGAACGTCCATTAGTCCAGATTGTTGAACTAAAACAACCATCAAAGATCTCACTGTCTGGTCACTGCGTCCCCAGCAAACGACAGTTATAGCCACATAACACAGAGGACAGAGGACAAAGGACAAAGCCACGCTGTGAACTCTACGGGGAGCATGGGGAAGGGAGTTGGAGGAACCTGAGGAGTTATCAGAGGGAAGAAACACAGAGGACTCTTTAGGGAACAATCTCTGTCCTGTGTTTACATTGGATAAACTCTGCATAGTCCTAAGACTAAAAAGAAAAATGAGTGGCCCATAAAACAGGGGAAATCTTTTCTGAAGGTGGGAATGACCCAAAGCTGCTCACCTGCCCTTCCCTGCCAGACCATTTCCATCTCAGTTGTTGAGTGGGCACAACATAGAGGATGTGCTCTGCTGAGTGTTGAGGGTCACGTGTGTACAGTGTCTGCATGCACTGTTGGCATACACATGGGCACATATTCCACTTATTTAGAAATTCAGGGTCAGGGAAAGGGTTTCCACCACACGTGGTGGTGTGTTGTCCTTGAGATGAAAAGCAGCAAGCTTGATTTAATATCTGTAAACACCTTTAGAATAAAAAATCATGTTATAATGGAAAGAGCAGTCAAAAAAAGAGGAGGGGCTAAGATGTACTTCTGGCCAATAGGAGCATAAACAAGTCACTGCGTTCCCAGCAAACAACAGTTATAGCCACATAACACAGAGGACAGAGGACAAAGCCACTGCTGTGAACTCTACGGGGGAGAATTGGACCAAATCGATGGCTTCAAACTCGATTATAAAACACATTGAGTTATTGGAGGTGCTGCCTGGGGTTGGGGGTGGACATGAGGACCACGTGGTCAGACAGACATGGTGGTTGTTAGTTGTTACTATTAGGTACCATTCAGTTAGCTTCATCCCATAGCAACTTTATGTGTCAGAATGAAACATTACCAAGTGTTGTGCCATCTCCATGATTATTATTGTTGGGCCATTATGTCAGCCCATATTATTGAAGGTTTCCCTCACCATCACTGCCGCCGCTTCCGCTCTTCATTTCACCAAAAATAATGTCCTTCTCCAGTAATCAGTTCTTCCTGATGACATGTTCACAGTAAATGAGTTGAAGTCTCAGACAATATCCTGCAACCCACAGCACAGAGTTATCAATGACAGCTTTTCTGAAATAGATCAGACAGATCAAACAGATGTTTGTTTCTCGTCTGTCTTTGTCTGGAGGCTGTCCAGTATGGGTGACCCTGATGGTATTTGAAATACCACTGTTGTAGCTACCAGCAACCGCAGCAACACTCCAGCCACCACAGGACAACAAACTGACAGACGAGTGGTAGTCATGGTGTGGTATTCTGGGATAATGTGCTGAGGAGTGGCTGGTGAATTTGAACTGCCGACCTGGACTTTTCATTGTTTCTATCTCCCTGTTAGGATTGACATCTGTCAAGCCCACACCTTAGTCAATAATAGGTCCCACATTGCTAGACGTTGAGTGAAGTTACCAAACCTCATTTTATTCCAAAGACAACATTGTGATAGATTTACATCTGAGCTAGTTGTTGTTATTGTTGTTGTCAGGTGCCATCGAGTCGGAACCGACTCATAGCGACCCCATGCACAGCAGAACGAAACAATGTCTGATCCTGGGCCAAACTCACTACCGCTGCCACACTTGAGTCCATCAATGATGCCACCTGGCTGATCCATCTCGTTGGGGGTCTTCCTCTTTTTCTCTGACCCTCCACCTTACCCAGCATGACATCCTTCTCCAACGATTGTTTCCTCCGGACAATATGTCCAAAGTAGGAGAGACGAAGCTTAGCCATCCTGGCCTCCAAGAAGCACTCTGGCTGCACTTCTTCCAAAACAGATCTATTGGTTTTTTTGGCAGCCCATGGCACTTTCAGTATTCTCCTCCAACACCACAACTCAAAGACATCAATTCTTCTACAATCCTCCTTATTCACTGTCAAGCTTTCGCATCCATATGAGGCTATTGAAAACACAATGGCCTGGGTCAGGCGCACCTTAGTCCTCAAGCTGACATCTCTGCTCTGAGCTAGTAGTTTTCTTTTAATGTGAAATTAAAAGAAAAAAGAAGTTGGCTATAAGTTCAATTCCAGCAGCATGCACTTCAGCTGAATTCAACCCTAAAATGCACAATGAAACACTACTTACCCAGTATGAGGAAGAAAATCTGGATACAACATCAATGGGATTAGAAGAGATTACGCTGAGGGAAACAAGTCAATCGCAAAAGAACTAATATTGTATGACCTCACTTGTACAAAGAGACAAGAAAAGGCCAAAGTGTAGATCAAATTTATTAGTGGTTAGTCCCCTGGTAGCATAGTGGTTACGAATCAGGCTGCTAGCCACAAGGTCAGCAGTTCGAAACTACCAGCTGTTCTGCGGGAGAAAAATGAGGCTTTCTGCTCCCGTAAAGATTTACAGCCTCAGAAACCCTGTACAGGGTCGCTATGAGTCGGAACTGACTCCACAGCATATAACAACAACAGTCCCTGTGTGGCACTATACAATCAGCACTAGACTGTTAATCACAAGGTTGGTGGCTCAAACCTCCCAGCCACTCCTTGGAAACCCTATGCAGGGTTGCAGTGAGTCAGGACTGACTTGATGGCACTTAACAACAACCAGGAGAGGGAGGGAAGAGGAAGGGGTGGTTTACTGCTTATGGAATACCAACTTCGGGTTCACAGTGGTAGGATTGCAGACTTGATTCTTATCTGCAATTATTATGTAATGTCGTAATATACATAATTATTTTGCGTACTGTTAAAAGTTGAATTGTAAAAATTTGTGTGATAGACTTTTACTACAACCAAAACGGTAGCTGGTGAGACTGCTTGTGAAATCCCATTGAGTCAAGTCCAACCCATAGCGACCCTGTATAGGGTTCCCAAGGAGGAGCTGGTGAGCTTGAACCATTGACCTTGCAGTTCAAATGATCTTGCAGTCTGATACATTAGCCCACAGTGCCACACCAGAACTCCGAGCCCTGATTGGTGGCACCTAAACATTTCAAGCATGCGGTTGTTGTTGTTGTTGTGTGCCATCGAGTCTGACTCATAGCGACCCTACACAGGGTTTCCGAGGCTGTAAATCTTTACGGGAGCAGACCACCTCATCTTTCTCCCCCAGTGAGACTGCTTATGTATAACCAAATACCCCCATGGGATTAGGCTCCTTGATTTGGAGGTTTAGGGTCATGGTTTTATGAGACATCCCAATTAACTGGCCTAATAATGTGTTTAGTGCTTCTGTTCTACCATCTAGTTCAATATGTAGTTCTTTGGTTCTTAAAAACTTGCAAATAAATGGTCATTTGATGGCACAAGTGGTCTCTTGTTGCTGAGAACAAGAGAGGAAGGAGATTCAGGAATTGGAGGAAAACATGGAACACGTGGTGAATTGCCTCTATGAATAATTTTGCCATGAGACCAGAAAAACTAGATGCTGTCTGGCTACCATTATGGAACATTTTGATTAAAGCTTCTATAGAAGAATCCTGATCAAAAGGGGGCAAAATGCAGAACATAATTTCAAATTCTCATGGAATCCAAACTTTCTGGAGTCCTGGAGGCTGAACAAACCTCTGGAACTATTTTTCTGAGATAATCTCAAAGCCTTAAACCCCAAAGTCTTCTTAAAACCAAACAATAGTTTAGCTTAACTAGTAAAAGAAGGTCAGCCATGAGGAGTAACACTCTTTTAAGAACTATCCATATAGGATTATATTGACAACAGTAACTCAAAACATTGGACAAGAACCTTAAAGGGCAGTGAGTTTATATTAAAGGGGGGAGGAACAACTCAGAAAAGGTGGGTGAGAAGGATTGCACAACTCGAAGACTATAATCAATGTCATGGAAAACTGTTGAATTGGTGCATGTTATGTAGCATAGTGGTTACGAATCGGGCTGCGAGCCTCAAGGTCAGCAGTTCGAAACTACCAGCCGTTCCGCTGGAGAAAGATGAGGTTTTCTACTCCTGTAAAGATTTACACCCTCGGAAATCCTGTACAGGGTCGCTATGGGTCAGAACCGACTCGATGGCACTTAACAACAACAATAACAACATGTTTGTTATATATGTGTGGCAGTGTGGGTTAGTTAATGCACTGGACTGCAAAATTGATTTGAACCACAAGGTCGGCGATTCAAGTTCACCAGCTGCTCCTCAGAAACCTTAGGGTCACTATGGGTTGTAACTGACTCGACGGCACTTAACAACAACAACAAACTTAATAAATATTTTTTAAAAATAAAATATACTCTCCTATGTTTATACTCCTGGCTACAGGGCAGATTATTAATTTTCAGATCCCGCCAGGTTTGGGAGATGTGAAGGAAACACTGTGTACAAAAGGACAACTTTGTGACTATTTCTGAAATGTAAGTGACACCACGGTGCGTTTTGCTCAGGTTGGAACCAAACTGTAGATGCTACCAATTCAGTTCTGGAAGCCTGTTCTTGTCGTGACCACAAAGAACAAGACGAAGGTACGAGAACAGCTCTACCATTGCGATCTAGGTGGCTTGTCCTGAAGATGTTTCAGACCTTTCGTATTCTGTCAAACTCTGGGATATAAAAACCAGCATGGCCGCTGTTGTTAGGTTGAGTCCCTTTTGACTCACAGCGACCCTATGCACAATAGAAGGAAACACTGCCTGGTTCTGCACCATCCTCACAATTGTTGTTACGTTTAAGTCCATTGTTGACGCCACTGTGTTGTTCCAGTCTTCCTCTTTTTCACTGACCTTCCACTTAGCCAAAGGAGCTCTGGTTACAAATCAGGCTGCTAATCCCAAGATCAGCAATTCAAAACTACCAGCTGCTCCACGGGAGAAAGATAAGGCTTTCTGCTCTCGTAACAATTTACAGCCTTGGAAACCCTGTACAGGGACACTATGAGTCGGAACCAACCCACGGCACATTACCACCAGCACCACTTAACCAACATGACGCCCTTCTTCACGGATTGGTCCCTCCTAACAATTTGCCAAAGTATGAGAGACAAAGTCTCACCATTCTCACTTCTAAAGAGCATTCTGGCTGGACTCCTTCCAAGACAGGCTGTTCATTCTTTTCACAGTCTAGGGTACATTCAATATTCTTTGCCAACACCATAATTCAAAGGCATCGGTTTTCTTTGGCCTTCCTGATTCACTGTACAGCTTTTGCATGTATACAAGGTCATTGAAAATATCATGGTTTAGGTCAGGTGCACCTTAGTTCTCAAAGTGACAACATTACTTTGTATCATTTTAAAGAGATCTTTTGCAGATTTGTCCAATGCAATGCAAACAAAGAATACAACTCAGACACACACTTTTCCTGATTTTAATCCACACACTTCCCCTTGTTCTGTTCAAACGGCCTCTTGGTCAGTGGACAGGTCAGTGGACAGGAGCACAATTAAGTGTTCTGAAATTCCCGTTCTTCTCAATGTTATCCATAATGTGGAATGATCTGCAAAGTCAAATGCCTTTGCATAGTCAATAAAGCACAGGTAAACATCATTCAGGTATTCTCTGCTTTTAGCCAAGATCCGTCTGACATCAGCAATGATGTCAGAAGGACATAATTAGATAGAGGGATGATGGTTTTTATTTCCTTACTTTTGCTAATCTGTATTTTGACCAAGAAAGGTAGAACAAAGAAGTCAAGGTTAATGGGCTGTTATGTTCCTATTTAAAGTTGACTGATTAACTATGTCTTTTTTTTTTTCCTTTACTTACTTAAATTTGTCTCACAAGAAACAAGACTTGACCCAGTGCATTCCAGTTTGGACTCTACTGCTAAGAATACGCACTTTCACCCCAGAGAGACTGAATCAGAATCTACAGCCTAACAGGAGCCCTGGTGATTCTTAGAGAGTCCCTTCTAAGAGAAGTCTACCTGGGGTGGATCCTGATTCAGAATATCTGCGGTGTAAATGCAAATGCAGGGGTCAACCTGAAGGAACCAGTTAGAAGCCCGGGGTGAGAAACCCAGATAGCACCAAGGAGTCCTGGCGTGGCACTGTGGGATAAAGCACTGGACCACAAGGTCAGTTTGAGCAGTAAGTTCAGTGGTTCAAACTCACCAGCTGCTCCTTGGAAACCCTATACAGGGTCACTATGGGTCATAACTGTCTTGATGGCACTTAACAACGTACATGTGGCTCCTTGCTTTGAACACAACTCACACTGTTGTGTCTGCCTCTTACAACTTCAGGATGCACTGAGGGAAACAGCTCCTTCTGGATTCTGCTCAAATCAGACCACGCTTCCCCACTACTCTTCAAAAGCAGCCAAGAGGTGGAGCAGCTGAGTCCAACATGTCTTTCTACTGAAATATAGCAGCTCTATCTTAACTTTTAAGATTGTCTTTCAGCACAAACCCATATTCTTTGCACCAACGTTTTCTTGGGAACAACACCGAGAGAAAGGACTCCGTAGTGTGACAGAGTCCCACATCTGACAGGATTCCCACACACAGATGTTGTCACTGCTGCTATGAAACCACCTCACCCTCTGAGTTTTCAAGAGACACTCTGCGTTGTACGCTTTGGTAATGTTATACTTTGGCCCCAATACAACAAATACTAACTTAACTTGACAAGGGGGTTAACCCAGTCTGGCTTTGGGCTGTAAATGTTCAAGCTTGACTCGGGAGCCCAAGCCTGCCCCACCTCACTGCTGATTCCAGAGTGGGCAAGGCTAGTAAGAGGAAGAAGGGTACTGCATAAACAGACCATGGTCCAAAAACAACAAAAACATTTCATTAATTTAATTACCCAGCTCAGGCTCATCTGAGACTAAAGGATAGTTCTTATTTGCATTTTCACCTTAAGTTGCGCTTGTAAGGGGCAAAGTGCAAAGGCAGGAAGGATTGTTGTTGTTAAGTACCTTCAAGTTGGTTTCGACCTGTAAAGGGTTTCCAAGAAGCGGCTGGTGAGCTTGAACCACCGATCTTGCGGTTCCAACTGACCTTGCAATCCAGTGCATGATTCTGTAGCGCCACACTAGGATGTCAGCTGTGGTTCAAATTCAGATTCATTGTAACTGAGTGTGGAGGCTACAGGCATGGGGAACCAGCCTGACTCTCTTTAGACAACTCTGTTTTTCCAACATCTGAAGTCTGTTTACATTCAGAGCATGTCAAACCTGTTAGGGGATGAGATCTACCAGTCAAGTCTCCACTGTCTTGTGGTGTCTTTTGCTTTTCTAAGTTTCAAAGCGTTCTCATTTTCTCGTGTTTTGTAAATGACTCTAATCCAATCCAAACCAAACCCACTGACATTGCTTCGATCCGACTCACAGCAGCTCAACATAACAGAGAACTCTCCCATAGGTTCTGTGAGGCTGTAAATATTATAGGAAACACACTGCCTCATCTTTCTCATGTGGAGTGGCTGGTGGATTCGAACCACTGATTTTTGGTTAGCAACCTTCGGTGCTAGCAGGGTTAGTCTTGCCCTGTTAACTACCTTTCGGTACTATGTGGACTTTGATCTTCTTATGCATCTTTCTACACTGTAGAATCCTAATTTTTTAATTCCCAATTGCATCTCATTTGATTCATGGGTAGAAGGTGGCACCATGGGTAAAGGTGAAGGAAAACTAGTCTACAAATTCCACGGGCTGAAGAGAAGGCTTTCAATTTCTTGGGAAATTAAAGGGCCAGCGTTCTCACCAGGCACCAGGATCAGAGAACAAAAAGAAGATCACTTTCAACTGTCACACATTAGGAGGACACCTGACCATGATGCAGAAGCAATAAAAACAAAATCGTGGGTTTGACACCAACTCATAGCATTTATTGACATTTCCATTTAAAATGCTAGGAAAGCGGTATAAATTGTAAACATGGAAACCAAACACTCGCATAAATTATTTCCAAAACTCTACAGCACATTAGAAAACGGTGCAGCTAATTCAAGGGTAGAAACATAATCAACAAGTAGGAGGGAGGCGTTGACTATTCAATCATACACCCTTAACTGAGGCCAGCAGACCATGATTGTCAAGTTCAAGTTGCAATTTCGATGCCACTCGGGGCCTCAGATTACTCTGCACATTTTTGTACGTTAACACTCATCATCCAAGGGTGGGAGTGTGGGGGGGGGGGTAGGACGAGCATGAGCCTTGACACAGTAGGAGACAAGGGCATTGCCCTAGAATGGCTCTGCTGGGCAGCCTACCCTACAGCCCAGAGTCCATGTCCCATGGATGGCAGGAGCCCAGAGTCCATGTCCCATGGATGGCAGGAAGAGGGCAAAGCTGAGAGTTTCGACTCCCCTTTCCTGAAATGAGTTTGCCGATGCATGGAGCAACTGAGTGAATCAGTGGGGCCTGGGCTCTTCAGGCTCCTCCCCTCACCCCCCACAACGACATCAGGGACCGTACAGGATGCTTGAACTTGACCCCATATCACCCTAATGCGCACACTTATCCCCTAAGTCACATAATGAACACATAAGATGAGGTGGGCATGAGAAAGGCTATTCATGCTGGCCCCAGCTGTCCAGAAAGGTTCCACGTAGCCAGGGACCATGAGGTTCAGATCGTTGGAATCTTCCTTCTGTCCCTGTATCTTCTCACTTTGTTTGTGGTGTGGCCCCAACAGAGAGACGGGAGGGAGAAGGAAAAAGTAAGGAGCCTGCAAACTTAGCTACCCTGTGGGAAACGAATTTGGACGAGAGTGCATCAGATTAAGACATTCATTCTTTCTCTCACTTTTATCACTTGTTCCTAACTTGGTTTCATGTTTCCAGAAGCATTTACTAGCCTTTTCTAAATTTCAGTGCTGCAGGGTATTGTCAAGATAAATGGTCAAGTGTACAGTTACACACACAAGCATGGAATTAGGAATCGTACCATGAGGTTTAGGGTTTCAAGTCTTCCATACCAGGGAAAGGAGTCCAAGATTGAACACCAGAAATCACCTCCAGGAATATCTCAGCGGACATCTGAACTGCGCGCGCACACACCCTACGTAAATTTCACAAGTACGCCACAGCAGTTTCTGGTAGAAACGCTTCTCACCTATTGCAGGAGCACCAGTTTGCAGGTTGGATTCCATTTTACAACAAAGTTCAATTTCCTGTTCCTTGGAAATGTGTCTCATTCAGGTGGTGGATCAGCAGGTGCAGTAGTAGTGTGGTTCACAGGGCAGATATGATGAGTCCGATCTCAAGACTGGCTTTGGGGACTTGCTCTGGAGGTAGATATGAAATGGCTGAAACTGCTGGAGCCAACATGAGTGCGGTAGTTAAGACCAGAGCCACCCTGACCCCTGATCCCCTGCCCGGAGCCTTCCCCAGCTCACATTCCAACCAATTCATTAGAATCTAAAACTTTCATAAGAAAGGGATTATAAGTGAAGTGAATGTAATGATTAACTCATGAAAGACTGCAAATGCAAATCCATATGGGAGGAATCCACAGGGCCCCTGGGGCACTCACAAAGCCCTGATCCTGTTTGTACCTGGGAACAGAAATTCAGTTTGCAATGACAGTTTCTGCCTGAAACCTTTCAGGGGTACCTTTACCTGTGCTCAAATCACAGGTCTTATGCCCTGAAGGCTTTGGGTAACAAGAACCCACTTACTTAGCCTGCTGCTCAAAAGCCACATGCCATCCAAAAAAAAAAAAATCCACACACATGGAAATTAAAACATCTTGGAGAAAAATGTTCAGGCAGCTTTAAGGAAGTGGAATTTATTTATAACTCACTATGGTCCACAGAATTTAATGTAGCCAGATGGCCGAGCCAACTGCAGATACCTGCTCTGTGCAACAGCCCTCGCTGAAAGTCCATCATGGTTTCCATCTTTTACACTTGGTCCTTCATCAGTTATGGGTCCTCACCCCTTTCCTCCTCCAGATGGGATCTCTTCCTCAGCAAACCTTCTTCATAGACCTGGTCACTTTCTCACTGGACTGTGTGGTCCAGGATTCTGTCCCCATGTTGTGGCAGATCAGGATCAAGTCCAACTCATTGACGGTGTCAGTCCATTTCTAAATCCAACACCAGCTTGGGCAGCTCTCGTCTTCATTAAGGTAGTTTCTGAGGTTGACTGACCATAACATACCACCGCTTCCCAATGTGCAATTTCCATCACTTGCCCTCACTGAGGACCCATGCTCTTGTTTGTGTACTTTCAGCACATGTTGCTGTTGAAGCCTTAGCTGCAGCTTCCGTCTTTTTTATACCCAGCTGTGCTATCTCCTTAGATCCTACGATCTCGGAAGGCCAGATCTGGGTCTGCTAATTTTTCAGGAACCAGAAACAGCAGGTCAGGAGCAGGAAGATGTTGACTCAGCGGTGGTTGAAAATGGTGGAAGTGACTGGAAACAGACCAGGATTCACACTGCGGTCTCGGTCCTGTTCTGGTAGATCACAGCTCATCCTAGCATACAGGTCAAGACAGCAACACACACAACACTTTGTGCCCCTCCACGATCCTCTCACACAGATCCACACCTGATTCTCACACCTGTGGTCCTGTGAGGTGGGCAGACAGCTATGTTTTCAAGTGACCAATGGGGAGAATGAGGCCCAGAGAGGGGACCTGATACACTGAGCTAGCAGCAAAGCAGACTCAGAGAATATCGCTTCTCCAAAATCTTCAAAACCCCAAATCAGATGTGTAACTCATGTTGCCACAAGAACTTTTAAAATGGAAGAAAAGTGTCAACACAAAACTGTGTTTTAGAGTGCTTACATAAATGAAACTCGAAAACCACTTAGGATCAACAAGAGGACCCTTCTTTTCAGTAGATCACATCACTTTTGTTTCTGAAGACCTGTTTTGGTGTGTCCACCACACTACTGGTTCTGAGTCGGGGTTTGGGTGTGTTTTATGACCAAAATGATAGTGGTATTGGTGATCCAATGAGCTTGCTTATATCAAACCACCCACATCAGGGATCTCTCAATGGCATCCTTGGTCTTGACAATCTCTTTTCAAGCAGGTTCAGGTACACTAATAATCAAAACATGAGTAGAATCCTTTTTGCTGGTTTGGAAGGCATCAATGCCTCTGTTGCGCTCCACCCTCTTATGAACAGAGGCCGTATCTGTAATGTCCAGGAGGTAACCATGCTGACACCCTCTGTGTGCAAACAGGAAGCTGAGCAGGGAGACGAGGGGGAGGAGCTACATGTATTCCACTTGCTGGGACAGGATCTCAGTTCACTGCAGGATGTTTCTGAGAAAATGCTGCTTGGGCAGCTGAAATGATGATTATTTTTTCTTTCTCATGATTCCCATTCCATTTGTTCCCTTTAGATACTCATTTTTTGAAAAAAATGTCTTAAGTGTACAGAGGAATAGTCTCAATCAGTATTCATACCACAATAACCTAACTAAAGCAGAGTAGTTCCTTTTTCTGTGTTTTAAATGAAATTCTTAGTAACAAATTTCGGACACTTGGTAATTTCTGACTCCTCCAGTTGGGGAGCATCTGATGTTAAACCAAGGCCAAGAGAACTAAGACGTGAAGCCTAACCAGGCCTTTTCGCCACACTTGTTGGAGGCCACTGAGGAATAACTGAAAAAAAGTTTCCATTCCTTTGATTATTTCAAAATTATTTTTGAGTATCAAGTTTGCCAGCATCCCTTGTCTTTTAGGGGTGTCCAGATGACAAGTGGCTACCATTTTAACTGTCCAGAAACTCCGTCCCCTGGGGCGTAAGACTGTAAAACTTTGCAAAATAGCTTCATGAAGAGACGGTGGCAGGGCAGCAGCTCTGGAAACTGGCGTAGCTGTGGCGGGGCTTGCAGCTTGTCCCAGACACATGTTCTGCTTCATCTTAGCCCTAAATCCTGTTAACTTATCTTCTGCTTAATTAAAAATATTGGTTCATCTAATCCAGCGGGGCTGATGGTGGAACCCTGTTACCTAAGATGACTCTTGTGTTTCACTCAGGTGCCAGGAAACAGAGGGGCCAGTGGTCATGATGGCCCTCACCAGAACTTGGGAAGCAGAGACATGTTAACTTCACGCATACCTCGCTGGTGAGTGGGCCCCTCTTTCAGGCCCAAAGTGCTTAAGATGGTTCCAACAGCCCTTCCACAGAGCGATGGTGTCCAAAGCCACTCTCTCCTCCTGTTGCTGGTGGTCTCTGAGCTCCTCTTTGCAGCTCAGGAGTCACCTGACAGGACTTAACACAGGGCCTGGCACGATTAGCCATGGGCTCAAGAATAAAACTCTGGTGGTCCGAAGAATTCTGATAGGTAGTTTTGCCCACCTTAGACTGAATTCAAACATCATCTGTGAGAAATTCCTCAGCAATGTAAGGTTTAGGTAGGCCCCCTTGAGAGCCTCGCTGGACAGCTCTGGTCTTCAGAGTGGTATGTGCTGAAATGGGGTACTGCTGTCTATACGGACCCAGTGAATAAACAGAAAATGCAATTAAGAATGGAAATCTAAACTTCAATATGTATTTCAAATAACCAAATAAATAGTAAGCTTACCCCCCCACCCCCAAATCCGGGACTTTGCCTTATGTTTGCTTGTGGGTTTTTTCCAGAACAGACTGAAATCTTCCATGTATTTTTCTGAAAAAGCTGATGTTCCGTGGCAGGGACGTGAGGGTGGAGGGTCTTTGGAGCAGTAGCACCAGAAGAAAGAGAAGGACGTGACGATGGCTTTTTGTGGGGTCTCAGGCTCACACAACCTACCGTTTTGGTTTCTCACAAGTAGCTTTTAAAAAATGCCCAATGGTCTCATATTATTCCTGTTGTTAATATTTCTATTAAAATAAGTTCCTATGGAGAAAGAGAGGAAAATCAAGCTGTTCATAAAATGTCCTCAAATCTCTTCTCTCAGAAAACCAAGCAGCGGCTTCAGCATATGAACCCTAAATATGACACCCCCTCCATCCTAACACCAGGTACACACTGTAAGTTCTGTCTTTAGGAAGAGGATCCACGTGGTCAAGGTGCTAACTGAGGCTTGGCTCTTGGGGTTCACGAAGTGCTGCTGGCTTGGATCAAGCAAACAGTTCATCCTAAGCGTCCACACCAACCTAGTCATGAAAGTGTCGAGGGCGTCTCCTGGAACGCCCACTTTCCTCCTTCCATGAGAGGGGGTCCGTTCCCCTCACGAACGCCCCTCACTAGATTCCTTTTCGGTCTTGCTTCCACGGGAAGCGGATACGTGGGCAGGTATGCGGGCCGGTCAGCTGTGAAAGCTTTGCACAGCCGTCTGCTTCTGGGAGAGCCGGAGCAGTTCCTCCCGGATGGCTTTGATGAGGGACGTGGAGGAGTGGCCGGGCTGCAGGTCCTCAGAGGAGCTGGTGGCGTAAGGCAGCCCAGGGCCTGGCAGAGCCCTGTGAGGCAGGTTCCCAGGTGGGGCGGAGGGCTCCCTGCCTGCAGTCCTTGGCACCTGAAACAGCGGTGAAGAAGAACATTCTGGATGTCCAAGCATGTGGGTCTGAAAAACATGGTAAGGGTTACTGCACTTCTGACTTAGGAAGAGGCGGGAGAATAAAGTCACACAGCATGGGGTACAATGACAAGTCCTCCCCCACCCCCATGTGCTGTCCTCATCAGGGACCCCTGGGATTGTGGAGGACTTGTTTGCAAGACAAAGAGGTACAAGCAGGAACCCCTGGAGTTAACAGCCAGGGGATCTGATAACAACATGGTTAAAAGCTTGGCTACTTACTGAAAGGTTGGCGGTTCAAACCCACCAGACGCTCTGATGTGGCAATCTGCTTCCATAAAGGTTACAGTCTAGGGACAGTTCTACTCTGTCCCACAGGGTCACCATAAATTGGAATGGACTTGCTGCTAACAACGGGTTTGGTTGGGTTATTTGTGAGTTAACAAGCTGTTGGGAGTGGAACGGAGCTCCGTAGGGTTTTCAAAGCTGTGATCTTCAGAAAGCAGACGGCCAGGTCTGTCTTCTGAGGAGCCTATGGGCAGGTTTGAACTGGCAACCTTGCAGCTAGTGGCAGAGCGCTTAATTGTTTGCATCACTCAGAAACACCAGACTTAGCAAGCACTTAAACAGGATGAAGAGTCTTCAAAAAGTTGGTGGAAACATGGAATCAAAAGATAATGAAATTTCTCCTTGAACTCTTTGAAGCACTCTCCTGTTGGCTTAAAGACACAATGAGTAAATGAGTGGCCCAGTTCGTGACTATTTCAGCTCTTGGTCCAGTTGACAAACCCCTGTCCACGGGGCCCCTGAGATTGAGGCTTTATTGTGGAGGACTTACTCAAGTGCAAGAGGTACAAGCAGGAACCCTGTAGAGTCAATGGCCAGGGACCCTGGTGGCAATGTGGTTAGTGCATCAGCTGCTAACAGAAAGGTCACTCTGTGTGTGGGGGGATGGGTGGAGGTGAGGGAAAGCCTGGGGCTCCTGACCCCATGTAAGAAGGGGAAAGACATGGACCCTAGGAGCTGGATAGGAAGGGAAGTTGGAGGCACCAGGAGAGGTCAGAAACGGAAATCTGAGAGCTGAAGGAGGCAGGCAGAGCCTGCCTTTCCGAATGCAATGTCAGTTCCCTCCCACTCTGAGTGGGAGGGAGCTGACATCTGAAAACTGCAAGAAAAAACACAATCGAGGTGAAGGGAGGGAAAGGTGAAAGAGATTAAACCCTTTTTTAAACATAGGTTTTAAAAACGGGTCCCTAGAACAGAAGCTGCTAAACCAAGACATTCTGTCTGATTTCTACATGATTTGCCCCAATGCTCAATACTCACGGCCTCTCTCCTCCCAGCTTCGTCCTCGCCATACGAGGTCCATCCTGGCCCGCTGTACTGGCCGCCCCGGCCTGGCAGGGCCTCCCCGGGCTGAGACCCAATCCTGCTTGAGACCCCCACCTGCGTGAGGTGCTGGATCTGGGAGCCTGCAGGAGACAGCAGAGGGCAATCTGGTCAATCGCTGCTGGAACAGTGACAGCCCACAGATGGCCACTTCCGTCTGACCACCGCACGTCATGCTGCCGCTGTTGTTTAGTGCCCTGAGTTGGTTCCAACTCGTAGTGATCCAGTACAGGGTTTCTGAGGAGTGGCTGAAGGGTTTGAACCACCAACCTTGTGGTTAGCAGTTCAGTGTTTATCCTACAGCACCACACCAGGACTCCACTGTATGTCTCAATCACACAAGGCACTGACTGTAACCCACCAAGCAGCCCACTGTCACCGAGTGGACCCTGACTCACAGTGACCCCAGTGTACAGACTAGAATGGCTCCATGGGGTTTTCAAGGCAGCACCCTTTCAGAAGCACATCGCCTGTTTTCCAAAGCGCCTCTGTCGTTGTTGTGGTTAAAGTGCCACCAAGTTGAGTCTGTCTCATAGCAATCCTTCATAGGATTTCCAAGGAGGAGCTGGTGAATTTGAACTGCCAACCTTGAGGCTTGGTGCTTTTCCTACAGTGCTACACCACGATTCCCTGTGCCTCTAGCTAGGTTCAACCCGCCAAACTTCTGGTTAGCAGACGTGCCTAGAGAATGGCATTTCCTCCAGAAAAGCAGCCGTGGGTCTCCTTCATAGACGTCTACTCTCCTCCACAGGGAGGCTGAAGGCCACACTCATTTTCCTGAGCAGGCATCAAAAAGCTGGGGAGAAGGGGGAGATTAGAGGGCAACCCCTTTCATTTCTGTTGAGGCTACAAGGACAAGGTCCTTATTTACTCAGAAGGAAGGAATCATAGGTTTCAGAGCCACAGAGAAGCTGAAATTTGGCTCCTTCTTGACTGTGCCTTTGAGAGTTCACAAGGAGCTGAGAACAGCATGCTTGTCTTCTCTCAGAGGCAGGAAGTGCGCAGGGCAGTTAATTATTTATTATAACCCTGCTAGCCAAACATCCCACCACTCATCTGTCAGTTTGTCGTACTGTGGAGGCTTCAAAAAGTATGTTACTATGATTCTGGAATCTATGCCACCAACATTTGAAATCCCAGCAGGGTCGCCCATGGTGGACAGGTTTCAGCTGAGCCTCCAGATTAAGACAGACTAGGAAGGGGGAAAGGCGGACTACTTCAGAATGCTTAGCCACAGAAGACCTTATGGACAGCATGGGACACTGCCACTAGAACACCGAAACATGAAGACGAGCACCAGAATCTTGTCAGATAAAGTGCCAGAAGATGAGTCCCTCAGGTTGGAATGTACTCAAAAGACAACTAGGGAAGAGCTGCCTCCTCAAGGAACTGCTGACCAAGAAGACATGAATGGAGTAAAGCTTTCAGGACCTTCATTAGCTGATGGAGCACAACTCAAAATGAGGAGAAACAGCTGCAAAAATCCGTTAATAATCACAACATGGAATGTATGAAATATGAATCTAGGAAAATTGGAAGTTGTCAAAAATTAAATGGGATGCACAAACATCGATAACCTAGGCATTAATGAACTGAAATAGACTGGTATTGGCCATCTGAAGTTGGCAATCATATGGTTTACTAAGCTGGAAACTGAAGAGGCATGGCAACCCATTCATAATAAAGAAAGAACATTTCAAGATCTTGAAGTACAACACTGTCTGTGATAGGGCAATATCATACATCTGCAAGGAAGACCAGTTAACATCACAATTATTCAAATTTACACACCAACCACGAATGCCAATGATAATGAAATTGAAGAATTCAACCAACTTCTTCAATATGAAATAGAGCAAACATGCAATCAAGATAATTACTGGAGATTAGAATGCAAAGGTTGGAAACAAAGAGGAAGGATCAGTCTTTGGAAAATATGGCCTTGGTGATAGAAACGATGCTGGAGATAACATGTTAAAATTCTGCAAGACCAATGACTTCTTCATTACAAATACTTTTTTTAAACAACATAAAAGATATATACACATGGACCTCATCAGATGGAATACACAGAAATCAAATTAACTACATCTGTGGGAAGAAATGGTGGAAAAGCTCTATATCATCAGCCAAAACAAGGCCAGGGAAAGACTGTCGAACACACCATCAATTGCTCATATGCAAGTTCAGGCTGAAGCTGAAAAAAATGAAAACAAGTTCACAAGAGCCAAACAGGACCTTGAAGATATTCCACCTTAATTTAGAGATCATCTCAAGAACAGATTTGGTGCATTAGACACAAATTACTGAAGACCAGAAGAGCTGTGGGATGACATCAAGAATATCATACAGGAAGAAAGCAAAGGAAAACAAGAAGGAAATGGCCAAAACAAATGTCAGCAGAGACTCTGAAACTTGCTCTCCAGTGTAGAGATGCTAAAGCGACCATTAGAAATGCGATGCTGAAAAAGCTGAACAGAAAATTTCTGATGTCAACTTGAGAAGACAAAGTCAAGTATTATAATGAAATATGCAAAGAGTTACAAAACCAAAAAGGAAAGAACACACGCAGCAATTCTCAAGTTGAAAGAATTGAAGAAAAAATTCAAGCCTCCACTTACAATACTTAAGGATTCTATGGGGAAAATCTTGAATGACACAGAGCGCATCAAAAGAAAATGTAAGAAATAGAGCTAATGTACCAAAAAGAAATGGTTGCTGTTCAACCATTTCAGGAGGTAGCATATGATCAAGAGTCAACGGTACTGACGGAAGAAGTCCAAGGTGCGCTGAAGGCATTGGCAAAGAACAAGCCTCCAGGAATTGATGGGATACAAATTGAAGATGCAGCACTAGAGGCACTCATTCATCTCTACCAAAAAATTTGGAAGACAACTACCTAGCCAACTGATTGGAAGAGGTCCAAATCTGTGCCTATTCCAAAGAGAGGTGACCCAACAGAATGTAGGAATTATCAAACAGTATCTTAACAATATCACATGCAAGTAAAATTCCGCTAAAGAAAATTCATTAATGCTGTGGTAAACGTCTTCCACACATAGACATAGAACTGCCAGAATCTCAAGCCAGATTCAGACGTGGACATGGAACAGGGATATCACTGCTGATATCAGATGGTTCTTGGCTGAAAGCAGAGAATACCAGAACGATGTTACCTGTGCTTTATTGACTACACAAAGGCTTCATGAGAACGAGTAACACCTGCAAGACCCTATTTCCCAACAAGGTCACAGTTACGGGTACTGGGGTAAATACTTGAACACATCGTTTTAGGAATACATTTCTACCCACACCAGGTACAGTGATAACTGAGGTCAGCAAACACGGCTCAGGGTCCTAGCAAAGCAAAGCGCATGCTCGAGCACTTGGCAACCGACTGAAACTCTCTGGGCTACACAGGTGGTGTTGATTGCTACCTGTGGTTTGAGCCAATCTCCGCAAAAGACTGCACATGTATCCCAGTATCTCATAATCCAAAGACAGACAGGAAGTCCTGGGCTATGGGAGCAACTCAGAGAGGGTCTGTGTCTTGCTGTGTTCACCTCCCAGCACAGAACAGCCTCCCCCAAAACTCACGGCAGCACCCCAGTCCAGCGAGCCCACCTGCACCCCAGAAAGTCCTCTCATGCTACAACTCATCACCCAGAATCCATGGGACACAGGCACATGGCTCCCACTTCTCAAAAGGGGTGGGGGGGAGAATCTACCCATGGAGTTATTCTGAGCATGAAGAGAGATAAAAGAGGCCAAGTGCCAGGCACACAGGGAGCATTGGGTAAATCTGAAATTCCCTTACTTTGGGGCTCCACGAGCTCTTTACTATTCAGTGTTTTCACTTTTATTCATTGATTTAACTTTTTTCATACGATAACCTCTTCATTTTACATAGTTGCACAATTCCCTTATCCAAACTTTTTATTGGGGGGTGGAGATTATGCATAATGCTGTGGTAAACATCTTCCAATATTCTGGATTTCTCTGAAGGGGGTAAGAGAGACCAGACTCCCAGCAACACCACTACCAAATTAAAGACCTGTAAGTCATACTGTGGCTACCTTGCTTCTTAAAAGTGTCAGGACCCGACAACACCATCAGGAACAGTAGAATCACAGCCATACGAACCCACCGCTGTCACATCAGTTCTGACTCACAGCACAACTGTCCCAGAGGGTTTCGGAGGCTGGAAACCATAAAACCTTTATGGGAGCAGACTGTCTCATCTTTCTCCGGTGGAGAGGTTGGTGGGTTCGAACCACTGACCTCTCAGTTTAACAGTCCCACCAGGGCTTCTGGAGTAAATGCAGTGGCAGTGGTATGTGTTGGGATTTCATTGTGAAATGCTCAAGTGAAGAGCCACACTGGTTCCCCGTGAATGGCACTATTGCTGTGTTTTAATGAGGTCGGGAGCAACACAGGGGAGGAGCTCCACATCATCCAGTGACTGCTGGCTTTCCCTAGGGCTCTGCCACCGATTCTGCTCACCTGCAGGACAGCAGGAAGGGGACTCAGGGACATAAGGATATGCAAGAGAGGACACGACCTTGAGAGGTTAACAAGGGAG
>NW_006408559.1:12394080-12404201 GCF_000296735.1 Chrysochloris asiatica
GACCTTGAGAGGTTAACAAGGGAGGACACGACCTTGAGAGGTTAACAAGGGAGGACATGACCTTGAGAGGTTAACAAGGGATATGACCTTGAAGGATGAACAATAACAACAATGTTCTTGACAGACCAACAAAGGGAGGACATGACCATGACAGTCTAGCAAGGGAGAACATTTCCTTGAGAAGTTAACAAGAGGATACAGCCTTGAAAGACCAATGAGGAGCGGATATGACCTTGTGAGATCAGCAAGTGGAGAAGGACAAAGAGGTGAGGCTGGATGAAGAAACAGCACCCATCCAAAGCGACAAAATGAAACAAACATCTCCCTCCATCCATGGTCCACTTTAAGAGTGGTTCGTCATATTAGAAGCACCTTTCTTTCAAAAACAAACACTTGTTTGGATGTCTTGTGTGGGAATGAGTGTCTTTTCCTCAAAATTACTGTAATCCTGTTTACTGTATTCGGACAACCTTTCTTTTGCTTTTTGCTACTTGCTGAAGTTGAGTAAGAAGGATGCATGCCTTAGAAATCTGAATTAGCCAACTGGGTAAGGAAAAGACTGTGTGGTCAAAGCCCTAGTTCATGGGGTGAGACACAGCTTTAAGACTTGGGTCAGGGATTAAACACCCAAGTGGACTGCCCGCTCGGTGTGCTTGCTGGCCTGTTCCTGCACAGCTACACGCACACAACCTTCTGCAGAAGTAAATTTTGCCTTGCTGAGGTAATTTAGTCTTACCGAGAGTCTTTTTGTGCAACATTGGGGTTCATTTCTAACAATTTGGGTGCCCATCTGGGATTTCCCATTCCCTTTGGGAAGCAACTTTAACCTTTTCCCCTGAGGGAGATGTGTCCTGCTGCCTACTCATGGCAACCCTCATCAAGGAGGCAAATGAATCCAGACTCTTGGCAAAGAGAGTTAAAGACCTACTCAAGCACCACCAAGTGGCAACCAGGTAACTCTGTGCACGGACCAATGTAAGAAAAACCGCAGGGGTGGCCAATAATTCCTTGGTGGTAGGGACATACCAGAGGTTGTGTATGAATGAGACGTGCTCTGGGCACAAAGAGAGTGTGGAGTATGAGGTTCCATGGCAATCTCATACGGTTTAGGACAGTATCGAGTTGAAGACTCGATCAGAGTTGGGGGTTTATTCCAACATGCCGCGTTCAATGTTCCCACAAGGGAAGAGGTTGGAGACAAAGCCAAAGTAAAAGAGTGTAAGAAACCTCCAAGTATAGATGTGGGGGAGGAGAGTTTGTGCCTCTTTGTAAGAAGACACAAGAGCATAAGAAACCTCCAAGTATAGAAGGGGGGTTGAGCCTCTTTGCAAGAAGACACAGCCAGGTAGCCAGGATGGAAAATAACACCAGTAAAAGAATCTCTAGAGAAAATGAAACCAAAGGCAAAATTCCCCCTAATAATCTATTAGGATTAAGGCTAAAGTGTTAGAATCATAGTGCGCACACTAAAGGGAAAAAGAAGTAACAAATAATAAGATATTGCTGCTTCATTTGGACACAGGAACCAATTCTTAAACTATCTGTCTTTTGGCCTAAATTTGGCTCAGACAAGGACTGGGTCTGTCAACTTTTAATTGAATATGTTAATGACAAAAAGGCCTGTCTCTCAGGAGGAAATAGATTATGTTCTCAACTGGAGACAGGCCATCCTGTTGTCCTATTTGCACTTAAGACAAGGGATAACAAGGTGGAGAAAGAAAAACTTTCTTCCCCTTGTTGTTGTTAGGTGCCATCGAGTCGGTACCAACTCATAGTGACCTTATGCACAGCAGAACGAAACACTGCCCAATCCTGGGCCAACCTCACTACTGTTGCCACGCTTGAGTCCATCGATGCTGCCACTTGGCCAATCCATCTCGTTGGGGGGTCCTCCTTTTTTCCTCTGCCCCTCCACCTTACCAAACATGATATCCTTCTCCAATGACTGGTCCCTCCTGACAATATGGCCGAGGTATGAGAGACGAAGTTTGGACATCTTGGCCTCTACGGAGCACTCTGACTGCACTTCTTCCAACACAGATCTGTTGGTTCTATGGGCAGTCCATGGCACTTTCAATATTCTCCTCCAACACCATAGCTCAAAAGCATCAATTCTTCTATGGTCTTCCTTATTCACTGTCCAGCTTTCACATGCATATGAGGTTATTGAAAATACCATGGCTTGGGTCAGGCACACCTTAGTCCTCAAGCTGACATCTTTGCTCTTCAACACTTTAAAAAGGTCGTGTGCAGCAGATTTGCCTAATGCAATACGTCGTTTGGTTTCTTGACTGCTGCTTCCATGAATGTTGATAGTTGACCCAAGAAGAATGAAGTCCTTGACAACTTCACAATCTTTTCTCCATTGATAAGAATGTTGTTTATTGGTCCAGTGGTGAGGTTTTTGTTTTTGACATTGACATGTAATCCATACTGAAGGCTGTGCTCTTTGATCTTCATCAGTAAATGTTTTAAGTCCTCTTCACTTTTAGCAAACAAGGTTGTATCATCTGCATATCGCAGGTTGTTAATGAGTCTTCCTCCAATCCTGATGCCACGTTTTTCTTCATACAACCCAGCCTTGGAAACCCCTTCTCTCTCTACCCCTGCCTTACAATCCCACCCTTCTTCCACATCCCAGACTCACAACCTTGAGCCCTCCTCTCACGAGCCTGCTCCCCCTGCGGAGCCCAATTTTCTCACGCTAGTGCGATACCCTTCCCTGCAGAGACTTAGAAAAGAAATCACACAATGCCAAAAAGATATAAAAAACCTTCCTTTTCACCCTCCCCACAAGAGTCAGTTTGAACCCCCTTTTTTTTCCTCTTAGAAAAGTCCTCTTAGGAGGAAGAGAAATTGGGTTCATCAATGCACCCCTAACTGGTTCAGGGGACCCGAAAAAAAATAAGAACTAAAACCATTCCTTAATGATCCCTATGGAGGAGCTGATCAGGTAGGCCAATCCCTAGGCCCCCAAATATACACCTGGGCAGAACTGATGTCAATATAGGACTCCTAGTCTCAGGAGAAGAAAGGGCCATGATTCGCAGGCAGAGGTGGCTGCGTGGGAATGCGAACATCCCTCTGGTCCAGGCATCCCGGCGGCTGATGCTAAGTTCTATAACCAAGACCCTCAATGGGACAATACTGTAACAGCCCATCAGGGCCACACGGGAGATAATAATTAAAGGAAATATTATCTTAGGGAGATAATAATTAAAGGAATCCAAGAATCAATTCCCTGGTCCCAAAATGTCTCTAAGGCAGTGAGGAAAAGATGTGCAGTGGGGAAAAGAGGAAGGGCCTGCAGAGTTTTGGTTTTTTTTCTCCTGTTTAAGTTTTTAAACAGACTTAAAAAAGGCAAATGAGAAAACACACCGGGTTAGCCCCAGGTCTTTGGGCTAGGGAGTGTTAAAACTCCATTTTATCACTAATAGTTGGCCTGATCATCTGTAAAAGGTTACAAATGATAGAACACAGGAAAGGTAGTTCTATGGAAGAACTGTTACGGGAAAAGATGTATGTAAGATGGGATGAAGAGAAACATAAACAGAGGCCAAAACTGGGTTGTCTACCTTCAGACAAGGAGCTCTGGTAGCATAGTGGTTATGAGTCAGGCTGCTAACCTCAAGGTCAGCAGTTCAAAACTACCAGCTAGCTGTTCTGTGGGAAAAAGATGAGGCTTTCTGCTCCTGTAAAGATTCACAGCCTAGGAAACCCTATACAGGGTTACTATGAGTTGGAACCGACTCCACAGCGCACCACCACCACCACCACCTTTGGGCAGGCAACTCAGGGAGGACAATTAACTGATGCCCCTCAGATCCTGACCCCCCACAGTCAGGACAAAGCAGGAGGGGAGGAGATGTTAGGCCCCCTAGTGACCTAATCTAGTAGGAGACCCCCAAAAGATCATCAGGACTCGAGTTCGATGCAAAAGCAAGAGGTTTATTTACCAACACGCTGGGGTCCACCTTCACAGACTCCTAAAACCAGGAGACAAAGGTGACATTTGCCAACATGCTGGGGTCCACCCTCACATAGACTCCTGAAAACAGGAGCTGAGGGCGACCCCGACTCACTATACACACAAGTTTTGATAGGGTTTCAGGGGGCATAATTGCACAGCACTATAGATACAGTTTCTGATTGGTTGACATTTGGCAAAGTATGAGATGTTACAGTTTAATTGGTCTTGGCATGAAGCAACCTATTTAATCTATAAGCAGATGGGTTTTGGCAATTGCAAATGTTTAGTGTTTAGGATATTCTCATTCGTCTGGGTCAGTCTGACCGTTATGAGTTTCTCAAGGATTATTTTAACATTGAGGGCTAACTGATTGACCTTGTCTCTGGAGGGAACTAAAAACTGAGGCCTAGTCTATTTAAAATGCTTCTTGAAGCCTGACTAAAGTTTGGTCAAGTAGCTAGGCAAAATCAGTTAGGGCCTTACAGGGAACCCAGAGGAGAAAACAAGTACTTTAATTGTGGAAAGTAGGAAATTTTAAGAGGGAATGCCCAGAGTGGGAAAAAGAAAGGAGAATAATCCTCCTTATGACTTTTGATGAGGAATAGGGAGTGTCGGGGGCTTTTTTATATTGGTAAGTCCCACCGGGCGCCCCTAGTAAAGTTAGAAGTGGGGCCACATGAGGAAATTGTGACCTTTTCAGTCAACTCGGGGGTCTCCAGATCTTCCCTTTGCAGTCAGCCTTCTGGTCTCCTCTATCTCAGGGGTGGAATGGGAAGAAGACCTTGCACTAAATGTCTTCCTAGAGCCCTTTTACGAATCCAAACAGCCTCTCGCAAAGACATTGGCTTAGCCCCACATGAGACGCTTTATGTGTTACCCTACTTAAGCCCCACTACTGACTTTCCCACTTTTGAGACAAAGGATCAATTTCTCAAAAACTATATATTTGGCTTGTCCTTGACTCTACTGTTTCTTAGGAAAAAGGGTCTTCTGTGGCAGACACCGCCCCTAGAGTTCCCGGTGCATCCTCATCACTCTGGCGGTAATGTATTAATCAAGAACTGTAAATTCCACCCTTGTGGGTAGAACCAAAAAAACAAAATTACTGGGGGAGGTGGTCCGTAGAAAATAATACCTTATCCCCATAGAAGAGAGAAAGGGTCTGCAACCAATATGGTAGTTTTTCAAATATCATTCTTAAGATAAATGTTTTGCTGTTGTGAAATGCCGTCGAGTCACTTCCGACTCATAGTGCCCCTGTACAGGGTTTCCAAAGAGCGACTGGTGAACTTGAACCGCCGACCTTGAGGTTCAAACCGACTTTGCAGTCCAGTATATTAGCCCACAGCACCACACTGGGACTCCAAGGTGTAGACATAGGCTATCTGAGCTTACAGGGCAAAATTCTGAGTTTGCACATGCAAGGTGAAACTGAAAAGTGAGTCGGACACTGAGAAGTTATGTTCTCTTTTCATATCTTTGATATTCTATCTGCAATAAAATGGTATAAATTGATCCATTTAACATGTAGTTAAGGATTTGTTTGGTTGGTGTGATAACAATTTTTTAAAACTGTACATTGCTCAAGACTTTGTGTGTGTTTTATTTTTGTATTAATGTTTCAGATCCTCTGAGAACGTAATACTGTTTTAAAAGATATTTGGTATACCAATACTCTTTCTCAATTGAAAACATTTTTTTTTGTTGTTAAAATTTGGGCCACCCTATAGGTATGCATTTCGTTTTGTTAAGAGGAGGAAAAGGATATTGTGCTGTAGACGTTAAATTAGAAGAAATCTTGGTCCAAACCCATCTCCTCAAATTCACCATTCATCACTTCTAACCAGGAAACCTGGTGTTGATCAAGACCTGGAAAGAGGACAGACTCCAGCCAGACTGTGAGGGTCCTTCCCAGGTGCAGCTGACCACTGAGACAGCCGTCCGGACCATGGACTGTGGAGGAGTGAACTAACTATACTCAGGTAAAGGTACCAGTGAGGAGGGACAATCCCCAAGGGAAAGTAGTCACCAGTGGGAAGCAAGTCCCTCGCCTAGGGAACCTCTCAAAGTGACCCTGAAAAGAATCTGAGAGGCTGTCTTGTCATACCTCTGCCAGATCCTCCTGCTTTTCCCTGGTCCCTCTCACTTTCGAGGGTCTAAAGCCTTAGTCCCACCGAGTCGCCGCTTCTCAGAAGACCTGGTAGACTTGGGGTGCACTGGGGCTTATAAAGGTATGGGGTCTCAGGAGGAGTGGTATGTTGAACATTCATCAGTTTTTAGTAAAGGGGCGCAGGCTTATTGGAAACGGAGTGCCTTCTGCAGTTGTCAGCTCTAGGCGTTATCTTCATGGCTTGTCTGTCTGTGGCTAGTGCTTCAATCGGGGTTTCAGGTCTTGACATCCTTATGGTTGTCTTGAGGCTATTCTTCTCAGTATTACTATTCTTGTTGGACTAGAAATGTCTTACTCACTTCCTTGGTCCCTGTTTAGTAGGAGAGAACTCAGTATACAGGGGTAGATACGACACCAGAGTAAGAGAGGCCTAGGACCCAAAGGATCCAACCTGTTCCGCACAAGATGGGCTGGGTTTGGAAGCTAATATGGCTAAAATGTATCATTACCATGGGGGAGGTGCAAAGGGCATTGGCCTGTGACCAGCCAGTCAAGTTGATAGTAGATGTAACTATGGCATTTCTCCCTTAGTTGTTTGCCAAGTTTTATCCTGCAGGAAATTGGAGGACCCAGTGCTGATCTCAAATAATGTCCCACTGTCAGCAACAGGGAGCCAAGAGCAGCAATCGGGGTCTATGGAATGGGTGCCCACATCTCTAGACAGGACCCTGTGAGCTGAAAATGACCCTGAAAGAGTAGAAGTGATTCAGGTAAAAGACCTGAAACAAACTGTAACAATAGAAACGGGCTCCACAACTGTGAATGCTTATCTGGAATGGATTAACTCTTCTGTTCCCACCCTAAATAAAAGTCACTATTACGTACGTGTGACGGGAAGACCAGAAGCCCAAACTGATCCCTTTGCTGGTCTTATAGAACAATGGTTCGGAAAATGGAAGGGGCTCATGACTTCAGTCCTCACCTCTCTAATTATCATATTTGGTGCATTAACACTAATGGGATGTTGTTATTATACCCTGTATAATCGTAGTGGTTACGAGTTGGGCTGGGAACCGCAAGATCAGTAGTTTGAAATTATCAGTTGCTCTGCGGGAGAAAGATGAGGCTTTCTGCTCCCGTAAAGATTTACAGCCTCGAAAACCCTATACAGGGTCACTATGAGTTGAAACCAACTCCACAGCACTTAACAACAACACAAGAGGATTCATTCTAAAACTTACAGAAACAGCCTTATCCAAACAACCCCCACTTCCATACCAAAATAATCTTCTTCACTTAGAAACATAAAAACACCAAAGTCAATGTCTCCTTGCAGAGTTTGAAAGAGAAGAATGAAGAAGTCTAACAAGAAGAAAAAGGGGGAATTGTGGGAATGAGAGTCTTTTCGTCAAAATTAATGTAATCCTGTTTATTGCATCCAGGTGACCTTTCTTTTACTTTTTGCTACTTCCTGAAGTGAGCAGGTGTATGACCTTTCTTTTACTTTAGGCTACTTCCTGGAGTAAGAAGAATGCACACCTTAGAAATTTGAATTAGCCAACCAGGTAAGGAAAAGACTATGTTGTTGAAGTCCTAGCCAATGGGGTGAGACACAGCTTTAAGACTTGCATCAGGGATAGAACCTGAGTGGACTGGCCACCAGTGTGCTCGCTGGCCTGTTCCTGCACAGCTACACACACACACCCTTCTGCAGAAGTAAATTTTGCCTTGCCGAGGTAATTTAATCTCACTGAGTGTCTTTTTGTGCAACATCGGGGTTCATTTCTAACACTTGTATACCCAAAAATGCATGCCCACAGAACCCTCAGAATGTGATCATAATTGGAAACAGAGTCACTGCAGATGTAATTGGTTAAGAGGAAGTCATTTCACAGTCGGGTGGTGTCTCGTAAGAGAAGACACACTGAGAGGAGAAGACCATGTGAAGAGAAGGCTCTGAAGACAGGATGACATCACCATGAGCCTAGGGGCACCTGGCGCCCCCAGAAGCTGGATGAGACCAGGAAGGCTCTGCCCCAGTGGCCTTGCTGGTCTCCAGAGCTGTGTGACAATGAATTCCTGGGGTCTTCCAGGAGTGGGGCTAGGCAGCCGACAGGGTCTCTCCATTGACCCCGGCACGGATGTGCTACGCCTTCCCCTGGCAGTGGCTGCTTTGAAGCTGCCGATTCAGATGCAGGTAGATCTCGTTTATGCTGCTTCACAGATAGGGCTTTTTCAAAAAAATAAATAAATGGAAGGCTTGTGACAAACTTACATCAAGCAAGTGTATCGATGTCACATGCTCACTTTGTGTCTCTGTGTCCCATTTCGGTCTTTCTCACAATATTGTAGCCTTTTCCATGCTGCTATTAAGGAAGGAGCTCTGATAGTGTAGTGGTTACGAATTGGCCTGCTAACCTTAAGGTCAGCAGTTTGAAACTACCAGCTGTTGCGCAGGTGAAAGATGAGGCTTTCTGCTCCATCAAGATTCATAACCTCAGAAACCCTACGCAGGGTCACTATGAGTCGGAATCAACTCCTCAGCACACCACCACCACCACCATGCTGCTATTTGCCATTTCATAAACTCCAGTCTAGAGTCCACCTCACTTCTGTACACACAGGATAGCCAACACATCTGCACGACTCGCTGACTGCCACATCCGCTTCACTGCGGTGGTCTGGAACCCATCCACGATAGCTCTGAGGTCGGCCTGGGTGGCACAGCAGAGACATCTTAGGGATCTCGGCCAACATGCCCCACATCGACATCTGAACCACTTTCACCTGACGCTGGGGAGTCTAAACCACACACCAGCAGAATGAAGCACAGCCCACCTGGCACAACCTGAGGGACCCCACGTACCTGTGGTGCCTCCAACTGGCCGGGGCCGGGCCACCGATGTCACCTCTTCTGAGTAGATTCCGCGGGCGGTAAAGGGCGCTTCGGCCTGGGGTTGTGCAGGCTCCGGGGGCCCCAGGTCTGAGGATAGTAGCAAACCAGGGCCAAAGCTGGGCCTGAGAACAAAGCATCCAGCATCAGAACTGCTGTCAAACCATTTATTGCCAAACTGTCCTTTCGTGGATTACCCACAGATCTCGGGGACTTCTGCATTTGTTCCCCACAGAAACCCCAACACTACCAGAGTATTTCCATTAAAGAAAAAAAGAAATGCTTTCATTTACAGGCAGGTGAAGTCCCACGACATGTTAATTCCTGTTGCTGTTAGTTGCCATCAGATGGGCTCTGACTCCCAACAACCTGATGTTTTAACAGACTGAACCTCTGCCTGGCCCTGCACCACCCTCCGGGATGCTGGAGTGTGTGAGCCCAAATCCATGTCTCTACCCTTACAACAGTAGCAATGTCTGAGTCCACTTTTGTCTGTCCATTTACTATCAGTCTTCCTCTTTTTCACTCACCCTCTCTCTACTTTATCAAAGGGGCACTGGTGGTGTAGTGGGTTATGCAATGGGCTGCTAACTACAAGGTCATCAGTTTGAATCTACCAGCCACCCTAAGGGAGAAAGATGAGGATTTCTGCTCCCATAAAGATTTCTAGGGTTAGAAACCCTATATAGGCTCTCTAAAGGTCGGAACCAACTCATCAGCACACAACAACAACTACTTTATCAAGCAGGATAGCCTTCTCCAGGGATCGCTGGTGGTACAGTGGTTAAGCACTTGGCCAAGAAACAAAAGGTCAGTGGTTCAAAGCCACCAGATGCTCCTTGGGAGAAAAGTGTGGCAATCTGCTTCCTTAAAGATCACAGCCTTAGAAGACTTATGGGACATAAGGAACCAACAGGACAGCAACAGAAAGTCTTAGAGTTACTATAATAGCTTTGATCATACAGACCCCGAGACAGTCTCAAGGACCCTCCAGGAATCTGAGGACCCCAGATTCACGCATTAATAAAGAAAAAGACAGAGTTCTATCACAGCTTACTGTACCCCAAAGTCAGCCATAATTATATGGGTCAAACCAATAGGATGAAAATGTAGACAGGCTGGCCTATATTCTACAGTGTTAGTCTTTC
>NW_006408559.1:12405271-12406854 GCF_000296735.1 Chrysochloris asiatica
GGCACATAACCACCACCATTGTCTTCTTTTGGACTGGTTATTTTTATTGTTATTATTTAATCAGACAAGGTTTTATGAGGAAACTGACATACTGAGATCATCAGCGTAAATCTTGCAACAGTCTGAAAAACACCAGGGGTACCTGGGTAGACATCTGTACACAACAGTGAGGGTTAGGTATCAATGTGCTGAGGTCCAGAGAACACCGTGCCCATGTGCAGAGTCTGAACAATGATTAATGGGTTGCTTTTGTACTAGTTAATGAGTTTCCATTGATGTTATCATGAAGGTGTTTGGTGTGTTTTTCCTGGCCAGGTCATTGGGTGATTACCCAGAATCCTTTGTGGGCAGCAGCCATCTTGTTTTGTTCAGGGCCCTCTCAGAGTCTGTAGGCCTAGGAGTCAGGGGGAGACAGCCAGAGCTTTTTCTTTATCACAGATACTTGCAACTTCTCTAAGATTCCGGGGTCTGGCATAGGCTTGGGCTTAGTTTCTTTGATGGGGTTTCCACTCATGAAAACCAGTGCTATGAAGATGGCATGCGGTTAGGGTATTCTCTTCAATTCCTCATTTCTTTATCCATTTTTTTCTTTCTTGCGCTTTAGAAGAAATTTACAGAGCTAATAGTTACCCATTCAATGGTCTGTACCTAAAGTGTTCCACAACATTGGTTGCACGTCCCACGATGTGTCAGCCCTCTTTTGGTTTCTGCCCTGGGTTCCTCATTTTCATCCCTCTGGATTTACTACTCTTTCCTGCCTTCTCATCTTTGCTTTTATCCCTTTGATTTCATGTAATTGATTGTTCAAAGGAACTCACTCCTCTCAAGTACTGTTTATTTTATGGGTCTATTATTTGTCTGAAAGTTGGTCTCCAGAAATGGCTTCAGCTCCAGGTCAGAAGGGTGTCTTTGGCCATGGTCTCAGGGGTTCTTCCAGTTTCTCTCAGACCAGTAACTCCAATCCTTTTTGTTCATTTGATTTTTCATTCTTCATTTTCTCCAGCTCTATCCCAGACTTCTGTTGTAATCCCAGTCAGAGCAGTTAATAGTGGCTGACAAGTACCTTCTAATTCTGGTCTTGAGGTCATGTAGGCTGTGGCTTATGTGGTCCATTAGCTCTTTGAACTAATTGCTCCTTTGAGTCTTTGGTTATTATCCCCACTCTCCTTTGGTCCACATGGAAAGAGAACAACAGTTGTATCTTAGATGGCCACTTGCAAAATTGTAAGGTCCCAGACATTACTCATCAAAGTAGGATGCGGAACATGTCTTTATGAACTGTGTTGTGCCAGTTGACATAGATGTCCCCCAAGATGCTGGTCCTTCACCTTCAAGCCTAGAAGCTTTGTCCTGCTACGTGTTTGATTCTGTCTGAGACATTTCCATGACTGTGACTCTCGTGTGCTCTATTATCTCTATTAATATACATGTAGCACCAACAATCATGGATGCAGAAATATTCACAACCAAATCTGTACCTGCAGAAAGATGTGCTCCCTTCCACCCTACTATACCTCGTCAATATACCTAATGTATTCATTCATCAAGTATTATCTGTTAATAATAATGTCACAGGCTTTTCT
>NW_006408559.1:12407370-12423534 GCF_000296735.1 Chrysochloris asiatica
AAAGAGTATTCTTTTGTTTCTCTGTGCACAACTTTTCTTGTTGCTATTTTAAAATCATAGTGGTTTCATATAATATTTGTCCTTCTGTGATTGACTTATTTCATGCAGCATGTTAAGTTGTTAGCGTTGACCAGTGAGTTCCAACTCATAGTGACCCTGCATAAGGTTTCTAGGGCTATGAATCTTTACAGGAGCAGAAAGCCTTGTTTTTCTTCTGTGGAGTGGCTGGTTCACAGTCCGGTGCTTATCCCACAGTACCACCAGTGCCCCTCACTCAGTGTAATGTCCTCCAAACCCATGCATGTTGTGAGTTGTTTCACAGATCCGTGGCTATTCTTCACTGTTACATAGTGTTTCAGCATACAGGCACCACGTTGTTCATCCTACCACCTGTTGCTGGGTAATTAGGTTGTCTCCATGGCTTGGCTACAGTGAATAATGTGGCATGATTTGTGTCACGAGTCTTATTTTCTAGGTTGTACACATATGTCTAGTGTGGGGCTGTGAGCTAATGCATCAGACTACAAAGTCGTCTGAACTGCAAGGTCGGTGGTTCAAGCTCCTAGGAAATCCTTTACAGGGTCACTATGGGCCGGAATCGACTCAATGGCACTTAACAACAACAACAACAACCTATATATGCCTGGAGTCCTGGTGTGGCATGGTGGGATAATGTCCTTCACCTTCAAGCCTAGAAGCTTTGTCCTGCTACGTATTTGTTTCCATGACTGTGACTCTCATGTGCTCTATTATCTCTATTAACATACATGTAGCACCTACAATTATGGATGCTTCACTATCTCCATTAATATACATGTAGCACCTACAATCATGTACTCCAAGGTCAGTTCGAACCGCAAGGCCAGTGGTTCAAGTTCAGCAGCCGCTCCTCAGAAACATTGTACAGAGTCGCAATGAGTCAAACCCGACTCAATAGCACTTAACAACACACATATACTTAGCAGTTGGGTTGCCAGATCACATGATATTTCTATATCTAGCTTTTTAAGGAAACAACATACTGTTTCCATAGTGGCTGTGCCATGTATAGTCCCACCAGCAGTGTATGAGTTCTGTTGCTCAGTCTCCCCACAACCTCTTTTTATTTATTTATTTTAAATTAGTGCCATTATTGTTGGGGGAGTTGGAATCTCAATGTAGTTTTGATTTGTGCATAAGGTCGCTATAATTCAGTACCAACTCAATGGCACCTTACAACAATGAGTCCAAACCGACTCAAAGGCACTTAACAACAACAACAATGGGAGTCTGTAGGTTCAGCACTGAACTACAAACCACAAGGCCAGCAGTTCAAACCCACCAGCTGCTCCTCAGAAACCCTATTCAGGGTCGCTATGTGTCAGAATCGACTCGACAGCACTTAACAACAACAACAATGGCTAATGATTGCAAGCATTTCTTCATGCGTTTTTTAGCTGCCTGAACATCTTCTCTGGTGAAGTGTCTATTCACATCCTTTGCCTATTTTAAAATTGAATTGTGTTTTTGTCGCTGAGGTGCTGAAATTTCCCACAAATTTTACAGCTCAGACCCTTGTCAGAAATGTCATAACCCCCACTTTTTCCATTCTGTAGGCTCCGTTGTGGCGCTGTACAGTAAGCACTCAGCCACAAGGTCGGTTTGAACCACAGGGTCACTGGGTCAGACTCACCAGCCCCTCCTCGGAAACCCTGTACACGGTGGCTATGAGTCGGATCCAACTCGATGGTACTTAGTAACAACAACAGCCGGCTCTCTTTAACTCTCTTGGAGAAGCCTTTTCAGGAGGTCACATTCATCTTCTACTATCTGCGCACTTTTACTTATTTCTAGTATTCTATTTAAGGAGCTCTGGTAGCTCCGCAGGAAGCCTCCTTCACTGGGCACGTTGTAGCCCCATTTTAGGTATTCCAATCAGTTATAGGCAGAAGACGGACTTACAAGCTTTCTATGGTGATGCTTTTCGCTATTCCTTTCTCTCCCCCTCCAGTGTCTATTTTATAATATAATGCAAGGAAAACCAAGATTCAAAAGACAGCCAAGCATCTTAATATTATTCCCCCCTTTTCCACATTCCAACCATTGCTCAATCTCTGTATCCCAGAACCCTGTTGTTCCCAAATTGTGCATATATCTTTATTTATCTCTGTCTCACTTAGCCCATTGAGATCTCATTGTTCTCCCATCTGCTTTGTTCTTCCATTCCCCTCTTCCTACTTGTATATTGCCCCCTCCCTAGCACCCAAACTATCCAGTGTCTAATCCCTGCCCTGTGCTCCACCTTCCCCTCCCTCCCCTCACCTACCCCCAACATCCCAATAATCACATGTATAATGTTCTTGATGTCATCCCACAACTCCTCTGGTCTTCGGTCTTTAGTGTTTAATGTATCAAATCTGTTATTCAGATGATCTCTAAATTCAGGTGGGATATATTCAAGGTCATATTTTGGCTCTCGTGGACTTGTTTTCATTTTCTTCAGCTTCAGATTGAATTTGTGTATGAGCAATTGATGGTCTCTTCCACAATCTGCCCCTAGCCTTGTTTTGACTGATGATATGGAGCGTTTTCATTATATCTTTCCGCAGATGTAGTCAATTTGATTTCTACGTATTCCATCAGGTGAGGTCCATGTATATAATCATTATTAATCTGTCTAAAGAAGGTATTTGAAATGAACAATTTACTGATTTTGCAGAATTCTATCATGCGATCTCCAGCATCATTTCTATCACCAAGGCCCTACTGATCCCTCCTCTTTGTTCCCAGCCTTTGCATTCCAATCACCAGTAATGATCAATACATCTTGATTGCATGTTTGGTCGATTTCAGACTGAAGAAGATGGTAGAATTCTTCTATTTCATCCTCACTGGCTTCAGTGGTTGGTGTGTAAATTTGAATAATAGTGGAATTAACTGGGCTTCCCTGTTGGCGCATGGATATTATCCTATCACAGACAATGTTGTGGCTCATGACTGAGCTAGATATGTTCTTTTGACAATAAATGCAACACCATTCCTCTTCAATTTGTCATTCCCGTCACAGTAAACCATGTGGCTGTCAGATTCAAAATGGCCAATACCAGTCCATTTTAGATCACTAAAGCCTAAGACATCGATGTTTATGCATTTCATTTTTGACAACTTCCAATTTTCCTAGATTCATACGTCATACATTCCATGTTCCAACTATTAATGGATGTTTACAGCTGTTTCTCTTCATTTTGAGTTGTGCCACATCAGCAAATGAAGGTCCTGCGGGCTTTTCTTCCATGGGCTTTACTCCATTTGCATCTTCATGGTCAACTCTACTTTGAGGAGGCAGCTCTTCCCCAGTCGCATTTTGAGTGCCTTCCAACCTGACGGGCTCATTTTCCAGCACTATATCTGACAGTGTTTCTCTGCTATCATAAGATTTTCAGTTATTAAATATTCTAAAGTAGTTTGTCACTCCTTCCTAGTCTGTCCTCATTTGGAAGCGCATCTGAAACCTGTCCATCATGGGTGACCCTGCTGGTATTTAAATACCGGTGGCATAGCTTCCAGAATCACAGCAACTCACAAGCCACCACAGTGGGACAAACTGACAGACTGACTAAGGGGTGGGAAGAACACCCCTTAGTAGTTTCTTTCAGTGTTGTTGCAATTTACTGTTTTGTGGAAATGTACTTCAAAACTTCCTTCTTCAAAGATTCCCACTAGACATGGAATTCTAGGTTGGCAGTTATTTTTGTTCAGCCCCACAGTGCCCACCAGGGAGGCTCCTTAGGCCCAGCTACACTCCTGGCATCAGACTCCGGAGGAGCGCAAGTGTCCCCAGGCAGTGCTCCTCTGCCCCTCCCGTAGGCACACCTGAAGCAGGTGATGAGACACAAGCACTGCAGCAGGTAAGCACTGGCTTGTTTTATACCGCATGGAAGTCCATCTGTCTCTCTTTTTTTTAAGATTTAATTTGTTGTTGTTGAGAATACACACTACACCAATCCCACAGTTTCTACGTGCACACTGCAGGGACATCAATGACATTCTTTGAGTGACACAACCGTTCTCAACCTTCCTTTCCGAGTTGTTCTTCCCCCATGCACGTAAACTCACTGCTGTTAAGGCTCCGGATTTTCTAATTGCTGTTCTAATTTTCTAGTTGCTCTTGTCAGTTTGATCCCATCAAGAGCACAAAGGCTCCAGGCAGACATTCTTTACTAGTGAAGCTAAACCAGGATTTGGTTTGAAGAAGACTTCAAGGCCATGTATGTGGTTTAAGGGTTAAAGCTGATCTCGGGGCAATAGTTTCACGGGGAGGGGTCAATGTCTTTTGCTTCATATCCATAGCCATAGTTTTCAGGGTACCTTTGAAAGGCGTGTCTAGCCAAAGTACAACTAAAAGCTCAAATTACAATTTGGTTTGTAAGCAGGTACCCAGGGTTCATACATGTACCTCCCAGCCCTGCTTCAGTTTGCTAGGGGAGGATCTTTTAGGACTACTAAAGCTACCTAGCAATGCAGCTGAGGTTCCCTTAGCTAGTTGGACTATTGATCAACCAAATGTCAAGTTCTCATGAAGGAGAAGTGGTTTCATGAACTCTGACTGCATATTCAGCAGAAATATTGATTCTTTTCTGCTTTTTACTGTTTCACTCTCCAGGTTTCATGATGTGGGCCCCAAATTCCTGGATCTTGACCCCAAAACACTCCATGGTCACATTCCTGCTCAATCTCACACTCGCACACTCTCTTTCATACCTTGTTCACATTTGTTAGTTGCCTTCGGTAGAAGGGTTGGTTCCACTTATCACTGCTGCTGGGTGTAGAACTGGGACTCCAGCTTTAGTTCTTGATGTTTCAGATTAGATCAAGGGAACATACAACACAGAGTTTGCACACACTCACACTAAGACAATCACATTTACAAAACCCAAAACAAAAAGCTCCTTGGGAGAAAAAAAGTCATAAAACATTTCCATCAAAAAACTTTACCTTGGCAGTGGGGCCGATGAGGGAGTCATTCCATAGTCCTCATACCTCTGGAAGAAAAGAAGATTAATATTTAATTCTTATTATAAAGTGACAACAGCAAAATTACCAGTTTAAGTTTGCAGGATCAACTGTCAAGAGAATTATTTTCTCATAAAAAATAAGGAGTCTAGCATGAAGTAATACTAGAAGTTTCACTTCGGGAAACAGGACTATTAGGATTTAGGGAAAAACAGAATGTACAGACCTGTCGATCGTTTGCATAACGTACCTAAAAAGATGACTAGCAAGCAGGTTTTCTGTGCCTGCCCTTACCTACTGCCTGGTTGTCTACAAACCTGGGTCTCTGCTTAAAGGGACGGCCTAGTAGCCATGTTTAGTACAAGTATACTAGTCCCTGTAATTCAAATCTATACAAGAAACTCCACTCAGACACTAACGTGTTACGTTACGTTGTAGAAAGAGAACCCAAAACCAGAGCGATCCTTAGAGGGACGTCAGCACCCTCCATTTCTGACACTTTTCTGGTTCCAAAGAGACCCAGCCCTATTTCCTACTCCAAGTCCCATGAGCTGTCCTTTATCCTTCCATCAACTCTGGGTACATGAATGAGCCAGTCTGAGTGTATTTCTATTCGCGGGTTGGCAAAATGGCATAAGGTTTAATGTAACACACGTCTAAAAGCCTGTTGCATTCTTCATGAATTCCAACGTATTCTAGCCCTAACTTACATGAGATTCCTATTTCAGCATCTCCTTTGCCAACTCTGAACTGTTACCGTGGAGCCAGGTACACTGGGAACAGGAACTCTGGGGCAAGACCATCAATCAAGCTCCGTCTGGATTGAACCAGCTGGGTGTCCCGCAGGACCGGCTCTGAGGTAAGTTCAATGTCAGACTTGTTTCTGGACCTGCGCTAAACATCAGCTCTTTCTTTTTTAAAACTTTCATTGGTTGAATCAGTATTTTGTACTCACCACTGAATGTGCATTAACTCTGTCCGACACACGAGAACATTCTAAAGCATGATTTACAACCTCTGATTTGTAGATGAAACCAACAGACAAAGAGGTCACTTCCTCTTAGTGGGTCTGCCTCCAAAGACCATGATGCTACCATGCTCTGTACCCTGTCCCGGTTCCCAACACCAGACTTTTCTGAGGAAATCGCCACTGTGTGTGTGGGGGGGGAGCACATGCTTTGTAGTCAGACACTAACGAAGCTACTTTATATCCCAGGACTCAAGAAGGATACAGTGCTCAATACCTCAGAGTGTTCTGAAAGGATTATCAGATATGAAACTTGTGTCTGGTTACTTCACCATGTGCCCGGCCCTGCTCCCATCCTCGTGGCTGAGGGAGAGATGAGGGCCTCGTAGGACTCCTTCACTTTAGTCAAATACACTGACAGGGATCCCAGAAGGCGGGATGGGGTAATGAGAGGAAAAGAAACTTGGAGGTTTTTTCCAAATAAGAAAAAGGAAATTTGAGACCAGATAGATTATTCATGATGAGGTTTGTGTTTTCAGCACCATTTGGATTATTCTATCAATCTATCACTACAAATCCCTTCTTAGTGCACTCCTTCTGTCTGGTCAACACAGAGCCAGACTGCTGGGGGAGCCTGGAGATCTGTCTGCAGAGAAGCAACCAGACAGAAAAGTTCTATTTGTAATGCTTCTTAACTCAGGTGTCCATACCTGCTCCTGAGAAGCCCAGTCCACAGCACATAAAACCATACCCCAGAAAGCAGGACTATAACCCACCAAGGACCTGACTCACTACTGCACAACCAACACCCTTAAGCTGGCCAAAAAAGGAGCATGAATGTCAACAGATGGTAAATAGAAGCCCGTGGAAACTGAAGGCACCTTGAAAGCCCACATTCCTGTGGCTCTCCTGCAGTGAGAGGAAGCCAATAAGGCTGACAGATTGCTCCTGGCAACGGAAGCATTGACATAGCATTAGATAAGGCCACAAACACAGGTTCTGGCCCGTTCAGCACCAGGAGACACCACTGAAAACCAGTGCTTACTAAAACTCCCTGTGGATTTGAATTTTAAGTTACAAGGGTGGTTGTTGTACACCAGCGAGTCAGTTTCAAATGATAGTGTCCTGATGATATAGTGAGTTATACACCGTGCTGGTAACCACAGGGTCAGCAATTCAAATCCACCAGCCATTCCACAGGACAAAGATGTAGCTTTCTGCTAACTGTAAAGATTTATAGCCTCAGAAACTCTCTTCAGGGTTGCTATGAGTCAGACAGACTCCACAGCACACAACCACCACCTCAGGACAGAGTAGATGGCTCCGTAGGGTCCGAGGTTCTCATCTTTATGGAAGCAGATCGCCAGGTCTTTCTCCTGTGGAGCGCTGGGTGGATTTGAACTGCTGACCCTTTGGCTAGCAGTTGAGCGTTTAACCACTGTATCACCAAGGCTTGTTAAATTGGAAGATAAGAACATGCTCACAGAATCTTTCATCCCCAACACCTATGACAAACGAATAAAAACAAGTAAGTTTTTAATAATGAATGAGTAAAAACAAATCATTAAGAGAGCTACACTAATCTGTCAAAGATGACTGTTAAAATTACTAGCTCATCAATATATGGCAAAAATGTGGAGCATCCGGCACGCGCTCACTCACTGCTATGAGTCAGAACCGCTCCGTGGGAGAAAAAGGAGGCTATCTGCTCCCATAAAGATTTACAGCCTCAGAAATCCTATACAGATAGGGTTGCTCTGAATAAGGAACCAACTCGACTAATAAGCGCTCCAGTCGTGAGTATTCTGTGTTCTGTGTGGCCACTGCAGTGATTACTGAACCCAGATGTGAAGCAGAGTGCACTGGGGGAAGGAGGGAGGGTTGGTGTCAGAACAGGGTAAGGAAGATTGTAGGGTGGAAGCATGTTTGACTCCACTTCACAGGAAGGGGCCTTCGGCTGATTTGAGATAGATTATTTTCCCCTCTTGCAGGCCAGGGGAAGTCAGACGTGGCTCCCACATGGTTTTAACACCTTTTTTTCCAGTTGTTTTCAAGTCCATTCTAACTGACAACACCTCCGTGTGTCAGAAGTGTGCTCCACAGTTTTGTCGATGATTGATTTTTCGGAAGTAGATCACCAGGACTTTCTTCCATGGTGCCTCTGGGTAGATTTGAACCTCCCACCTTTTGGTCAGTGGCTGAGCACTTTCTTTCTTTGCATCACCCAAAAATTAACTCAGCAGAAAACCCTAAAAACTAAGGCCCAGTATCCAAGTTTTCATTTCTATCAAATGCAGTCACAATGCTACAGGGACCCCAAAAGCTAGGCAACTAACCCCAAACCTTGCCCACGAGAGGACTCACACTGCATGCGTTGTTGGCCGTCTGAGCCGGGCTGTAGAAGGAGCCCCATGGGGCTGCTCTCCTCTCCTCCCGGGAAGGGGTACTGTTGAGGGGCAGGCCGGCGGGGAGTCCGGGGCCGGCACCCGCAGCACTGGCCGGCTGACTGCTGGGGGCCACCAGGGCAAAGGCGTCATCCAGGAGGGAATGCATGGTCTGGCGGGCCTCCTCGATGGATGGCTGGGGTGGGATGTACTGGGAGGCCGGGAAGGGCAAGCCGGGGTACCGTCCCAGCTCAGTCGAGGACGGCGTCTGAACTTCTGCCGGGAGGTCTGGATCAGACTAAAGGGTCAATACCAGAGAAAAGAGGAGTCAGGTGCATCCCAGGGGACTCAACAACCAAACTCCACGGAACAGAGCTGTCCAGAATGAGACTTCATGAACATCAAGGGAAAGAATCAAAACACAGCAAAAACAGGGGTAAACGTAGCTGACAATCATTTATCCAAGAAAATGCAACCATGTGCCACACAGTATCCGGAAACCCACATTTTTAAAAAAGATGTTTCAAATGATTGATACTAAAAAAAATCTAGTTAATCTCTTTAAATATAAACACCCAAAAGCAAAAGCTGTCTGTCGACTACTCATAGTAGAAAAGCATACACTTCCAGTGGAGTTCCAAGTCACCGTCCCATTACACTATGTAGGTCAGTGTGGGTGGGGGTGTGTATAAACAATCACAAGATCTATTATAACAACTACTTGTTGTTGTTAGGTGGTGTCCAGTCAGTTCTGACTCAGCCACCCCACGGACAACAGAACCCAACACTGCCCGGTCCTGCACTACTCTCACAATCGGTGCTATGTTCTGAGTCCATTATTGTAGCCATAAATGTGATCCAACAGAATGAGGACTGAGTGGGGAGTACAAGCGCCCCCTCTGCTTCTACACACAGGAGTCTGGAAGCCCGGGGTGACACAATAAGGGGGGAAAAAAGCCACCATCTTCAGGAGCCCAAGGTACAGCCTTCCCAGAAGGCAACAAACACCCCAGTGTGGAGAGAGGCAGGCCCAGAGCACACTGCACTGGAGCGCCATCTACTGTGCGGATGGCCAGCGCCATGTCCATCAGGAAAGGCAAAGCACAGCACAGCACTGTCAACCCAGCAGGGAAAGTGGCTGTTGTTGTTGTTAGGTGTCATCGAGTCAGTACCGACTCACTGCGACACTATGCAGCACAGCAGAATTAAACACTGCCCAATCCTGGGCCAACCTCACAACTGCTGCCACGCTTGAGCCCATTCATTGATGCAGCCACTTGGCCAATCCATCTCGTTGAGGGTCTTCCTCTTTCTCTCTGACCCTGCACCTTACCAAACATGATATCCTTCTCCAGAGAATGGTCCCTCCTGACAATATGTCCGAAGTATGAGAGACGAAGTTTGGCCAACCTGGCCTCCAAGGAGCACTCTGGCTGCACTTCTTCCAACACAGATCTGTCTGTTCTTTTGGCAGCCCATGGCACTTTCAATATTCTCCTCCAACACCATAACTCAAAAGCATCAATTCTTCTAAGGTCTTCCATATTCACTGTCCAGCTTTCGCATGCATATGAGATTATTGAAAATACCATGGCTTGAGTCAGGTGCACCTTAGTCCTCAAGCTGACATCTTTGCTCTTCAACATTTTAAAAAGATCTTGTGGAAAAGTAGCTAGTGGTCTTGAAATGGGCTCAGACACTAAAACCCAGGTGGCTGGCCACTCAAGGAAGAGCCTGGCTATTTCAGATAACATGACTGGTGTATATTTAGGCCCAGTGTAGCTAAGGCATTTGGCACTCGTTTGTGTAATTTGATGTTTGAGAGGGTTTCAAAACATTCATGGAAAGGGAATGATCCTTTCTCCACGAACTCTGTGAAGCTCCCTCATACTATCTTCCAGAATAAATTATCACAGTGACTTATAATATTATACATCGGTGCTGAAATGATTTAGGAAGTAATTGAGTCTTACATAGTTTAAGGAAAAAAGCGCAAACCTTAGGAAGGACCTGGAGAAGGACATCGTGTGTGGTAAAGTGGAAGGTCGACAATGAAGAGGAAGACCCTTAAGGAGGTGGGTTCAAATAGACCAATGGCTGTGAGAATGCTATAGGAGCAGGGAGCAGGTTCTGTGTGAGGGCTGCAATGAGCTGGAACTGACTGGACACCTAATTCCACCACCGCAAGTAAGACCGAATAACGTTCCTAGGGACACTGCACATCCCTCGGCAAGGTCTGTCCCCGCACAAGGGAAGGTACAGGACAACAGGGCAGGCCGCCCCATGAGGGCTGCAGGGGAACCTCTCCACATCTCTCCAGAGGCGCTCTCCTCTGCATGAGGGTCTCAGTTCTGCCTTTCCCATTTCAACCCCGTGCCCCCTTAGGCTTGAAAAATGTTTAATTCCTTATTTCTTCATTCTCATTAAGCTCAATCTTGTTCCCATTAATATATATATATATATACGTTAGCAAATGCCGTATCTTTACAGATAGTCAGAGATTCAACACCAAACAGGTATCAATATAGTCTAGAGACTATATGGCATATGGATCCCAATCTGTAGCTAGGTAGACAATACAAACTGACCTCATTCTGCTGCTGGGCTTCACAGACAGTGTGGTTTTTACAAATGGCAGGTATGCGGCAACCCTGTGTCAAGCAGCAGCACAGGCGCCATCCTTCCAACAGGTGCGCTCACCTGGTGTCTCTGCATGCAATTTTGGGCCTTCTCAAAGTATTTCAAAGTTTTTCATCATGCTATTGCACCCGTGTTAGACAACAGAAGAGTGTCCACATCACTTTACTTTGCACTTGGAATCCAAAACAAATTGTGTGAATTTCTTTAGTGTGGTGATCTAGACTTGAACCTGTATTCTCTCTGCGAGAAAACCTTGAACACGCCTCCTGCCACCAGGAAACACAGACAACCCTCTCAAAGGGTGGGAGGGTTACACAAGGGAACTTTCTGGGTGTTTCTTTCTTTTCCAACTATTCTCAGGACTTGCCCATTCCAAAGCCTGAGAACTGGGCTTGACTAGAGAAGGGAGAGCCCAGAGTTCTTCCCAGACCCCCTGAGTTGCAGCCCACTGGCCTAAGGCCCTGGAGCATTTGTGGGCCCTGGCCTTCGGTATTGTCAGTACACTGGACAGCAGCCAGTATTGTCTCAGCCCGTCTCCCACCCACGCACCTTCCCACCCATCTGACAAGGTACCCAAAGACTCACGGGGCACCCGAGATAGGCCGAGTTGTGGACACCAGGGGGCCGTTTGTAGGTGCCATCACTATCAGTGGTGATGAGTCTGTCCTTCTCAGCATCTGTGGGGCAGCCATTGACCTGGTGCTTCCGGCGTGGCTTAGGAGAACGCTTGATCCTGGAACTGTGGAGGAGATGAGTTAGCACCTCAGGAAGACATTTCCCACAGGTTCCCCACTACCATTGTCTTCTGGGTCAGCCCTTAATACCCATGAGGTGGGGACACCTGATCCACCGGGGCCATTGACAACAGCACAAGACCACAGCATGTCCCTGGGCTATTGGCAAAGGCGTTCCAAGGAGGGAGAGGGCAGGTGCGCTCTGTCACTGGCTGGAGGCTAAGACCAGGCCCCGAGGCTGCGGAGGGGTAGGCAGAGGACCTAAGGGGCAGGTCCCTCATGCCCACAGTCATGCAGGAATAGAGCTGGGATCCTGTGAGGAGGGAAGCAGGGAGGTCCTGGTAGGTGGGAGTCAGCTGGGATCAGAAGCAGGTACCCCCCAACCCCTGCACAGGAAAGCAGGTTCCAAGGGTCAGTCACTAAAGCCAGTGTGGTTATGAGCAGAGAAAGGCATGGGGGGATGAGAGAATATGGCCCTATGACAGGAGGTGGGAAGGAGGTGGGACCATGAAGAGAGAACGAGGGCAGAGGCATTAGTCTGGGCGATCCGTAGGGAAGGTGAGACTCTGGACTCAGAGTGGCCTGCAGGGACAGAGAGGAAGCGGTCAGCCAGGCTCCCATATGGGGGTGAAATTGTTGTTAGTTGCGGTTTGGTGGATCCCAACTCATGGCGACATCCTGCCAATGGGTCAGAACCAGCTGGGAGGTTCTAACCACAGCGTATGTGTCTGACTAGAACTGTGCCCAATGGCGTTTTCAGACTGAGTTTCTGGAAGCAGCATGCCTAGCCTTTCCGGCATTGCTGGGTGAATCCGACCTCTAGCCTCTCAGTTTGTACTCTGGCCAGTTGGATAACCCAGCGACTCCAAATGGAGTAAAAGACTGCCTGACTCTGCGCTATCCCATACTGGGCTGAGGATTGAACCATCATGAGCCACAGCATTTTCACTGGGTGATTTTCAGAAGCAGCTTGTCAGGCCGCCTTCCTCAACTGTCGTAATCTGGACGCTCTGCTGAAACTGCTCAGTATCACAGCAACACGCCAGCCTCCACTGACAGGCACCTGGGGCCACATGAGGTGAGGTGCCCAGAAAGGAACCCAGCTCTCCAGCATGCAAGGGAAAGATTCTACCTCTGAAGGTAAAGACACTGAGGACAGAAAGACGGTTGGGGGACATGGGAGGCGCTCGCTGGATGAGGAATGGGTGCCCACCATTTAACATACTGAATGTGAGATGAATGAAGTCCAGAGAGCTTGCCCGAAAACCAGGACAGCAAAGGGAGGTGCCGAGCCCACGACGGTGCGGCCAAGCCGGACAGGATGCCCCAGAGGCCTCCGCAGCCTCAGCCACACACCTTCTGAGTGTGGTAGCTTCTGCTTCACAATGAGCAGGCGCCCCTTGAGCCCCTGAACACAGGCACGAAGGCCATGGGGGACCCACCTTTTCCTGGGCTCGATGAACACAGAGGGCACGCTGGCCGTGGGGTCCAGGATCTTGTCGATCTGCATCTGCGCGCGCCGGTACACACGGTGGCGCTCACGCGTGTCCCCCGAGGACAGCTCGTCCACCACCGGAAACTCGTAGTGGCCGCGGCGCTTGGCGCGGAGCCGGATCTTGTTCCGATGGTGCTCGATCTCGGACTTGTGCCGCAGCGCAGTCTGAATCTGCCCAGGGGTAGGGCATCGAGTGGTGAGTGCAAACCCCCCATGTGTCCCTCCCCGCACCCCCCTGCCGGCTTCCACTTCCGTTTCTGCATCTGAGACCTGCCCCAGACTTTACTCCAACCCTGAAGAGCACTCCCGGTCCCCCCACCCCCACCCCCACCCCCAAGGCTGGGGAAGATAAAGCCTTTAAAATTGGTTTTCACTAGGGACTCTCTGTTGTTAGTTGCCGAATAGAACTGTTTCTAGGGGTTTCAAAGCTGGGATCTTTCAGAACCGGATTGCCAGGTCTGTCTTCCTAGGCTCTCTGGGAGGGTTCAGGTCACAAATCTTTAAGTTAGTGTTTGGGCAGACCATTTGTGCTGCCTAACGAGCCCTCGTGGCACTGTGGTTTAGGCATTCGGGCTAAACTATCCACAAGGCGGGTAGTTCAAATCCACCAGCCGCTCTGAGGGAGAAAGATGAGGGTGTTTGCTTCCGTAAAGATAGACAGTGGGTTTAGGGACCTTACCTGGCAGTTACCCAAATCCCAGCATCCCCAAAGGCAGGCGGGTATTCAACAAATACTATGTTGTCTGTACAGACAGCGTGACATGTGAGACGCATCGGTTAGGGGATGGGAAATGAAGTTTCCCAGGGGCCACCAGGGTCCACCCTGGCCAGCAGGCCCAATGAGAGCAGCCTGGTGCCTGTGGCTGACACTCAGACTAAAGTACTAAGTGCAGTCATTAAAGTAAGAGCATCTGTCATCACCTGGTCCTTAGGACCGTCCACTCGTGCACAGCCCTGAGCGAGTCAGAACTGGGCTTTCTAGGAGCACATTCTCTCATCAAGACAAGTACCTCCTTGTTAATCTTGTTGGTTTCTGCCACTCGGTCGCCCGGGGGAGGGTGCTGGGCAGGGGGAGCCGGGATTGGCTGCATGGCAATCAACTGGATCTTGCTGGGGACCCGGCGACTGGGCTCTGCCGTGTGGGCGATTCTGTCCACGTGCTCGAAGATGGAGGCGGACGAGTGCTGCTCAGGGCCCGAGCTGGGTGGGGGCGGCCCTGTTCAAGACGAGATGCAAACAAGTCTTCAGAATCAGGGTTTATTCCTAAGGGAATACAGTTTGCCAGACTCCAGGGGCAGAGCACGGAAACATCACTGAACCACTTGCTACTGAGTTGACTCAGAGCTCTTGTGTGTCTGCAAAGAACTGTCTAGGAGTAAGTACAGCCTAAATACTCATGGAAGGCAAGGTAGGCCAAGACCTAATCTCACATATTCTGGAGAAGGACATCATGCTTGGTAAGGTAGAGGGTCAACTTAAAAGAGGAAATCCGAACAAGATGGACTGGCACAGTGGCAGCAGCAATGGTTTCAAGCATAACAGTTTTGTAAGGATGGTACAGAACCAAGTAGTGGTTCGTTCTGTTGTGCACAGGGTCACTATGAGTCAGAACCAGCCTGAAGGCACTTAACAACAACCTGTGTGTCCGAACAGAACAGCGCTCGCGCCATTTTAATGGCTGAATTTTTTGGAAGCCAAATGTCAGGGCTTTCTTCCAAGGCACTGCTGGGTGGATTTGAACCCCTAACCTTTCAGTTAGCACTTAGCCATTTGGACCACCCAGAGGTTCCCAAACCTCAATGTTGTTGTGAAGAGTTGTCGACCTTGGATAGGGTTTCCGAGGCACATCTGGAGGGTCTGAACCGCCGACCTTGTGGTTAGCAGTCTAATGCTTATTCTGTAACACTATACTAGGACTCCCCAGAACCTCGCTATTTGAGCTTAAGTTGTTCTGGGTGAAATATAATCTCCTTCCGTCTCCTTGTTGAAAAGACATAATGAAATCATGATGACACTTTATGTGTCAAACTGATGCATTTGAGTCACGGTGTTGCAGGGCCATGGATGGCCAGTAAACAAATCAATCTGTGTTGGAAGAAATACAGCCAGAATGCTCCTTAGAAACCAGGATGGCCACACTTATCTCTCATACTTTGGATATCTTATCAGGAGGGACCAGCACCTGCTTGGTAAAGTGGAGGGTCAGAGAAAAAGAGCAAGGTCATTTAGATGGGCCAAAGTCCATTGAGGCTCCTTCTGAGTTCTGATAAGCCTCCCACCGTCCTCAGGGGCAGAAGGCAGGCCGGGCTGACATACATGGGATACAAGCCAATAGACACGAGATTCTTCTTCCTGCCTCTGTGTGGGTATAGGTGGAGGAGCCCTGCTGGCATGGTGGTTAAAGCATGTATCGGCTAACCGAAAGGTCGGCAGTTTAAACCCATCAGTTGCTCCATGGGAGAAAGATGAGACAGTTTGCTTCTGTGGTCATTCTCTGTCGTGTGGGGTCATTATGAGTCAGGATTGAACCAACAATGGGTTTTGATGTGTACGTGTTTAACTGTGGTACAAAATATGTCACAAAATGGTCCACTTGAACCATTTGTAAGTGTACAGTTCAGTGACGTTAGTTCCGTTCACCACGTTGCTCAACCATCCACCAGTTCCAGTTGTCATTGAATCAGTTCCGACTCATGTTGACCCCATGTGTGTCACTGCAGAACTGAGCACTGCATGTTTTGATGGTTCATAATCTAGAAGCAGAATGCAAGGCCTTTCTTCTGAGATGCCTACGGGCGAACTCAAACCTCGAAGCTTGTGATGACCTACAGGACACATTACTAAACAAAGGCTTCCAATTGTGTGGCTCATGACAAGCTATGGACAACATTGTGCTGTTGTTAAGTGCCATGGAGTCGGTTCCAACTCATAGCGACCCTGTACAGGGTTTCC
>NW_006408559.1:12424949-12427256 GCF_000296735.1 Chrysochloris asiatica
ACCTTTTGTGCTAACCAGGAGCTTCCTGCCCAGACACCACTATTATACAGCGCTGTACCTTCTGAGAAACTCTGGACCATTCACCAATAACCCCTGTGAAGACTTTAATGTCATCCAAAGAATCTGGTCTTTGTCCTCTGTTCAGGATAACCCCTAATACGTTGGCATTTCCCTAATGATTGAAGTATCTTTGATGAGGCTTCCAGAAGGTACCATGCTAACGACTCAGGTGGGGGCTGTTAACTCTGATGTTAACTCTGGGGTTGACTCAATCCCAGCTAGGGAATGAGGCCCAGTCCAGACTTTGGGCATGGAAGCTCCATGGACTTCCTGGTTGGTGCATTCATGGGGTGGGCCAGGGTAGGGCATTCACAGTGGGGACCCTCCAAGACCTCATCTTCTGTGTCCCTTCATTTGCATCCTTTGGGCTACAGTAGAACTGTGGTCCTAAGTATCACCTTTCCCTAAGCTCTTGGAGTTATGGAGAATTACTGGGCCCAAGCAAACAGCAGGAGTTGAGTCAGAATCGGAGGTGTTGTGGGAACTCCTAAGCTAGCGGCTGGGGTCTTGGGCAGACGTGGTGGTCTGGAGGACAGTGTTCTGTCAGTTCCAAGTGATAGGGGTCAGAGAAAGGAATCGCTGTGTGTGCAGATGGTATTAGAACAGAGGGGAATGGAGTCGATAATGAATTGATCTGAGCAGCACATTTGGTATCAGAGGAACAGGACTTGATATCCTAATGCATCCTCTATCCACACCCCAGCCTCTAGTGACCACTAATAAACCTTGGTGACTAGGCATTTGCCCAACCATCTGGAAATCTCACCTAAGTGGAGTCATATAACTTTGTGGATGACTTTGATGTCCTTTTCTATCTGACTTCACTCCCTCAACACCAAGCTTTCTATCCATGCTGTAGCTCACCAAGGCTTCATTTCTCTTTACGGCTGGGTCACATTCCAGTGTATAAGTGGACCACATGATGGTTATCCATTCATTTGCTGGTGGACCCCGGGTTGTTTCCACCTTGCTGCTGTCGTGGAAAATGCTGCAAACACTGGAGTGTGTGTACCTGTTAGAGTCCCTGTTTTCCACTGCTTCAGGTGGAGACAAAAATGTTTTCAACAAAAGCCTGAAAGTTTGCAAGCTCAAGTGTAAGTGAAAAATATAAAGGGTTCTCCTCGGTGTTTTAAAAATTATATTAACACAAACTTGGGGCCAACCAATAAGAAACAGTAGTTTGAACAAAGATGGTGGCAGAAGCGATGGCATAGAGACAGAGCAGCAGAGGACTATGGGACCGTGGACAGAGAGGAGCAGTGTGCCTGCAGGCCGGAGGCTGGCTGGCAAAATGTGCCCTTTGGACATTTAAAAGAGTATATAGTTACAATGTGGTATGCATACATCAAAATCAATAAATAACAGAGGTAAATACTGTCGGCTAGTGGTACCTGGAGGGGATCGTAATCATTACAGTGATTTGCTGAATGTAAAACTGGTGATCTGTCCTGTAAGCCTTCACTCACTTAATAAACAATAGAAGCTTTAAAAAGAAAAGACAAAAAAATGACCTTCGTAAAAACATTTTTACAACTGGATATTATTCCCTTTCCTTTTCATCATAAACAATGGTGTTCTGCTTTAATAATAATAAGTGTACAGATCAAGATGAAGAGTCTATTGAGAAAATGCTTCTTTACACTTTAATGTATTTATTTAATAAAGGCCTGCATGGTTTTGTAGAAAGAAAAAAGAAAAGAAAGCATTGTTCGTATTTCGTGTACAGGATGCAGGTCAGTGGTAATGTAAGTCTTCGTAGTTCCTTTCAATTTCAACTTCAACCACTGAGCTTCCTGAGAGTTAACAAATGATTCAGAGAAACACTGGAACAAACAGTTCCCGAGCGAGAGAGCCATCTCCGTGTGGCTTTTCTCAGGCTCCGTCTCCTTGACCCAGATCTGATGGGACCTGACCACGTGTGGGCGGCAGGTACAGCAAGCAGCACCTGGGCACCTCACCATGTAGGCATCGTGCCTCGAAGGAGGTGACTGGCCTTGCATCCCAGACTAATAGAGTAGTAACAGCGAATGTCAGGAAGGGTCACCCATCAAGCTACTGATACCTGAGAAGGAGACCATGCTCATCCAGGACAGCAGAGACCAGGTGCCTGGCACCGGACTGGCCGTCATGTGACACAGTGCTGTCCCACAAAAGAGTGGACCCTGGTGCAGACTGCGAACTCTTGTTAAGAATCATGTGTCAATAGTGGACCACTGGTGGTCACAATGGACCACAGCATTGCAAGAT
>NW_006408559.1:12427451-12447095 GCF_000296735.1 Chrysochloris asiatica
GGACTACAAAGGCAAGAAGTGACTGGCTTACAAGCTTTCAAGAGGGAACCCAGATCCAGAGGGCGCAGAAGAAGGTAGAATCTCCAGTGAGTAGTATCTAATCTGTCTGGGCGGGGCTGATGAAGAGAGATGCGGATAGGTCTCTGTGGTACAATAGTGAATAACTGCTATCAGGACTGACTGAGGGTTGGAAATGTAAAGGTAGACATTTTGTAGCAAAAGGAGGGGAGTGGTTGACTTTGCAGTCTAGGAGCAGAAGGCTCTGGGACCACCAAGGGAGAAGAGCGGAGTGCAGGACCCTACCCAGAGAAACAGTGATGCCAGAGATGGAGGCAGAGACGATGACGTGGAGAGATGGAGCAGCTGGGGACTCTAGACCCAAAGAGGGAGAGGGGCTGTGTGCTGACGACCAGGGGCAGGCTTGCAGGGTGTACCCTTTGGTTGTTTGATGATGCATGGAGGGAATTGTAACCATGGCAATGAAAAGATATACGATAGGAGGAATGTAAAGCTAATGTTCTCCCATGTAAACTATCACATAATTCACAATAAAACAAAAATGTTGGTGGGTGTCCACTGTTGGGGTCCCTGGGTATTTTGAGTGGCTCCCACCCACAGGACCTCATCTTATAGCACTATACTGACCAATGCTCTGTGGCAATGCATAGGGTTCTCAATGGCTACTTTTCAGCACTACATTGCTGCCAGGCCTTGTCTTCCTAAGCTGCCTTACTCTGGAGGCTCCGCTGAAACCTGTTCTCCATGGTGACCCTGCTGGCAGAGCTTCCAGCATCAAAGCAACACCACGTCACTGACAGTAAGACACACTGACAGGACGGGCGTGGGTAACTTCATCACTTCTCGTTCACAGTGTCAGACTGCACCACACAGAATACCCAGGACCCACACTCAGATCCTATAAAGCGGAGTCACGGGCATTCTTTCCCCACCCCCTAACACATCCAACACTTCACAGCCATAGAGCGGGTGACTAACAGCCAGTCCCCTCAACCAACTTCACAAACACTGACTCTGAAGAAGCCTCAGGGAATCTGCCTCAAAGAAAAGCTGACGCTCCTCACTGGTGTTCTCCTGGTCTGTCTACAGACGGTGTGCCCCAGAGATCGGAGAGCACGAGGACCCCCACAATCTCATCAACACACACAGTTGTAAACCTCAGCTTAGCTGTTAAATTAAATCCCACCCCTTAGGGATTTGTGGGATTTGAATTCATGAAGATTTCATTATTAGATGTAAAAACTACACACTTGCACAGGCGGCGCTGATGATAAAGAACAGAGAGAAAAAGTGCAGTTCCATGTGGATACAGACACATGTGGAGACAACACAGTGTCTCCAATGGAGTGATGTCCCTTCGGAGGTTGGCTCTCTTCGCTCTTCCTAAGGTTAACCAGTAGAGGGCAGTGATGGGTCACTGGTAGAATTCCTGCCTTACGTGCAGGAGGCCCAGGTTCTATCCGGGTCAGTGAGCCTCGTGCGCAGCCACCGTGTGTCCATGGAGGCTTGCATATTGCTGGATAGGTTTCAACAGAGCTTTCAGACTCAGTCAGAATAGGAAGAAAGAGCTGGTGACCAACCTCTGACAATCAGCCCATGAAAACCCAATGTATCACAATGGTCCAATTTGCTACCGGTCATGGGGACAGCACTTCATTCCATCGTGCATGAGACTCAGGGGCAGTCAGCAACAATGATGTCACTGATTTTGTGACTGTCCACAAAGTGAGTGACATCTGAGTAAATAACCTCTTTAAGGTCCAGGATGGCCGCAGGGGTCTCTCCTCCCAGAAATGGTCAGTTACAATGGGAGTCACGCACAACCACAATTTACCAAAACGGGACAACGGTCACTCCTTGGCTTCCACTGCAAGGCGGGTCCCTCAGGCGTCAGCTGAGACTGGTAACGCAGTGTTTGGAAGGCTTGCTGAGGAGTCTATAGACACCCCTATGGGGGGCCTTCCCATCATGGAGTGGGTTCCCTGGTCCCAGGGAGACATGGAAGGTGCTAGAATGGCTCTCAAGTATCTCCCTGCCTCTGTTCATTTTTACTTCATTATAACTTGAAAAAAACGAAGGATTTTTATGTGAATGACAAAATAATTCTTCAAAGCTATAAAAAAATTCAGAATCTTCTCAACAGGTTACATAAGGTCTAGATGAGCAACAGAGACCTTTAAGACATTAAAGCCAGAGGATGAGTCTCCTCGTAAAAAGAAATGACGTTCTAATGAATTGATGTGTGCGGGGAGAGGACCGCACACTTGTTCTCGGAAACATGAAAATAACGATCGGATTCTGAAGTGTCTCTAAATCATGACAAGTGTCTACAACTCACAGAAACAGCTAGTCTCCCTCTCTCCTTCCACAGCCAACTCTGGGTCCCAAAGCTGGAAGAGTGAAAAAGCTAACTATTTGGATTTTGAATATATGCTAAGAAGCTGTCTGAGTTTTGGAAGCCATGTAATGTAGACTGCTTATAACCCTACCAGTAAAGAGCTGGAGCTTCTCTGATAAGCAATAACAGAAATTGAGGACATCTAGAACTTTCTTTTTGTCCCCCGCAAATATTTTTTTCCCCAGGATCAGAATTAAAGTTTAAACCTGTCTATCTGAAACTGTATGGCACTAAGTACTGTTCAAGGTTCTGTGAAATTGGATCCTGAGGGGCCTCTTCCTCAGCAACATAAAGGAGCTGGAAGGATTCTCAGATGGGCTGCTTCAGCCCGACAGGTGTCCCAGGTGGAACGATTTTTCTAGGCCACAGCCAGGCAGGCACAACAGACTTTCCATCTGGGCTTCGCTCATTTAGAGAAGATGGTTTGTTCTGCACTGTTATGTTCATACAGAGAAACTGTGATTAAAAAATACAAGTATAAAAGTTCCTAATAAAATGATATCTTGGTAGCAAATTGTTGTTGTTATGTGCCGTGGAGTCGGTTCTGACTCATAACGACCCTGTACAGGGTTTCCAAGGCTGTAAATCTTTGCGGGAGTAGAACGCCTCATCTTTCTCCCGCGGAACAGCTGGTAGTTTTGAACTGCTGACCTTGCAGTTCACAGCCCGATTCATAACCACTATGCTATCAGTAGCAAATACATGGGAACCATACATCTGATGAGGGTTTCATATCTAAAATCTACAAGGCTAAGTCAAAACAGACTGCTTCTAGGGTTTCAGTGCACACATGCATGGGCTTATTCCAAACAAAACATGTTTCCGTCTCTATGACCAGTGGGTGGCTACAGACAAGCTCTCTCAGCAGTCCACTTGTCTTAGTGTCATTAGGGAGGGCACCTTCCAACCCAACCCACCGCCATCGAGTCAATGCTGATTCATAGGCTTCATAGGGTTTCCAAGGCTGTAAATCTCTATAGGAACAGAAAGTTTCCTCTTTCTCCAGTGCAGCAGCTGGGTGTTTTGAACCACTGACCTTGTGGTTAGCTACCTTTCCATTATTCCAAATAATACTCCCAAGTCTAGTAAGACCCGTGGACTTGGTTTTGTTATAGGACATGTGTTTCCTTTAAGAATGAAGTGAGTGTGAAGGCTGGGGGGCTGTGAGACTAAGGACCCTGGAAAGAAACAACCACACCATTAATACTGAGATTACTAAAGCCATGTGAAGCCTGAAACCTAGGGCCCTAAACAATACATGTCCGAAGTGCTCAATGGGGACCTGCTTTGCTGTGTACACTTCCACCAAAAACATAGAGACATGTTATTTTTTAAAAACTCCACGGAGCACAGTTCTACTTTGACATCCATGGGGTGGTCAGGAGTCGGAGCTGACACAAAGGTACTGGTACCGGTACTGGAACTGTGCTGTACGAAGCTACGGCATCTGGTGGCATGTGTAAACATGCTGAGTCACCTGATGACATGGAAGATAAGCTGGGTGCAGGACCAGGCAAAACGGGCTTACCGTTGTTGTTTGTTGGTAAGTGCTATCTAGTCGGTTCCAACTCACAGCGACTCTATGCAGGGTTTCTGAGGAGCAGCCAGTGGGTTTGAACCACCGGCCTTGCAGTTCAAACAGACCTTGTGGTTAGACCTGTGAAAATCAACTAGGACTATCTGGTAGGGTCAGCTGTGAAATAACCTGTGTGGGTTGCTAAGAGGGTGGCCACTGAATCCTAGAAGCGTTTCTGAGAGGTGGTTTCAGTTGAACTAGTTTATCCTTTAGAAGGAAATCCTTCAGTCAGCGAGAGTGGAAGCTGGCTTTTAACCACCAAGCACACCTCAGCAAGAAGCCCTCATGTGGCATTGTGGGGTAAGCACCGGAACGCAAGGTCGGTTTCAACTATGAGGTTGGAGGATCAACTGCACAGGCCACTCCTTGGAAACGCTCACAGGGTTACTATGAGTCAGAACCAGCTCAGCAGCACTTAACAACATACCTCAGTGAACCCTAACATGAGCACAGGCCCTGTCCCACGACAACACTCGGTGCTGAGAAGTCCTCCACACAGACAACCACATCTCAGAGATCTTTTGTGAAGAAAAGGTTTAGTGTAGGAAGTGGTGTGTGAAGCTCAGCCTGCCGGATTTGCTACATTCAATGAGGAGAACAAGAAGAGTCACTGACCGCTCTGGGGACCACGGGAGGGCCTGCTGTCGCTGACCGCTGCAGGAGGCTTGTCGCCCGCCTCCCTTTCACTGGACTCTTCGCTGACAGTAGAGTCGGCATCCGAGGGAGAAATTCTGCAGACACAAAACGGGTTCCACGTGAAAGAAGAGAATGAACAACCCGTCTGTCGACATTCATAGCAGCGCTCTGGCCCGAGAATCCTCCACAGAAGAACAGACAAGAAAGACTGAGAGCAAGCATGGGAGGACAACAGACACTGCTCATCCAGAAAGACAGACAAGGCTAGATAGGTGCCAGGGCACGGAAGAACCCTGGAAACAGCTGAGCAGAATCATCAGTAGGAACAGACATCACTGTCTGACCTCACTGACGGGAGAGAAGCAAAGTTATCGGGTGGGAGGGTGGTGGGAAGGGGCAGTGAGTTCACATTGACGGTGGTCGAATGGCTTGGAAAAGGTCAGCGGGAATGGTAGTACAATTTGAAGAATGTACAGGCAGATCTTGGAGAGACCGCGGCGGGTTCGGTTCCAGACTGCCACAGTAAAGCGGATATCGCTGTAAAGAGCGTGTCACGAGCTTTTCTGTTTCCCAATGCCTGTAACAGTGACGTTGACACTTACTGCAGTCTGTTAGGTGTGCAAGGGCATTATAAGAAAGTATGAAATGTTGCAAGAACGATCAACACGGGACACAGAAATGTAAGGTGACAGACAGACATGAGAAGCACAGTGTCTGCAAAGTGCGGTGAAGCAAAACAGGATAAAATGAGGTCCTCCGATGATCAAGGTCACTGAACTGTGCACACAGAGACTGTCGAGTTGGCATGTGTTTCTAATGTATATTTGTACCACAATTAAAACTGAAATTTTAATCACATTTTTTAAGAGAGAGAGAACAAAAGGAAAGAAATGATTTGGATGTGAGATCAGGCTTCCAGGAAGAATCAGTTGAGATGAAACGGCTCTTACCAGGATCCCATTAAATACCCAAGCTGCACCCCCAGGTAACTCCCAGTTTTAGAGAGAAGTCTACACTCAACAATCCTGAGGAGATTGTGTTTGAAAAGCAGGACTACCACAGGCCTCAGGTTCTACTGGTGTGGCTGGGTGCTGTTGAGTGGATTCTGACTCACAGTGACCGCACTGTGACAGAGGAGAAGGGGCCCACAGGGTTTTCTTGGCTACAATCTTTACAAATAGCACATCACCAGGTCTTTTATGTCATCATTTTTCCCATTCACTTTAGCTATTCTACGTTTAAAAGCAAGTTTCAGAGTCTCTTCTGACATGTCTCTTGTTCCTGTCTTTTTAATGACCTTTCGCCTTTCTTATGTATCATGTATTTGATGTCATCGGGTCTTCCATCATTAGTGTTCAATGTATTACATTTACTCTTTGAAAAGATCTCGAGATTTAAATGGGATAAACTCAAGGTAGTATTTTGGCTCTTGTAAATTTCTTGTAATTTTCTTCAGCTTCAACTTGAGCAATTATTGGTGTCTTCCACAGTCAGACGGGGCCTTGTCCTGATTGATTACACAGAACTTCTCCACAGATGTCTCTTCCCACCAATGTAGCTGATTTGATTCCTATGTGTTCTCTCTGGTGAGGTCCACATGCCTATTGTCATTTATGCTGTTGAGAAAGGTATTTGCAATGAAAAAGTCATTGGTCTTGAAAATTTCTATCATGTGATTTCCAGTGTAGTTTCTATCACCAGTCCTATTTTCCAGCTAACGATCCTTCCTCTTTGTTTCCAACTTTCACATCCCAATCACCAGTAATAATCAATGAATCTTGATTACATGTGTGATGAATTTCAGAATGAAGAAATTAGTAAAAATTTTCCATTTTTTCATCTTTGGCATTAGTGGTTGGTTCCTGAATTTGAATATTACTGACATTAACCGGTCTTCTTTGACATCACGTCATTTCCAACTCATAGCGACCCTGTGTAGGGGTTTCCAAGGAGCGGCCGGTGAGTTTGAACCACTGATGATGTGGTTCAGACTGACCTTGTGGTCTAGTGCTTTATCCCAAGACTCCAGGTCTTCACTGTAGGCGTATGGATGGATTCTCTCACTGACAACACAGGACAGGTCTTGAAATGTTCTCTTTGATGGTGAAAGAGACACTATTCCTCTTAAATTTGTCGTTCCCAGCATAGTAAACCATGTGATTGCCTCAAAATGGACACTACCAGTCCATTTCAGCTCACTAATGCCTATGATATTCATCTTTAAGCATTCTGTTTCACTTCTGACAATTTCCAATTTTCCTAGATTCATACCTCATACATTCATGTTCCAATCATGAATGGGTGTTTGCAGCTGTTTCTTCTCATTCTGAGGCATGCCCCATGAAGGTCCCGAAAGCTCTATTCCACCCACATCATTAAGTCTGCCTCACGCTGAGGAGGCAGCCTATATTCTGTGTGTCTTCCACCCGAGGGGCTCATCTCCCAGCACCACCACCCAGCTGTCAGTGTGTTGTGCTGGGGTGGCTTGTGCGTTGCTGTGACGCTGGAAGCTTTGCCACTGGTATTTACAATTTCTGCAGGGTCGCCCATGGTAGGCAGGTTTCAGAAGTGCTTCCAGACTAAGATAGACTAAGGATGGAGGTCTAATTCTGAAAAAAATTGTCCAGAGAAAACCTTATGACCAGCAATGAACAAAATTGTCTGGTATTGTGTGATTGTTATTGTTAAGTGTTTTCGGGTTGGTTCTGACTCATAGAGACCCATAGGGGGTTTCCCAAGAGCAGATGGTGGGTTTGAACTGCCAACCTCGTGGTTCGAAGTCCAGTGCTGATCCTACAGCACCACACCAGGAGTCCTTTAGACAGAAACTAAAGGTCTCCTGGACTTGGTGTGACTCCAAGGCTGCAGACTCGGGCACTGCTCACTGTCGGTCCTACAGACACTGGAAACGGACAAACTGAAACATGCTAGGCAAGGACAGAACCCGGACACCCGCTCCTACCTTCCTCTGTGCCGGAGGCTCTTGGAGAGGACCTTGGCCTGGGGGGTCGGCATGTCTCCATTCTCGGAGGGCGGTGTGTGGTCCTTCATGGGTCCAGGTGGGGGCACTGGCTCATGGATGATGAGTATATCATCTTTATTGTGCTGACCCAGGTGCTGTTTGGCAAAATCGAAGCCCTTCACACTAGGAATCTGCAACTAGAACACACATACATACACACAGACTGTCACTCCGAAATTTCAGGGGTGCAACTCCTGACCCCAAACTGTCCTTGCAATTCACCAGCCACTTCACCAGGGACCCCCAGAATACCTGCACTATGCCAGGGACCCTTCGCACCTAGAACTTGTGGGAAATCTTAAGTTCTTGCACCATCAAGCAAAGGTACCAGCTGCCATAGGGTCAACTTTGGCCCACGGCGACCCATGAGAGTCAGAGCAGACCTGTGCTCTGCAGGGTTTTCAATGCCGGATTCTTTGGAAGTAAACAGCCAGGTCTTTCTTCTGAGGAACGTTTAGGTGAACTGAAACCTCCAACATTTCAGTTAGCAGCCGAGAGCATTAACCATTTGTACCACACATAGAAATAAACATAGTTGTCCCACGGGGTCGCCTCGCAGGAATTCACTGACAGATCGATGCTACCCAACTGGGCCATTTTCCACTCCAGTTGAGTTCTACTCACAGCGACCTTAAAGGATGGAGTAGAGCAGCCCCCTAGGGCTTCCGAGGCTGTCATCTGTATGGAAGCGGACCAGCCCATCTCTCCCAGAGCTGCAGGTGTGTTTGAACCACCGACCTTCTAGCTAGCAGCCAAGGCTTTACTCACTGCACCATCAGGCCTCCTTTTCAACAGCAACTTTGGTGGTGGTGGTGGTGGTGGTGGTGTCTGCTCCAACTCATAACAACCCTGTTAGGGTTTCCAAGGAGCGGCTGACGGTCAGCAGTCCAGCGCTTACCCTACAGTATCATATTTCCCCACCCATGAACCCACTGACCTCTTGGTTGGCAGCTGAGCACTGAGTCACTATATTACCAGGGCGCCTTCAGCTCGAGTCTAATGAATCTAATGATTAAGACCAAACAGGTCTAAGGAGTGACTACAGACAGTCTACTCTGAGCAGAGGGTAAGGTCTGCTCTGACTTGTGCTTCCGTTCGATGCAGTGCTTGGGAGCATGGAAGGCTGAGGTGCAGTCTTTAAAGCACCCTGGTGCTGCAGCCGTTAAAGCACTGGGCGGCTAACTGAAAGGTATGCAGTTTGAACCCACCAGCCATCTGCTTCCGTAAGGATGACAATCTTGGAACTGCCAAGGGGCAGTTTTATGGAGTTCTGGTGTACAGCTGTGGGTTAAAGCACCTTTGAACCATACAGTGGATGGTTCTAATTCAGAAGTCGCTTCTTAGAAACCCTATACAGGGTCGCTCTGAGTTGGAACCAACTCAATGGCATTAACAATAACAACAACGTAGGGTCCTTATGAGTTAAAACCAACAAGAAGGCACACTGGGTCTGTGCTTTCATGGTAAGGTCTTAGCTCCTGAAATCTAGCATCGATGCAAAAAGGATTTATGCCAGCAGAGGGAGACAAAACTCACGGCAAACAGAGTTTACAAAGATGTTGCTTGGAAACGAGACAAAGACACATGCGTGCAATTTTTAAATAAATGAAAAGATCCGTGTAACCTGAGCAGGCAGCTTCACTGAGTGGACAGTCTGGGTGAATGCCCGTCCTGGTCCCCCACCAATGACAAGCCCTCCCCGCCCTCCTAGGTCCTGGCCTCAGCAGGCACCCACCCACTGCCCACTGCCATCAAGCTGACTCGGCCTCACAGCAGCCCTGTAGGACAGAGCAGACCTGCCCCCAGGACTTTCCACGGCGGTGACCCTGCCCAGAAGCCCACATTTTTCTCCCTCAGAGCAGCTGGTGGGTTCCAAGTGCCAATCTTCTGGTTAACAGGTAGCTGCACCACCTTTAGCAGCTTCCAGGGTTATTTCCCACCCATGAGTCTGTGCAGTAGGACAGTGGTCCTCGCCAGGGCTTCTCCAATCCTGGGGGTACAGGTACTTCCCTGGGAGTGGGCAGCCCTTTAGGGAGACCAAATTCCAGATGGCAGCCCTCCAAACATGCTGCTCCCACTTCTCCTGAGGACACACTGGTTGTCATCATCCAGAACAGTATGTCTCCCAGTTTACAGAAGGGGGGTCCACCTTTCACCCAGGCAGGACCAGTCTGAGGTGGAGACACCTCCAGGAGAGAGTCCAGACGATGGAAGACGCAGGGGGCTGGCTGACTCTCGAGCTAGGCACGGAGACCCTTGCCTATCTTATATGCAGTTCTTTAAGGTACTGGACTCCGATCACATACTAACCAGGGTGAAGGGAAAGGCAATATACATGGAGGTCAGCACAATGACCAGGACAAAGGGAGGACACTAGGAAATGTCCGAGAGTTACAGACAACAAAGGCAAATACAACTACATGCCCAATTCTACAGTAACAGCAACAATGAATAATCCGTGTGTGGATACACAGGGAGACATGCAAGCTGAATAGGTCTGGGAAGGCAAATAGGATGGCGTCTAGGAGTCCTGGTGGGGCGCTGTGGGTACAGCACAGGACCACAAGGTCGCCGATTCCAACTAACCAGCTTCTCCTTGGAAACCCTACACAGCGTCACAAGGAGTTGGAACCGGCTTGACAACACTTAACAACACGTAAGCACCTACATATACAGCTTTGGAAGAGGATATTTTGAAGCCAAAATAATTGCAAATCAAAATGTTGGTGCTGGTAGATTCCCTCAATCCAAGTACAATAGACTGGCGGTAAATTGTCTTCCTTTCCATCTCTGCTATGGACTTCTTTACATGTGGTGGTTCAAACCCACCCAGTGGCTCTGCCAGGGAAAGGCATAGCAGTCCACTCCTATCAAAATCATAGCCTAGCAAACCTATGGCGCAATTCTACTCTGTCCTGGTGGGTGCTGAGCTGGAACGGACCTAACAGCGCCTAACAGTACCTAACAGCGCCTAACCGCGCCTAACCGCGCCTAACAGTACCTAATACCAACAATACAGGCCAAGAAACAGGAGAGCTGGACCAGTGTTGGGTTGACGGGAATTCAGATGGTCCTTGGGGCAGGGGGCAGCGGGGCAATGTTTCATCTTCACTTTCAGGCCCATTTCTTCACAAAGCATCACTCAAGTGCTATCACACCTCCAACCCCTCCTGCAGAGGGGGCATCAATCAATGTCTTATGGAAGAATCAAGAGGACTTGGGGTCTTTGACCTTCACACTATTGTTATTAAAGTGCCATCGAGTGGGTTCTGACCCATGGCGACCCTGTATAGGGTTTCCAAGGCGTGGCAGGTGGGTTTGAACTGCCGACCTTACAGTTCAAACTGACCTTGAGGTCCAATACATTGTCCTGCAGCAGCACTGGGGCCCAGTTATTCCTGAAGGGCAGTTCTTCTGGTCCTTCCATCTCTCAGGAGGGACAGGCCACTCGGTCTAGGCCTCACTGAAATAAGCAGTGGACAAGCCGGGGAGACCTGATGGAGCAGGTCATCCAGGTAACAAGAGAGAGGCCTGATGAATGTTAAGGCCCATAGGCCAGTCTGTTGACAATAAAAGCCACACATAGTCTCCCACACAAGCGATGGTTCCTAGGTCGGTGGGGTTTGTGATACCCAGCACATCTGCAGGTAAGGTGGCAGAGGTCATCTTGCCAGGCACCCTTGTTGCCGTCAAGTTGGTTCCAACTCATAGCAACCTTGTACAGGGTTTCTGAGGAGTGGCTGGTAAGCTTGAACCACTGACCTTGCTGTTCAAACTGACCTTGCAGTCCAGTGCATTAACCCACAACGCCACACAGGAGTACTAAAACCCAAACCAAACTACTGGTTTGAGTCAATTCCAACTCATAGCAACCCTGTATAGAGCTTCCCAGGCTGTATGCCTTTACGGGAGCAGACAGCCTCGTTTATTCCCTCGGAGTGGCTGACCTTGCAGCTAGCATCCTAACCCACAATGCCACCAAGGCTCCTGAGACACTTCTGCTTAAACTGAATGAAGACCATCTTTTCATGTTGCGAATACATGACAGAGTGATTTGGTGTTGACTGTACTTCGGAGGTGCCCTCGGGGTTTTCAGGAGCCAGTCCCTGTTGGGCAGTAGCCTCCTCACAGACCCTTTTCTGTCAACACAGGGTGGTTCACATCCATGTACTGCACAAAATCCTCATAGCAGCTGATGAAAAGAGCAACTCCAAAGGCAGAAGTTCCACGTAAAGCCCTTTCCATTTGGGTTGGCATAGAATTCACCCCTGACCTGGTGTGGTGTGTAGGTACTATAAGAACTGGACCACAAGGTCAGTTTGAACTGCACGGTCAGTGGTTCAAACTCACCAGCTGCTCCTTGTAAACCCTATACAAGAATCTACTACACAGCAATTAATAACAATAACTAACTAAAAGTTGGTAATTCTGATCCATCCAGTGGCACTAGGAATAAAGGCCCGGCAATCTGCTCCTGTACAGACTTTTTTTAAAAAGCACCCACTGCCATTGAGTCCATTCTGACTCAGAGTGAGCCTGTAGGACAGAGTAGAACTGTCCCATTGGGTTTCTAAGACTAAGTCTTGACGGGAGCAGGCAGCCTCCTTTTTCTTCCATGGAATGGCTGGTGGGTTTGAACCACTAGCCTTGTGGCTAGCAGCCCCACATGTAACCCACTGCACCACCAGGCCTCTGTGTAACTACTACAGCCTAGAAAACTCTATGGAGCACAGTTCTAGTAACGTATGGGGTTGCCAGGAGTTGAAATCAACTCGCTGGCAATAGGCTGTCTTGTTTTGTTTTGTTTTATGGGAAGAAGAAAAACGGAAGGAGTAAGCTTATGGGATTGTCCTGGTTTGAACCCAAGAGTTGCTGCCCTGGGCGTGCTCACCGAAGTTAACTGACAACGTATGGGTTTCCCCAAGGAGTGTTTATGTTGGGAAATATGAAACGTAAGAGACCAAAATAGAACCTTCTGTGCTTGGTTAAATCTTCCTGAAACAAAATTCCTTCTCCAGAACAAAAACATTTCCAAAGCCATTGTTGTTGTGATCACAATGAAATTCATGTTCTGAATCACTGAGTTCCTGGGAGACTCCTTTCTATGCTACTCACTAGTGTGACGGCAGACCACGTAAATCAGTGGGAAGTGAGCCCAGTAACACAAGTCATAGGAAGGCACAAATAGACTTGATAAAGTATAAGCTGCAATTTAATCAAGATGTTGCTTTTTTTGTTGTTAATTCATAAGAACAAACAATATCTTCATATTACAGCAATTAAAAAATGAGACTTAATCTTTGTATTTCACAGGTGTATAGGTTTATAATTTGCAGAATTTTCATATTAAGACAAGTGTCGTTGTTGTTAAGTGCCATGGAGTAGGTTCTGACAGAGCAACCCTGTATAGGGTTTCTGAAAAGCAACTGGTGAGTTTGAACCACCAACCTTGCAGTTCAAACTGACCTCACAATCCAGAGTTTTATCCTACAGCACCACACCAGAATTTTTCATACTAAGGTAATTGTTGTTGTTGTTGTGTGCAGTGGAGTCGGTTCCGACTCATAGCGACCCTGTACAGGGTTTCCGTGGCGGTAAATCTTTATGGGAGCAGAAAGCCTCATCTTTCTCCCATGGAACAGCTGGTAGTTTGGAACTACTAACCTTGCAGCTCGTAGCCCGATTCCTAACCACTATGCTACCAGAGCTCCTTACCAAGATAGAGACAAGTTACTAAAATTAAAAGATTACCAGGGTAGTCCTTTATCCCTTGTTGTTTTGTCTCCTTTGTTTTGTTGTTGTTGTTTTGTTTCGTTTTTATTTTTAATCAAATATTTACAGGAAAGTGAATCTTCTAAGTGTGTAAAACCCACAAAGGGCTATTGTTACGAACTACCATTGAATCTGTCCAGACACAATGGAACTCGTGGTCAGTGGCTAATGGGTAAGTGGACTTCCAATATGGCAGGCGGACAGTAAGGGAGCCGAAAACAGAAACACAGAGCTGCAAAAACCTCCCTGCTTCCTGGTTTCTAATACTTCAGGGCAGTGCACACAGTGAGCTCTCCCGGTGATTGACCAAAAGGTTGGAGGTTCAAGTCCACCCAGAGGCACCTGGGAAGAAACGCCTGCTGATCTACCTCCAAAACGCAGCTACTGAAAACCCGATGGAGCGCAGTTCTACTCTGGCACACATTGGGGGGAGGGGGGCGGGCATGAATGAGCTTAATAGCGACAGTTTTTTGGGGATTTTCAGGAAAACAAATCAGAGCTCATACACACACTAGACACAATCTCCCAATCAACCCTCACAAAATAACATCGCAACAGAACCCAGAACTCACATACACAGCTAACGCTTTAGACAACCTCATGCTCTTGGAATATGAAGCCCTGGTGATGCTGTAGGTCAAGCACTGGACTGCTAACCATAAAGTCAGAGGTTCAAACCCACCAGCCTCTCCACAGGAGAAAGATGAAGCTGTGTGCTCCCGTAAAGATTTATTACCGTCTGGGAAGGCCTACGTAGGGTCACTATGAGACAATCCACTAAACAACAGTAGATTCAGGTGTGCTTTTGGGGCTCCTATGAGGCTTTCTACTCCCGTAAAGATTTACAGCCTCAGAAACCCTGTACAGGGTCGCTATGAGTCGGGACCGACTCCACGGCACATAACCACCACCACCAGGACACATTTAACACTACAGCATAACTAGGTTTCAGTATTCAGACACGAAATCAAAGGGGCTCTAACATTAACGCCAAAAGCTTCCCTAACACCCTGTCCCCTGTCCTTCAGCACCAAGAGCCCCCGTCCCTGCCCCATCAGATCACGTGCAAGAGAGCCCTGGGGTTTCCGCCTCTTACCTTCTGGCGCTGCTGGATGTTGGCCACAGTGTCGGGCTGGAAGTCCAGCTTGTCGGTGCGGCAGAGTTTCCAGTAGAGGATACCCACAATCACCATGACCACCAGCACGGGGATGACCACGCCCACAATGACCCAGAGGTTGTGGCTCTGGGCCTCGGGGGACGGCCGCTTCACCCTGTCCACAGCTGCAGGCAAGAAAAAAGGGCTTCCACAAGTCCTTCTTGATTCAAAACCCTATTCAGCCAGTACTCACCGAGCCCTACCGCGTGCCCGGAGTCTTCAGTCCACGTCCGCCTGAGCTAATTTTGTCAAGCTTTATTTTACTTGTAGGAAGGTGGCCACTTCTTTTAGACTTTCAAATGTATTGCTACGGTGTGTTCTCATCTTTGTGGTGAAATACATGCAAGGGGCTTCAAAGAGTTTGTGGGAAAATTCCACTTGCATAACAAAAGATTTGCCATTTCAACCATTTGTGTGTGTGTTTCAGATATCTATATATAGCTATCATCCAAAAAAACCCGATTACTGTCAATTCTGATTCATAACAACTCCACAGTGCAGGGCAGAACTAACTGTTCCTAGAGCTTCAGACCCGATCAGTCTTTCCTGGAGCAGACAGCCTCGTTGTTCTCCCCCAGAGCTGCTGATGGGCTCCCAGTGTGGAACCTGCTACCCACAAGGCCATGTGTTGGTGTGCACACACATAGGTAATAGAGACAGAGGTTGCTATCATAAGGTGCTACTGAGTCGGTTCCAATTCACAACAATCCTGTATAGGGTTTCCAAGGAGCAACTGGTGGGTTCGAACCTTGGGATTTACCCTCCAGTACCACACCAAGACTCCATATAGAAATATACAGACATACGGGAGTGTGGTGGCTCTGTAGGATAAGCACTGGACTGCTAACCTCAAGGACAGCAATTTGAGATCACCAGCCATTCTGAGAGAGAAAAATGAGGCTTTCTGCTCCCGCGGAGATTTACAGCCTTGGAAACCCTATACAGAGTGGCTGATAATCAGAATCAACTCAACAGCACTCATCAACAACACATATATATCTATAAGTATATACATATACACACACACACACACACAAGGGGGTTTCAAACAGTTTATGGAAAAATGGAATTAAAAGATCATGGACTTAAGTGTACAAACATATACATACATACATACGTTACAAACCTATATAAGTCCTGGTATGGTGCTGTAGGATCAGCAGTGGATAGCTAACCACAAGGTTGGTGGTTCAAACCCACCAGCAGCTCCTTGGAAACCCTGTAAAGGGTCGCTATGAGTCAGGACTGGGAGTCCTGGTGTGGCACTGGGGGATACTGCACTGGACCGCAAGATCATCTGAATTCCAAGGCTGGTGGTACAAACTCACCATTCCCTTCTCGGAAACCCTATACAAGGTCACGAACCAACTAGACAGCACTTGACAACAACAGCAATGTGTATATGAGGAACTACAAAAAGTTTGTGGGAAATGGAATAGAAAGATAATGAAAGTTTTATTGTGATTTGGGTGAAGGTTAAAAGAGCAAATTGGTTTTCCATTCAAGAATCCAAACACGTTTTCTTTTGAGGCACTGACTGCACTGACCAGCATGCTCCCTACTTTTCCATCATTTTTAAACAAACAATTCAGTGACGTTATCCGTGTACACCCACCACTATTATCCATCCCCAAATTACTTCCTTACCCTTAATGAAAGTTCAGCGCCCCGTAAGCAACAAGTGTCCTTTCCCCTCCCTCCTGCCCCTGGTTGTTGTTGTTGTTAGGTGCCATGGAGTCGGTACCGACTCATAAGCAACCCTATGCACAACAGAACAAAACACTGCCCGATCCTGGGCCAACCTCACAATTGTTGTCATGCTTGAGCCCATTGATGTTACCACTTTGCCAATCCATCTCGCTGGGCGTCTTCCTCTTTTTCTCTGACCCTCCACCTTACCAAACATGATAACCTTCTCCAGCGATATGTCCGAAGTATGAGAGATGAAGTCTGGCCATCTTGGCCTCCAAGGAGCACTCTGGCTGCACTTCTTCCAACACAGATCTGTTGGTTCTTTTGGCAGCCCATGGCACTTCCAATATTCTCCTCCAACACCATAACTCAAAAGCATCAATTCTTCTGCCCCTGGTAACCACCAGTAAACGTGGGTCTCTAGGCTGTCTATTCCCGATCCCTCAGAGCAGTGGGATCATTCAATATTTGCCCTTCTGTCTGACTTACTTCACTCAGCACTATGCCAACAATACCTTCCTAACTCATCTACTGACTGACTTTCTGTGGAAAATCCCCGTCATCTCAGCTCAGGATGACTGGTTAACTCTGCCTCATGTTGAATCCAGGCCTCAACACATCATCCTTTTGAATTTCTCACCCACTGTGTTTGTCCCTCACAGGACCTAGTACTCCGCCTCAAAGGTTCCTGTCACAAAGCTCCCTAAACCAAAAAGTTTCCCATTCTTCAAGGCTACTCTCTGGTAGCGTAGTGGTTACGAATCGGGCTGTGAACCTTAAAGTCAGCGGTTCGAAACTACCAGCCGCTCCGCGGGAGAAAGATAAGGCTTTCTACTCCCGTAAAGATTTACACCCTCGGAAACCCTGTACAGGGTCGCTATGGGTCGGAACCGACTCGACGGCACTTAACAACAACAACAACAACTCTCTAACATACCAAATGCTCCCTCTTTTGACTTCTTTTGTACTCGTAGTCTTTACCTTGCAAACGGTACCTTACTAGTTTTGAAAAATCTATTTTGTTACATGAATTTATCATCTCAACATGCTCCATGGCTTTGCTCATGAACAATGCCAGTGATCTAAGTCTTGTCTTTTCCAGGGCATCTTAATCCCATGGGCAGGACTGTCTCACACTCATCTCCTATGATGGTCACTCCCAGAAGAAGCTCAGAGTACTCCTATTAAGGGAGGATGGCGAGACTTGTCTCACATACTTTGGACTTGTCATCCAGAGAAACCAGTGTCTGGAATAAGGCATCATGCTAGAGAGGGGAGGGGTCATCATAAAAGAGGAAGACCCTCAAGAAAATAGACGGACACAGTGGCTGCAATGATGAGCTCAGATACAGTAACCTTATTTCCCTTCATCCTTCGTCCTTACTGCATTCTGCATTCTGAGCTTTGTTGGAGGGCAAACACTGCCCTTTTGGTCTTGTACAGTTGATTATAAAGAGTTTCCTAACATTCTCTGATACTGAATGCCTTCTGAACATTGACTTATCTCTATCTCTGGGAGGAGGGTTCACTGTGTTTTAAAACCAGGACTGCTCTCTGGATCTCAGAGAAAAAAAAATTTTCCACTAAAATAGCAGTTTGACCCAACACACAGACCCTGATCAAGAGGAGGGGAATCAGGGAACAGAATTTCAAATCCATATGAAAACCAAACTTACTGGATCCATTAGGGAAACCACCAAGTCTAATGCCCAGAAATAATTTTCAAACATTGACCCAGAACTATCCTAAGAAGCCATCACTAAATTAAACAATTTTAGCCAAGTGATACAGAACGCTTGCCTTGAGCACAGTGTCCTTGTAAATTATCTCTGTGAGCATACACTGACATCAGTTGACATAACGCTCAGATGAGCACTTTCAGGGGCAGAGAGCCAGCAGTTATGCGGCAGAAACTGTGGCTAGGGATGGTGAGCAGGGACCCACATGAAGAAGGTAACCGATGGCACTCTCATGGAGACACTGGGAATGTGTGCATGTTTTGTTGTATATATTGTCACCCTAAATACATATACTTTTTAAAATTGCAGTATGGCTACACCCTCGGAAACCTTGTACAGGGTAGCTATGGGTCGGAACCGACTCGACGGCACTTAACAACCACCACAACATGGCTCACAAAAGTATATTTGAAGAAATACCCTCTTCTATGCCTGCCTGCCTCTTAATTCGAAATCCTCTAAAACCTAAGTCAGAGAAGAAGGCACTAAGAAAGCCCACTGGCGGAGATGCAGGGGGGCAGGAATCATGTACCTTCCAACAATAATAAAGAAATACCAAAGCAATTCTTTGTGAATTGGGAGGCAATGTGAGGAAGGGGTGGGGAGAGGGGTTGGTCAGGTGAGGACCAAGGACTCCTTGTGCTAAGAGACCTCAGAGGAGCCAATGAGCCCAGTTTCCTGCATGACTCACCGCCCCCACGGACATTCCAAATAGGACACACTGGAGTTTGGGGTAAATACAAACATGTCATTGTACGTAAAACAAATTCTAAATAGACAAGTAGTATAGGAGCAGGGGGAAGATACTAAAGTGAATTTAAAACAACAACAAAAAGTTACTGTTGAGTCGACCCTGGGTATCAGCGTAGGATGGTGCTCCAGCGGGGTTTCAATGGCTAATTTTTCAGAATTCAATTGCCAGGTCTTTCTTCTGAGGTACTTCTAGGTACTCCAGAACTTGCAACCTTTCACTGAGCAGTGGAACCTATTAATCATGTGTACTACCCAGGGATTCCAAACCAGTTGCAAATCAGTGGACACCGACTCATGGTGACCCTGTAGGGATATCAGATTAGGGCTGGGCTCCATACGGTTCTCAAGGGCTGGGTGTTTTGTTGTTGTTTATTTTTAAAGTAGACTGCCAGGTCTTTCTTCTGAAAGGTATCATGGGGTGGACTTAAAGTACCAACCTCCCAGTTGGCAGCCAGGAGCAGCCACCATTTACAGCCCCCAAGGACTCCCAAGAGTGGACAAACAGTGGACTGGGCAAGAGTCACAGTTCTGTGTCAGCCCGGCGGGTGCAGGGTTCTCAGTAGTCTGGTAGTTATGATGTACTAATGCCCCTGTAATGGTTAGGGCTTTGTGTCAACATGACTAGGCCAGGATTTCCAAAGGCTTAGCAGTTGGGATGTGCTTATTCCCATGGTGATGAAACCTAATACAGGCAGACTTAGCTCTCCCTACAATAAGGAGCTAAGAGCAGTCAATCAATTGAAGGAATGCTTCCTTGGGGATGTGGCCTGTTCCCAATATAATGGACATGCGGGAGGGACTCTCTCTCTTCTGCTGAGAACCTGGGACTCTGTAATTGTAAGCCATTTTCTTGATAATAAACCTCTCTCTCTCCATACATAC
>NW_006408559.1:12447195-12461816 GCF_000296735.1 Chrysochloris asiatica
GGCGTGGAGGAAGGTAGAATCTCCACTGAGTAGTATCCAATCTGTATGGGAAGAGCTGATGAAAGGAGATGGGGATAGCACTCATGTGGTACAATGCTGTTGTTGTTGTTGTTAAGTGCCGTCAAGTAAGTTCCGACTCATAGTGTCATAGTGAGCCTGTAAGGGGTTTTCTGAGGAGTGGCTGGTGGATTTGAACTGCTGACTTTGCAGTTAGCAATGCAGTGCTGATCTCATAGCGCCACACCAGGGCTCTCTCCCCTAGTGCCAGTAATCTACATTTGGACTTGTAGCCTCCCAAACTGTGAGAGATGAGATTCCTGTTAGTTAAAGGCACCCGCTTATGTTATTTCTGTTAGAGCAGCACCGGGAAACAAAGAGTCTGCTTTTACAGCTCCAGCCAGGACAGACGACCGTAAGTCAGTCCACACTGCTGGTGCCTGAATACAGACTGTTAGGTGGAAAGAGTACACAGAGCAATGAAACCACCATGAAGAAGGTCTTGGCATTGACTGCTATAGGTTGGAGACATCTCACCCATTGGACACATGAAAATGCTCTCGGTTCACAGCTTGCAACCAGACACACCTGGCCGTCCACCCTGCCACAACATAGAAGATCTCAGGCACCATGGACTTACGTTGGGCGATGATGCCTTGGACCCGATAGCCCAGGATAATGGCAGCCCTCTGGATGTCCATCTTGTTGATGAGGTCTGAGGTCCTGATGGCGCTGAGCCTCTCGCCGTCTCGATCCTCCACGAAGTAGATGAGTTGCACCGGGTGATCATCCCCCTCCAGTCTGGACACGTTCACCACCTGAAGACCACAGACCAGCAGCATCTCAGAGGCACCAGAGAATAGTAACCCTCGCTTGCATCTCTGAAATGTCACCGCTTTGGGGACCTCCCAGGAGTCCTGGTGTCACAGTGGGCAGCGTGTTGGACTGCTCATCAAAAGGTCTAACCTCCCTAGACGCTGCAGGGCAGACAGAGGAGGCTGTCTGCTCCCAAATGGATGGACGGTCCCGGACACCCTCAGGATTAACTCACTCTGTCCTATAGAGTCACTGTAACTTGGAGTCAATTCAATGGCTGTGGCTTGTCTTTGTTTTTTAAAGAGATTCCTTATCTCAAACTCTACAAATCAGCAGTTGCTTAAAGAAAAGGAAAATCCAAAATAATATCAGGCACACCGAAAAGGAAATACAGCTCCAACCCTCCCTGAGTATCGGCATCTCAAAACTACGTAACTTCATTCACAGGCATCTCAATTTTGTGACCTTCCTGCCAGTGGCGCAAAGAAACGATCCGGGTCAAGAGCAGATGGCCAGGGGTGATGGGCTGCAGGGAGGGTAACGAGCTGGGAGGGCGGTGGTTGTGTTGTTGAGTTGGTTCTGGCTCACAAGTGGCTGGTGGACTCAAACTGCTGACCTTTCAGTTACCAGCCTAACATGTAATCCACTATACCACCAGGGCTCCTTACAAGATAAGATAGAAGACAGAAAACTGTCCTCTCTGCTTTCCTCAGGGCTCTTCTGGTTCAGTGATTTATTTCTACGATATTATCAATACTACTTCTTGTTGTTGTTGTGAAGTGCTGTCGAGTCAGTTCCAACCCATAGCAACCCTTTATAGGGTTTTCGAGGAGCAGCTGGTGAGCTTGAACAGCCGATCTTGCAGTTCAGTACTACTTAGCACTCTATAAAACAGAGCACATCATCTTTTTAAGGAGCCTGGTATGGTGCTATAACATACTGGACTGACTGCTAACTGCAAGGCTGGTGGGTCAAAATCACCCACTCCTTGGAAACCCTATACAGGATCGCTATGAGTAGTAACTAACTCAAGGGCACTTAACAACAACTCGTTTGAAAAGATCCAGTCATCTGATAGTATGGCACCTTAGTAGGAATCCCCTAGCTCGGCCCCCACTCAGGCTACTGCATGCCCAGCACTTCCTGAGGGCCTGGTAAATATCTGTCTGGACTCCAGTGGGACTGAGAGGTGGTCACACTGAGCTGCTACCTAATTGAGGAATCCCCCTAAACTGGGGTTTCCCACAGCATCTCACATTAGCATGAAATGTGGCCGGGTCTCCCCTCCCTGACTCCTGGGTCTTGGTGACCCACCTGCACCACACTGCTCCCCGAGGCCACGGTGGCCCTTCTCCACATCCGCCTCCTCGAGAGGACCTCGCTGAGCAGCTGGGCCAGCTTGCGCTCCATCTCGGCTTGGAAGACTTCATTCTGAAGCTGCTTCTCAAAGACGCCCAAGAGTACTTCATTTAGGACAGAGCACACAGAGACACCACAATTCGTTAGCTAGCGGCGGGGCAGGAGAGAAAAGGTGTGTGCCAGGCATACCCATGTGCATGTAAGTGTATGTGTGTGTGTGAATGAATGCAAGTACCTGTGAGTGTGTGCATGCATGCATACACACAAGTAAATACATACAGGAGTGCATGCATGCACATGCGTGTGTGTGTGTGTGTGTGTGTGTGTGTGTGTGTGTGTGTGAGAGAGACTATGTGCCCATGCAGGCACACATGCAACTATGTGTATATATGTGTGCATCTGCGTGTGTGTGTGTGTGCCCATTCATGCTCACATATATGCATGTGTGCATGTGCATGTCTACATATGTGTGGCTATGTGTCCATATGTGCAAGGGTGCAAATATGTGCCCGTGTGTGTGCGTGTGCATGTGTGTGTGTGCATGTGACACTATGTGTCCATGAGTGGGAGTGTGTGCATGTGTGTCCACATGTGAGTCTGCATGTGCAGACCTGCATGCGCACACATGTGTGTGTCTGTAACTGTGCCCATTTGTGTGGTGGTGCACACATGCAGAAGTATATGTGCGAGTGCACATGGGTGTTGTGTGTGACTATGTACCCATGTGTATGTCCAGTTGTGCCCATGTGAACATGCATGTATGCAAGTGAGTACACATGACTATGTTCGTGTGTGTACACATAGGCATATACAGTAGTGTGGCTATGTGCCTGTGTGCATGTGACTATGTACCCATGTACGTGTCCAGGTATGACTGTGAGTGTGCATGTATGCACATGTGAGTACACATGAATGTGTTAATGTGTATATATACATACATGCAAGCACATGGCAGTGTGGCTATGCCCATGTGTGTGAGTGCATGTGGGTGTGCACTGTGTGGTGGTGTGTACATGTGTGTACACACGTGTGCATGCATGTCATGACAGCATGGCCATGTGGCCATGTGCATGCAAATGCAAGCACATGTGTATGTGTGTGTGACTGTGTGCACACGGAAGCACAGACACATGTGTATATGGGCAATGTGAGTGTGTGCACATGTGACAATGTGTCCATGCTTGCCAACATGTGCGTTCATGTACCTGAGCAGGTACATGAGTATGTGTATGCAAATCTATGTGCTCATGTGTACAAATGCCTTATGTGCACATATGAGCACACACACACATGCATGTATGCACCACACATGTGCATGTGGAGGAGACTATGCCCATGTGTGCTCTGTGTGAGTGCAAGCATGTGTTCCGATGTAGATACATATGTGAGTATAATTGTGTGCACATGTGAATATGTGTGTATGCATGCATGTGTGTATAGAAGGGAAATTCACCCAGAACAATTAAATCCAGTCCCTGGGGAGGAGACATTCCAGGCAGAGGGGATGGAATATGGGAGAGCCCAGGATGTGCCTCCTTTCCTGAGTCCTGTCTGCAGCTCCAGTTCTGGTGGTCAGAGACTCAGAAGACCCAGACACTCCGGAGCTCAAAGTGCTCCCCGAGTGCAGTCACTCCATCTGTACTCCTCCCTAAACTCTGGAAGGAGGTTGTGTTCACATCTGATCTGACTAAAGACGTGGACTAATGCACTAGCTCAAGGTAAGAGAGTCTTGTGTTCAGGTCTGTTCTAAACTATTACCGGACAGAAATAAGGCAGATGGTGTTCACCCAGAGCAGGTTCCATTCCCCTTTCAGAGATGGTCACAGGCTGGTCATCTGCCAGGAACAACAACTAGAAATAAGGCCAGGCCATTTGGTGGGCACTTGGCCTGGATGTTGTGTGTTGGGCCCAGGACAGTCCAGAAAACCTGTGTCTGAAGTGTCATTGCTTTCAATATCCATCTGACCCAGACCTCCTGAACAAAAAAGAAAAATGAATTTGCTCACGGAGTGACCTCCTTGGCTCTTCTAAAACCAGACAAGGAGACATTTCAGAGAAAAAGAGATTCTGGAATCTGTACGTCACACTGTTTCTGGGTCAAAAGATGGAACGTTGCAGTCAGACTTTGCCCAGCACGTGGTGCATGCAGTTTAAAGGAATGCCAACCCATTTTTTGTCACAACTCAGCGGGACGGAGTCCCACAGCCAACCGCACCCCCTTGCCAAGAACTCCAGGTACAAATTGCCCTGAATTTAAACGTCAGAAGCAGGACCGGCACTGTTCTCAGTTCCACAGCTGAGATCTCTTAGCCTCACGGCTCCCAAAACGCGGCATGAGTTCCACATACCTGTCCTCACCCAGGAGGCCTTCAACAGCTGTGATAAGTTGAGCTGTGGGTACTGGAAGGCTAGAAGGAGGGAAAGGGAAAACCTGTAAGAGATGCAAGTTCTGGGCATATTGGATCAGTGTCTCTAGAAACGTGAGGCACAAAATGGCAGCAATGAGGATGCTGGCAGAAGGCAGTTTCTTTCATTCTTTCTTTTTTCCAGAATCTTCAAAGAGTTTAGAACAATTGCTCATAGTTCTATGGGAGCTAGACTGCAATTTCCTCCTGCCTAGCTCCAAGGAGATATACTCTTGGACAAAGACTGATTTAGGAGGCCTAGTGTGGCACTGTGGGTTAATGAGCTGGGCTGCAAAGTAGTTTGAACCACTAGGTCAGTGGTTCAAGCTCACCAACCGCTCCTCGGAAACCTCACATAGGGTTGCTATGAGTTGGACCTGACTCAACAGCACCTAACAACAACTTCTCTTTAGTGGACTGCTAACCACAAAATCGGCAGTTCAAACTCAGCAGCCATTCCTCTGAATAGTTGCTTGAGGAGAAAGGGGGAGGAAAAGCAATAAGGTTCTGTTCACACTCCCTCACAGACACACGGACCTACTGCTTCCACTAAGATCACTCCCACTTCTCTTTAAAGGTGTTTGCATGGTTGGTTGGTTTTTAATGTCCTTGTTTCAGACAGAAGCATTTTTACTGTGTTCCTGACGGTCCCAGGTCCCCAGTGATGACTCAGGGCAAAGTGGCCATCTGTCCTGCTTGCCTGGGATGGGTCTAGACTACACCTGTTGTCCCAGCAACCGTGTGGTTGTTATGATGTTGTCATTGTTCTTATGTTAGCTGTACATGTACTCTACACAAATCAAAGTTCCTATTTGTAAACCACAACTTTATTCCTGTCTACTTTTGTATGTTACAAGTTATTCTTTGTCATTTCATTGCTGTTAAGCACCATCGAGTCAGTTCCAACTCATAGCAAGTCTGTAACAGCGTTTCTGAGGCTGTAAATCTTTGCAGGAGCAGAAAGCCTCATCTTTCTCCTGCTATCATTTAATTAACACCATACTTAAATACATTAACAACCATTAATGAATTCATTAATATATTAACAATTAATGTATACATTAACCATTCATGTATACATTAATAACATGAACCATTAATGTATACATTAACAACCATTAACACATTAACACTTGGCTGTTCCATTTTGAAAAAGAATTTCTGATTTTCTTTTTGCCAGCCTTAAAATCTGGACGTGAGCTATAATCCATATACCACAGCATTCCCCTGTTTAAAGAGTACAACACCATGGTTCTTAGGGAATTCACAAAGTTGCACAGCCATCACCCCAATCAACTTTACAACATTTCTTCATATACACACACACACACAACAAAGAACACCCTATTAGCAGTCCCTCTCCTAGTCCCCTAGCCCTTCCCTAACAACCATGTATCTTCTTCCTTTACTTTGTCTATAGATATTAAAGCCTGAAACAGGGCAGCCATCCCAGATGAGGGAAGCCATCAGCACACACAGTACAGAGGCCAAAGGGCACCAGTTGTCTCACAGCCAAGGGACCGATTGTCTGTGAGAGAAAACAAAGGGAATCATCACAAAGTCAGAGTTGGTGACAAGTCAATTCAACACTGTTGGAGGCATGCCTATGGAAGCAGGAAAAGGACCACAACTGAAGACTGAAAAAGCCGATAGGTTGGTCTTGGGGTCCTTCCATCACCTGGCTACCTTGTGGCCCTGAGTGACCCCAACTTTTCACTGGGGCTAGATCACATGTGGCTCTTCTCAGGGCACTGTTTGGGGCGTGTAACAAGTGTCATAATCACCTGACTGGTTAATGGTCAGAAAGCAATCATATGACGTCTGAGCATATGTCAAGACTCAAAATGCACTGACGACTCCATGGATCAAGTGCTTTGGAATTGAAGCTCCGATACAGCACTTCCTCTGATCATGAATTCTATTTAAAATCCTTGGATCACACTTAAGCTCGTGTGCTTTCTTCTGCATGGGCAGATTAACTCCTTTTGTTGTTAACTGTCATCAAGTGGGTTCCAACTCACAGTAACCCAGTGTAGGGTTTCCAAGTAAAACCTGGTGAGTCTGAACCACCAGCCTTGTGGTTCGCAGTCCAATGCTGATCCTACAATGCCACAGCAACCTCAGAGAGCAGCTTGCTTTACGAGAGACCTTGAAGACTCCAGATGCTCTCCTTCTTGATAGCCAGGCACCATCTGATTCTGTCACCACGCTTTACCATAGCGCCCAATCTTCAGTGGTCATCTTACAAAGGTAAGGACAGAATGGGGCCATATTGTAAAATCGACTTGCTCTATGATAAGGCTATAAACCTTAAAGAAGGAGCTTGAGTTCACACTCCCAATCAATCTACTCCCTGTCCCAATGTGTTTGCCTGTTCTGGACAGTTCATAAAATGGATGGATAACTACATGGTCTTTCGTGATTGGCTAGTCTCTATATGTTCATCCATGTTGTAGCACATGCTGCCTTAACTTCTTTACCTTTTAGGACGAAATAGTCCTAAAACCTACTAACTTAACCTCTTTACATTTCAGGCCTAAACAGTCCTAAAACCGACTATTTAATACCCTGACCACCACCCCATCCCACCCCGACCCCTCTCTGCTCTGCTATTTGCATAGAGGACTTCAAGCTTCAACCAGAAGTACTGACTTGGTTGGTTGTATTAATTTGGGTTTTGTTTTGTTTGTTTTTCCAAATTTCCATACAGCAGTGTGCAATTTTAGCTTTGATGAATGCCGTCATATAACCACTAAACAAGAATGAGACAGAACAGCTCTATCACACCCCAAAATTCCTTTTCACAACCCTTCTGTAGCCAAACATTCCTCCCATTCTTGACCCCTGAATGCGGAATCACATTCCTAGAGTTTTCTCTTTTCCAGAACTTGTGCAATCTCTTTTTTTTGCATACTTTTTAATGTTGTTGTTGTTAGGTGCCATTGGGTTGGTTCCAACTCACAGCGACCCCACGAGCAACAGAGCAAAACACGGCCCGTTCTCCTCATGACTGTTGTCGTGTTTGAGCTGTCACTATGTCAGCTCATCTTGCTGGGGGTCGTCCTCTTTATCACTGACCCTCTGCTTTACCTAGCATGACGTCCTTCTCCAGGGACTGGTCCCTCTGATAACATGTCCAAAGTACGTGAGACTAAGTCTCATTTTCAATTGTTGGCATTCTTAAGGGCCATCAATTGGTATAGGGTTTTCAAGGAACAGCTGATGGGTCTGAAGTGGCAACCCTGTAGTTGGCAGTTCAGTTCTTATCCTATAGCACCACACCAAGATTCTCAGTTTTTAATTGTTATTGTTGTTAAGTGCTGTCAAGTCGATTCTGACTCATAGTGACCCAGTATAGGGTCTCTGAGGAGAGCTGGTGGGTTTGAACCACTGACCTTGTGATTAGCAATCCAGTGCTTATCCAACAGCATCATACCAGAACTACCAGTTTTTAATTGCTATTGTTGGTAAGTGCCGTCGAGTCAGTTCCAACTCATAGCGATGCTGTATAGGGTTTCCGAGGAGCAGCTGGTAAGGTTGAACCACCAACCTTGCGGTTCCAATCCACCTTGCAGTCCAGCGCAAGTTTTGGCTCAGTTTTTAATAGTCCTCTTTTAGTCACCAAAGAGAATCAATCATACAGGGAGGACAGGAGACATACCTGGCTGAACCTGCAAAGATCCAATTTTACCTAATTCTCATGCTGGGGTTCAGAACCAAGTATTCCTTTTGTGAAAAATTATCATTTCCCCCAATGAAAACCATCTGCGCTCACTCTTCCCCAACGCTCCCAAGCAGAATAGTACTCACGCTCAGCTATCCGCAGTGTGGGGTACCCCAGGTAGAAACTGAACTCTACCACACTCAGGTTCCGAAGCAGCTCGCTTACTTCAGACCCATTCAGAAATCCCTGTGCATTCTTAACAGCAAAAATGATGGTCACTGGGCCCCGCCGGGGAGCCATCCTTGAAGGCCCCACAGTGATATTCAAGATCTGAAAGAGGAAAGCCAGAATTAGCTTCTAAAAGAAACAAAATTGTTCTGTAAAAGCTTGACTGCTATTTCTCTACCACGTTTCTATCACTGATTTTTAAAAAGACAGGCAAAGTTTTAAAAGAATGAATAACTGGCTTTACAACTTAGTTCCATTTTTCAATATTTTAAATTGAAAATGTTTTACACATTAAGGAATGAATGAGTGTGTGTGTGTGTGTGTGTGTGTGTGTGTGTGTGTATACATACATATATTTATGGTGGTGGGCCGCGGAGTCAGTTCTGACTCACAGCAATCCTGCATAGGATTTCCAAGGCTGTAAATCTTTATAGGTGCAAAAAGCCTTATCTTTCTCCCACAGAACAGCAGGTAGTTTCGAACTACGGACCTTGAGGTTAGCAGTGCAATTTGTAACCACCATGCTACCAGAGCTCCAAATACACACACACACATTGTTGTTAGGTGCCATCCAGTCGATACAGACTCATAGTGACCAATCTTAAAATTTTTGCTACACTTGAGCACATTGCTGCTGCCATTGTGACAATCCATCTTGTTGGTCCAAACCTCCACTTTACCAAACGTGATATCCTTCTCCAGGGATGGTCCCTCCTGACTATATATCAGATAAATGAGAGTTGAAATCTGGCCAACCTGGTTTCCAGGAAACATTCTGGCTGTACTTCTTCCAATACAGATTGGTTTGTTCTTTTGGCAGTCCATGGTATTGTTGTTAATATTGTTCTATCATACCATCAATTTTTCCCTCAAATTTCTCTCCCACTAAAATAACAATAAGTTGAACAAAAGGAAACAAATCCACAAAAGCTACAAGATTGGAAGAAGATAAGAGATTCTGTCAAATTTGCAGGAAATGGAGAGAGGAAGGGAACATACTAAAACAAACCTAACTGAGACCCAACATATACGCTGGTAAAGACCAACAGCCTCTGTGGTGGGAAACAGTAGGAACTGAGACAAAAGTGGGTTACAGACCCATAATCAGCAGAATTAAAGGACTGTCTGAGAAAGATTGGACCAGTGGTGCCCACAGAGGCTAACACAGAGGCCCTGGCAGGCCCCACAACTTCAGTCAGGGTAAGAGAAAACTACTCCCTGATGAAGATGAGCTCCTTGCCTGGGAGACAGCGAATGTGGATGTATGACCTCTCAGCATGAAGCTGGGCAGAGGACGGTAACTCTGATATTCACTAGAGACAAGAAAGAAAAAAAAAAAAGAAGAAGCTGCTCAGTCTATAAAAATACACCAATGTGTTCCAACCCGAGTGAAAATGTCCGTATCTTGACATGGGTCAAGGGGAGGTCCCAGTCTGCCTATCTCTGACCATGCATCAAGCCAAGAGAGGAGCCTGCCACCCTTGTATTCTGCAGATATACTCAGTGTTTCAATTTGTTCTCCCATCAGGAGAGGGGGCTGGTATTGAAATAGACCCCAGAGCTGAGGGAAATGCCAGACAAGCTACCATAACAACAGCCTGGAGCAGGACAGCAATCAGCCGATCCGCCATCCCAGACACAGCCGGAAAACTCACATCACCAAAGGGAAGGACCAAGATCAGTACACAGAACACTGACTACACAGAAAACCAAGGTTATATAGCAAACACAAGACAACTTTTTAAGACATTCTAACGAGTCTTCAGAGCTTTTCACGAGGCATTGCATCCATGAAATAAGGAGAGGCTGCAATAAAAATGGAGCAGAGAAATTAACAAATAAAATGGTTGCTAAAGCAAAATTAAACAGAACGGACACAGCCAAAGACTAAATTAATGATCTGGGGGACCAACTTTACAAAATATGTGGAAACAAAAAATTAAAAAGGACAGATGGGACAGGGAGTGGTGGAGAGAGAAATACGGAAAATGAATGAATCCATGAGTGCTAAAATCTACTTAGCAAGAGTTCCAGAAGAGATCATATAGAAAAGAAAGAGAAAACTATCAAAGAAATACTAAAATCAAAAAGCATTTCTACATAATGCATATCAAGCCGATCTCTGATTAGTAGCTAGCGTCTCATTTTCAGAGTGAGGCGCCATATTCCACGATGTTCCGTGATATGACATGTTCCATGTACTGACACGTTTCTCTGTTGGAGACTGATAGGTTGATTTCATTGTTTTATAGAACATTCTTGAATTTTCTGCATATGGTCACCATACGGGAAACAGATTGTCCTTCACTGGATGGAATACTAAGAGCTAAGTGACTCTTAAAGGAGCACGGTGGCTCCATATGATAAGCACTAGACTGAGAACCACAAGGTCAATGGTTCAAGCCCACCAGAGCTCTCCAGGAGAAACATGAGGCTTTCTGCTCCCACAAAGATTTCCAGCCTCAGAAACCTTATACAGGGTTGCTGTGAGTCAGAACTGACTCAGTGACACTTAACAACAACAAATGTGTCTGAAGGAGCCCTGGTGGCACAGTGGTTAAAAGTCACTAACCAAAAGGTCATCGGTTGGAACCCACTAGCAGGAGAAGACAAGGCTGTCTTGCTTCTGCGACTATTTACAGCCAGGGAAACCCTTATACCGGATCTCTGAGTCTGAACCGACTAAATGGCAGCAGGTTGGGTTGAGTTTGGGTCGGGTTAGGCAGGCTGGCTTCCTCGTTAAAAACGCTAAGCCTTTTGCTCTGTACACAGGGACGTTCTCACCTGCACTGTGAGGTTATAGGTGCTCGGATGGTGCTTTCTCACTTCCGAGAGTGCGATCATCAGACCTTTCTCGATGCGCTGGGTGAAGTTGCAGAAGCCGGTGTCCACGCTCTGAGGCACAAACTGAAGTACTGAAAAGAAAGAGAATCCCATGAACTGATGCTCCTTAGTATGAAGGGGACAAAAGCGGGAAACCCAGGGGACTCCGTGGCATGATGTCCTGTTGCCATGTACTACATACACTGTGTGAACAGAGGACTTCAACTTGGCACCAAAGGGTATGAAAAGCCAGTTGTCATTGCACTGACCCTGACTCATGGTGACCCCGCGGGTGTCAAAGTAAAACTGTGCTCCGTAAGGTTTTCAATGACAGTGATCTTTTGAAGTAGATCTCCAGAACTTTCTTCCAAGGTGCCTCTGGGTGGACTCCAACCGCTAACCTTTGGTTAGCAGCCGAGCACACAAAATGTTTGCAGCACCCAGGGACTCCATGTGAAGGTGACTTACATTATTTTTCAACATTAAGAAAACACCTCGGAAAACCACCCGAGCATTAGAAAATGTAACTAATGAAAAATGAGACATATATATAACCTCATTTGCTCATAATGATATTCAGAAATCATCAGGGGCTGGGGCCATGCGGGGTGGGGAGTTATTGCTGAAGGGGCACCGAGTCTCTGGGGTGATGCAGAAGTTTGGGAAGTGACAGCAGCACAGAACTGTGAGCGTCACTAAATTATAAAACTGGTCCAACAGGCCAGCTCTTTATCATATATAGATCTACTCCACCACAATGAAATTAACCGAAATACAATTTATTAGTCATCTTTGGAAGGTGTTAGGACATCAACTTCTTACTCTGAAAATTGGCATTTGTGTCATTGTTAAGTGCTGTCAAGTCAATTCCAACCCATAACGACCCTGGACAGGGTTTCCAAGGAGCAGCTGGTGAGCTTTAACCACCGACCTTGCAATTCAAACAACTTTGCAGTCTGACGCATTAGCCTACAGCGCCACACCAGGACTCCGAAAATGGGCATAGAAAAGGGGGGGTGAAACAAGCACTTATTCTGCCTTCCTGTATAAACTGTATGTCAGGGTAACCAAATAGCTGATTGTAAAACAATTTCCTTTTATAGGAGAATTTCAGTTAATAAGTGCAGCCCGTACGATATTGTGTATGTCATGGAGCTGACTCCAACTCACAGCGATTCCCGTGACAATAGAAAAGGGTTTTCTATGCTGTGATCCTTAAAGTTGAGGAAGAATCACTATAAGATGGGTTGACAACAGTGGCTGTAGCAATGGGTTCAAATACAGCAACGATTGTGAGGAGGCACAGGACAGAGCAAGAGCAACATGCTTTATGTTGGACATACAAGGGGACTCGGAACAGTTCATTCCACTTCCCCACAAACTTTCTGAAGCCCCTTTGTTGGGTCACTATGAGTTAGAACCGACTCAAAGGCACCGAACAACAACAACAACAACAAATCTTTACAAAAGCAGTCACCAGGTCTTTCTTCCTCAGAGCCATTAGGTAGATTGAACCTGCCAACCTTTCTGGATTTGAACAACTAACTTTTCAACTAACAGCCAAAGGTTTAATCACTACACTCCAAGGTTCACACAGAGAATGAGAGAGCTAACAAATCACCGCTTTGCTGCCAGCAGCCATCACTGGGTGATGGAGGGGCAGGCTGAGACTGTTGAACACTAGTCACAGTGGGGACAAACTGATGAAGAACACACAAAGTATTCTCTGGCAAAAGCAAACAATCCAAAATGGAAGCTGCTCATCGATTAGGGTTGTTCGATAGACCTTTCCAAAACAAAGCCAATGGTCCAAACCTACACTATCACAGAGGCCTATTGAGCGCTTGAAGTGTACTCAGTGCAACGGGGGACTGAATTTTGAATTTCGTTTAATTTGAAATGAATTGTAGCTGCTGGACACCTCACTGGCCAATGCAACTCTCCTAGCACAAGAAGTACAGCGGGGGGAGAGAGGGGCATGCCCAACCACACCACAAGAAGCAGTCAGCTAAATACAACACACATGGCAGACTTTTCCCTATAAACAAATAGCATTCCAAAACGAGGGCAGGGATGCTTCTGGAATGCAAGAGACTTGATGATATAGCAATGAAACCCAATGTATGCAAACCAATGTAAATGTTTTTTCCTGATTTTTTGTGGCTGTTAAGTGCCATCGAATCAGTTCCAACTAATAGCGATCCTGTATAAGGTTTCCAAGGAGCAGCTAGTGAGCTTGAACCACCGACACTGCAGTTCAAACAGCTTTGCAGCCCAGCATATTAACCCCCAGCGCCACACCAGGACTCCAATTTTCCTGATTTTCCTGTTGTTGTTGTTAAGTGCTGTCGAGTTGATTCTGACCCAAAGTGACCCTGTACGGTTTCCAAGGAGCAGCTGGTGAGCTTCAATCACTGACCTTGTGGTTCAAACTGACTTTGCAATTTAGCACATTAACTTATTATGTAGAGGTTGATTATCTTTTTAATTTAGTGATGAACAGAGTTGGGTTGCTAACCTCAAGGTCAGCATCTCAAAATTACAAGTTAGTCGGCAGGAGAAAGATGAGGCTTTCTGCTCCTGCAAAGATTTGCAGCCTGGAAAACTTTACACAGGATCGCTATGAGTCGGAACCAACTCCATGGCATACAACAACATAGGTGATCTCAGTATACTATTGTCTCTGTTTTCATATATGTTTGAAAAGATCCATAATAAAAATTTGAATACATTAAGGAATAATTGTTAACATTAGAGATGTGACCATAGTGAATAGATATGTATAAATACACACTCATATGTATACATACACATACATATATATAACACATGTATATACATGCACATACACATATGTGGGTGAGTCAAAAATTATCTGCACTCTGGCTATAGAATTTAATCAGCTTTTAGAAAAGACAAATACATCATTTTTCGATATAACCTGCTGGCTTTTAAATACACTTTGTCCATCTGTCAATAACTTTCAGTATTCCCTTATTTTAAAATGTTTTAGGCTGAGCTTCATGCCACAGATGCACCACTGTCCTCACTTCTTCGTTAGAGTGAATCTTCATTCTAAAAGGGCTACTTTCAGGGGACCAAACAGTGAAAGTCTGATGGAGCAAGATCAGGACGATGCAGAGTGTCAATGGTGTGGGCAGAGGTGTATGAATGTGCATTGTCATGCAAGATCACAAAGCCCTTGGATAGCAGTCCTCTGCATTTAATCTGAAGTTCAAGCTTCAGCTCTTCAGTGAGCATCTGACTGTAATGAGCACTTTTTTTGGTTTTGTTTTTAAATGTTTTATTGTGAATTATGTGATAGTTTA
>NW_006408559.1:12462573-12499376 GCF_000296735.1 Chrysochloris asiatica
TATTATCTGCAAGTATGGGTGTATATTAGCTGGACGCTTCACTCTCCACTCTAGTCCTCTGCGGCTATGTCACTGACTCTGAGTCCAAGAGTCCCCAGGTCTTGCCACACTGCTGGCCAACCAGGTCTCCACCCGGGTTCACAGGAGTCTATTGAACGTTGTAGGGCTTAGCTCGCCGCTTCATTGCTGTTTTTCCCTCACTTCCCCTTATCGGTGACCAACGTGGTCACCAATCAGAGGTTTGTTAACAGCTATCGCATCAGTTCCTAACAATAGCAACCCTGTAGAGGGTTTCTGAGGAGCGGCTTTGCAGTTAGCAGTCCAGTGCTTATCATACAGCGCCACACCAAGGCTGTGCATTATGAAAAAGTTTGAAACAGTGTGAGAAGGACCAAAATGGGACAGAGAGACACAACATGAGCACACGCTGTTGGAACACTGGCGTGGAAAGCCTTGCTCAGAACTGGGTTACCACCAACCTTCAACGTGTGAAAACCACAGAACCTGTGAAGCACAGTAAAATGAAGTATGCCCACAACTGATTTTCTTTTATTCCATGAAAAAGTTTTGAAGTCTATAAAAAATAAAATAAAATAAAGTTCCATTTACCAAGCGAAACAACTCTGCCTGCTCACCTGTTTGGACTTGGAACCTGGAATCAGGCACGGAGAAGGAAGGTTTCACAGACAGGATTAAGGGAGTCTGGTCACGCACAAGCTTACTGCTGATGAGCACATTGATGACAGATATTGCAGTGTATATGAAAGGGCTGGAGGTCACCAGGAATGTGAGGTCCGGGAATATCTCATAGACCTAGGAAGATAAAGACACAAAGGAAAAGAATTTCCATCAACCAAGAGAGGGCCTTCACTCAGTCTTAGCAGATGTCGTGCTGGGTAAAGATACATTTAAAACTGCAGTTGGTTTTGCATGAAGGGGCCACTGTGCTTCACTGAAAAACCAAATTTTATTTTGGTTATCCCTTCTTGACATCGGCTAAGCTTCTCAAGAGCACAAAATTCCACCAACCCAGGGTCACGAGAAAGAAGAGCCAAGGATATGAACTGAAGAAGATATTCCTCGCACTGAGTTATGGGAAAATCCAGATGCTTGTTATGAAACCAAATGGAAGGATAGACTCCTGCTACGGAACGGTCCAGTCCAGCAGAAACAGATTGGAAACCAGGGAAGCAATTTTACAGTTTCTGATTGTCACACTAAGGAGCCCTGGTAGCGTAGTAGGTTAGGCATTGCGCTGTTAACCACAAGGTCAGCAGTTCAAATCCATCAGCTGCTCCATAGCAGAAAGAGAACGCTTTCTGTTTCTGTAAAGATTTGTTGCTGTTGAGCATCATCAAGTCGGTCCAGCTCATACAGTCTCTGGAACCCTACAAATGGGTCACTATGAGTCGGAACTGACTCCATGGCACACACAGCAGCAGCAGCAACACTGAGGGCCCTGGCGTGACACTGTAGGATCAGCAGCAGACTGCTAATCACAAGGCTGGCAGTTCAAACCCACCAGTCCCTCTTGGAAACCCTATATAATGTTGCTTTGAGTCGGGCCTGACTTGAAGGTATAGCAACAAAAACAAAGATGGGAAAATGGAGTCCTGTTATGGTGCTGTTGGATAAGCACTGGACTGCTAACAAAGTCAGCACTTCAAACCGACAGGATGCGGCTGTCTGCTCCCAGAAAATTTAGTTTCGAAAACTCTAAAACATAGTTCTACTCTGCCCCTTAGAATGACTATGTGTTGGAATCCACTCAAAGACAGTGAGTTTTCTGATATGGGTGTTTTTACAAAGACCTTGTTACATTTCATTTTAAATATATTTTCTTTAACTTGAAATATCACCTCAATGTGTGGCCAATACCGAAGTGTTAGAAAGCTATTTTACATCCCTTTTTAAAATCCTAAATCTCTGAAGTTGGTATATATTTCAAAGTCACATGACTCATTCGAATGGGCACCATCTCACTGCTCAGTAGCCCCCTACAGCTGATACTGGCCCTCGTAGGGGCGGGTTAGGGATAAAGTGTGGCTTCCCGAAGGACACTGGTAGAGGAGTTACTAACACAGAGTCAGCATGCAACATCTGAAACCAACCTCTATCTCACTAAATATACATAAAAATACACACGTGCCATAATTGTTTGCAAATAACATGCCCAGCTACCTAAAGCATCCACACACACAATGTACAGAAATGATGAAATTAAGTAAAACAATTCAGCATAACACATGCATTATTTGCATAAAAATATAGTACTCACTCTAGAATCAAATTGAACTTCTAATCCTTTCATGCAAATCAAGGGAAACCAAATCGCCCCCTCAAACTCTGCCACTTCTGGTTTTAGACTATTGTTATTGTTACATGCTGTCCAGTCAATTCCAACTCATAGCAACCCTGTACACGTTTTCCGAGGAGCAGCTGGTGGGTTTGAACCTCCAAGCTTATGGTTCACAGTCCAGTGTTTATCCTACGGCACCACACCAGGGGTCTTGGACTAACTGGGAAAAACACAATCAAAGCTGCTCTGTGGATTCCGATTCTGACACATGTGCTACAGAGCAGAACTGCTCCCTAGGGTTCGTGGCATTTGACAGAAGCAGATCGCCAGGGCTTTCTTCCATGGAGCCAATGGATGGTTCGAACCATCAACCTTTAATTTAGTTGTTGTTACGTGCCGTGGAGTCGGTTCCGACTCATAGTGACGCTGCCCAGGGTTTCCGAGGCTGTAAATCTTTACGGGAGCAGAAAGCCTCATCTTTCTCCCGCGGAACCGCTGGTAGTTTCGAACTGCTGACCCTGAGATTAGCAGCCCGATTCGTAACAACAAACCACGTGCCAGGCTCCTTCTCTTAGACCCTTTTATGTTCCAACTCTTTCGACACATCCTGGTTGGCTCAGAAAAGCTTCCCTGATGAAGCTTGAGCAGGGAATGAACAAAACCCACCTACTGCCGCCAGTCGACGCCGACTCACAGTGACCCTGTGGGACACAGCCGAAGTGCTCCTTAGGATTTCGGGGACTATCAATGTTTACAAGCTCAGACAGCCTCATCTTTCTCCCAAGGGAGCGGCTAGTGGGTTTGAACCGCCGACCTTGCAGTTAGCAGTCCAATACCTAACCCACAGCACCCCCAGGAGTCACTCCTTAGGGAGAGGGGAGGTAAGGGAGGAAGAGAAGGATTGGAGGAGCATTCTAATTTAGTCTGCACATAGTCCCCATGGGTGGGACTCACCTTGAGCTCCACGGCCCGGTTGAAGTGGACACGCAGCACTTCTTTGATGGACGTGATGATGTATTCCTGTACAGCTCTCCGGGCAAGCACTGCGATTCAAGCCAACCACAGGTACATTAGACCCACCAGCAACAACGCAGTCCGAGAGTGTCTGATCCTCACACAGGCCTTGTCTGCTCAAGGCGAGCCAGCAGAGTTGTGACCGAATTTAGAACTAGCAAAGGGCAGTTCAAGAATCAAACTGCCGCTAGGAACTAGAGAACCAGCAGTGGAGATGTGGACGTCAGGAGGGAAGCTGTTTAACAGAATCCACTCAACAACAGGCTGAGGGAACCCAAGGGTGAGATCAGGAACTGACTGGGACCCACCAGGGCATAAGAGCAGTTGGCTGTCAGTCTCTTCTGGGTAAATGCCGGGTCTTCTCTTGACCAGGTCCTGTCAGGGACTGAATTGTGTCCCCCCAAAAAAAGATCTGTGGAAGTCCTAACCCCTGGACCTGTTTGGAAATAGGTTTTTGAAGGGCTGTCAGTTAGGGAGACATGAGGTCACAGTGGAGCAGGCTGGGTCCTAATCCCATATAACTCGTGTCCTTATAAAAGAGACACGGAGACTAGAGGAAGGGTGCCATGTGACGTCACAACCACAGTCAAGGAACCCTGGAAGCCTTCAGGAGCTGGGAGAGAGGCAGGGACAGAATCTCCCTCAGCACCTCAGAGGACAACATGGTCGACGCCCTACTCAGGATCCCAGCCTCGTACCTATGAGATGCACCATCTCTGGTCTCATGAGGCCCCACAGCGAGTGGTACAGGCAGACCTCAGAGATACCATGGGTTCGATTCTAGACCACAACAATAAAGCAAATGTCGCAATAAAGCAAATGTCGCAATAAAGCGAACCACACAAACTTTGGATTCTTAGTACAGCTATATAGTCTATAAATTGTGCACTGTAGTTGTTAAGTGTCTTCGAGTCAGTTATCCCGTATAAGGTTTCCAAGGCTGTAAATTGTTATGACGGCAGAAAGCCCCATCTTTCTCCCATGAATGTGCACAATAGTATTGTGAAAAAAGTTCTAAATATTGTGAGGGTGACCCAAATAGGACAAAGACACAGAGTGAGCACATGTTAACAAAATGGCTCCAACAGATTTGCTTGATGCGGGGTTGCCATAAATCTCCAATTTGTAAAAAGCTCAGTATCTGTAAAGGGCAAGAGAGCAACTATGTCTGGTTTGTCATGGCAGCCCCAGAAAACAAATACAGCCCCTAATAACAAAACACCAGGAGCTCTGGTAGCGTAGTGCTTACGAATCGGCCTGTGAACCTTAGTGTCAGCGGTCCGAAACTACCAGCTGTTCTATGGGAGAAAGGCTTTCTGCTCCCGTAAAGATTTACAGCTTCGGAAACCCTGTACAGAGTCGCTATGAGTCAGAACCGACTCCCCGGCACATAATCACCACCACCAATGACAAAACACAAGACATTAAAAACATTCAGCAGTAATAGCTTAGAAGACTTTAAGATGTTACTCAACAAAACTAGAAAACATCTTTTCAAGACTCACCACTAATTACGGGAAAGAAAAGATTCTCCCAACTCTTACGTATTAAAATTCTATATGGTGGTAGTGATGGTGTACCATCGAGTCGTCTCTGACTCAGTCTACCCTGTATAGGGTTTCTGAGGCTGCAAATCATTGTGGGAGCAGAAAACCTCATTTTTCTCCCGAGGAGCAGCTGGTGGATTCAAACTGCTGATTGTGGTCAGCAGTCCAACGGGTTACCCACTACGCCACCAGGTTCCTTAAAATTCTATATACTGTTGTTGTTAAGGCCATCAAGTTAGTTACAACTCACAGCCACCCTGTAGGTTTCTGAGAAGCAGCTGGTGGGTTTGAACCACCGATCTTGTGGTTAACAGTCCAATGCCTATCCAATAATGTCAAACCAGAACTCCATAAAATATTCCTCATAAGTAATTCTAGTTACATTTAATTTTTTCATATTCAAAAAGACCTAATTAAAAATGTGTAGTCATTCCCCTACGTTAAGTAAGCATATCTTCATTCCTACTTCTCTGGTAGCATAGTGGTTACGAATCAGGCTGTGAACCACAAGGTCAGCAGTTCAAAACTACCAGCTGCTCCGCAGGAGAAAGATGAGGCTTTCTGCTCCCATAAAGATTTACAGCCTCGGAAACCCTGTGCAGGGTCGCTATGGGTCGGAACCGACTCAACAGCACTTAACAACATACAACAACAACTTCTTTTCTCTATCATTTTTGCTTTCATAAACTTCTCATAATGCAGAATTAGAAGACATTTGATGGTACTACCGTTCAGTTTTCCACTTCCTGTTCCTAACTTTTAAAACTAATGGCAGAATCACTCTGCAAGCTGTGTTCTCATGAACGACCACAAATGGGTCATGAGTCTTGATTTTGGGATAGCAAAAAAATGTTTTAGCAAGTTTGGAAATAGAGAATCCACAAATAATGAGGACCAACTGTTTAGGGGGTTTCATACAGTTTGTGGAGAAATGGAATGAAAAGATGGTGGAATTTCTCCATGAACATTTGGAAGTCCCATGGTGTCCACTTCATTCATTCTTACTTCAGTCACCAAGAAACCATGGCCCATTGCCCACCTCCACTGCATGCAAGGCTCCCTGAAGGAGGGGCCATGTCTTATTCATCTGTAGTCCCTGAAAAAATGTCTAGAAGCACCTCACAAATACTAAGGACTCAATAATTATTTGTCTTGAGAATTAACAAGAAGGGCCATGGGCGGTACAGCATTTAATGCTCAATTATTAACCTAAGGATTTGGGGGCCTGGGGAGTAGAAGGGAAAAAAGAAAGCAAAATTTCAAGCAACTCCACCACCTCAGAGAATAGAGACCATCCCAGGGAATGGGGTAGAGATGGTGATCAAAGGTGGTCTTTTCTTTCCCCTTCCTCACTTCCACCTGTCCCCACTTCCTCTCTTTTCTTTTCCATTCATGCTGCTCCATCTGTTGCCATTTGTTTCTACCCATCAGCGCCCATCTCTACTGATGACCTTGCAGATAGTAGTCCAGTGCTTACCCTACAGCACCACCAGCAGTCTTTTCACAGACTTAAAGGAGCTCTGGTAGCGTAGTGGTTACAAATCGGGCTGCGAACCTTAAGGCCAGCAGTTCGAAACTACCAGCTGTTCCGCGGGAGAAAGAAGAGGCGTTCTGCTCCCGTAAAGATTTACAGCCTTGGAAACCCTGTACAGGGTCGCTATGGGTCGGAAACGACTCGACGGCACTTAACAACAACAACAACAATCTAGTGTGAATATAACTTATATGTGTACTGGAAATCTAAAATATTCATGTGACTCATTTTATTGCAATGTTCACTTTATTGTGGTCAGTTAAACATTGGGCTGCTAGCCACAAAATCAGGGATGTGAACCCACCAGCTGCCCCCACAGGAGAAAGCTGGAGGTGTCTGCTCCAGTAAAAAGTCAGAGTCTCAGGAACTCTATGTCCACTCTGTCCTACAGGGTCACTACAGGTCAGCATCTACTCGATGGCAGTGGGGTAGGGTTTTTCTTGGTTTAGAACTGAATCCACAATATCTCTGTGGGGCCTGTTTGCGCTAACAGACCACTAGACAGAAGTCATCTCCCAGGAGGAAGAGGTGAACACCCTGGTTAAGTGGGCCCTAGTTACAAGAAGTTCTCCTTGAAACAAGTCTAACTTTTATCTGCATGCCATCACGTGGCTAAAGCAATTGCAATTAAAAAAAATAATTTGTGTGGCTGGCAGGCAGAAGTGAAGATCAGAGTGTGGCTGAACTCAGAAGCTCTTTCGCGTCTCCAGTGGGAGTCAGGTGACATAGGAATACTTAAGGATACAACGTCCCTCCTTTAAAAGGAAAAAGGAGAACTGAAAAACAACAAGAAACTGCAATGCTTGGCCTCACATATTTGCCCAACTCTTCGATGGAACAAAATATGAAGGCTGTATTGTTTCAAGTGCCATCTGCGCACCCACTGGACTATAAGTAACTGGGACAGATGTGACCCAGAACCTTTCGAGCTCATTTTAATCTTCAGTTTGTTCTTTTTGCTACTGCTCACTAATACACATTGCAGGCCCTGGGCTAGGTAGTTTATATACATGAATTCGTTCAAACCTTTATGTTCACCCAAAGAAGGTGGGTTAAAGTATCCTCCTTGTTTATTTACTATACAAGGATCTAAGGTTCAAGAATTGCTCACAGAATGCCTAGGAGATGGGCAAAGAGGAAGGAATGAGGACCACCTCCTAGGATTATCTGACTCCAAAGCCTCCACTGCAACAATGCTATGTGAGGCTGAGTCAAAAAGTATTGCTACTTGTGCTCCAGTTCATACGTGCAAGGGTTTCTCTCAAATAACCTGGGTTTAAGCATGCAGCTGTGATCAGTAGATGGCTGCAGACATGTCCTCTCAGTAATACACGTGTCTTCATCTCTTTATGGTGGCATCAAAAAGACAGCTAATCAAAGCAGTGGCTTCCAAAGGGATCTTTGTGTGGGCCACCTACATTCAAGACAAAGAGGCCAGCGCAGAAGGTTTTGGCCACTGCTTTTGAGGACTCCAAAGGGGTGGACCTTGATAAGATTTTCTCAAAGGACCCAGGGCAATCACAGGGTTTATTAGGAAGCAACTTGAAGAAAATGGAAAACTCCATTGAAGAGAAAAAGGCTAGGACCGTTGTGCAGAGGGATTTTTTTTCCCATCACAATATACTTGCTCATTCTTTGAGGGTAGCAAGTGCTGTCCAGTGAGAATCTCACTGGGAAACCTTACCCCGTGTACCCTATAACCTGATCTTGCCCCTGTTTTTGGACTTCTTTTTGTTCTCCAAAGTCAAAGAACTTTGGAAAGTAACCGGATGATGGACTTGAGTCCCTCGAGGATGCCAAACAGCTGTTTTGACATGGTGTGAGTGGAAAAGCACACAATTCTCTGGGGCAGGGGTAGCGAGATGGAAGCATCGCCTTAGGAAGTGGAGAGACCTAGATGGAGGCTTTACTGAGAAACACAGCTTCCCAACTGAAACCTTTGTTTAATAAAGGTTTCTATGGTTTTGTCGTGATTATGTGACTCTCCCTCACACATCTTTAAGTATTGGCTATGGAGTCGGCTCATGGTGACCCCCTCGTGTGTCAGAGTAGAACCAGGTGCCATGGGGTTTACGATGGCTGGTTTTTCGGAAGGAGATCAACAGGTCTTTTTCCCAGGGGGCTTCTGGGTAGATTCATACCTTTCAGTGAGCAGCCAAGCGTGTTGACTGTGAGCACCCCCTGAGCATCTTAGAAAGATCACCCCAACCCAGAGAAGTGACTTTAAGCAGGTGACCTTACCAGCTGTGATCAAATAGGCATCGGGAACTGAGATGTCACACACATACGGTGGCTTGGTGGCGATCAGGGCTGGTGTGTTGACCAGGGCTTCAGGGCTGGCAGTGGTCCCCGGAGGAAGTGACGGCAGGGGATGAGCAGTAGGGCTCTTATGGGGATTCGGACTTGCAGTCTTGCTGCTCAGGGTGAAGGTGGTGTCAACAGTATGAACTGCAGCCACATTTGATGTGCTCAGTTCAGTGGAGGTGTTTGTTGGTAAATTTGTGGGCACAAACGATGGACCCACAAAAATTGGCTCTGTGAGGAGAGCTGAGGGGGTTACCTCAGAAACAAACGAGAAAGCTGATGGCAGGTACAGGTCTGTCATTGATAGCGTCACAGAAGGGCTGATGGGGGTAAAAGAGAGTAAGGCAGACGTTGTGTGGCGGTCTGTAGCACTGAGAGACGTGGGAGTAGAAAACAGAGAGGACTCAGTTGATATGAATGGAGTATGACAAGCACTCAGCAGTGACATTAAGAAAGTCCCATCAATCACAAGGTCAACAGTAGACTCAGAACTGGAGGGTGCCAGTGGGGAGACTGTAAACTCATGGGAAACGAGGGAAAACTCGAAACGGGAGGTAGTGTGAGTGAAAGCTGAAGTAAAGTCAGGGTCAGAATCTGTTGGTGAAACCATTGCTGTTTCAGAGAACTTGGAAGAATCAGCTGGGAGATTCAACAGTGATGGCATTTCAGAGTAACTAGCTAGAAAAGTGAATGTGTTTGAAAGAGGGTCTGAACTTGGCCAGAGCTGAGGAAACTCAAGGTGTGTGGAATTGGGAACAGAAAACACAGTTGCCTGCCAGCTGACAGAGGCAGATGATGTGTATGCCTCCATCAGACTAGACAACGCCTGAGAAACGGATGCAGGCGTAGACGCCAGATCTTCTGAGGTTGGAGGTCCCAAACTGCTGAATTCTGGTGGAAGTGTCGAGAAAAAGCTCGATGCAAAATCCAGAATACTCTCAGTTTTGTGTAGGGGAAAATGGGGTGGTTCTTGATCAGAGAAAGGCAAAGAGTCTCCTGAAGGAACCAAACTATAGGACGTATAAAGGCTTGGGTCTGTGGTGGAATGTGGCGGGGTGTTTGTATCTGCTGTGATGGAGAGAGACGAGTCAAGGGAAACACTGGTGAGGGCAGAGAGAAACAAAGCTGCTCTGCTGGATGACATGATTTCCGTCTGTACAACCAAGGAGGAGCTGAAGGACGCAGTCCCGAGTGACACTGTGACAGGGGGTTGGCCATAGGGAGGAGAAACGTGTATGGACACAACGCTACTCCTGTCTTCCTCCGCTGAGGCACTGAGGCTCGGTTCTGAGATGTCCCCAGACAGAGAGGAAAGTGAAACTACAGGTCTTGAGGGGAAAGGGGTAATCAATTCTTCAGGATTCGCCTCAAATTCAGAGAAGTCGGCTGTCATCTTGCTGCTCAGCAAAGTGAGGCGGCTTGCTTCCAATATGGTCCCGGGCAAGGTCTCAGAACTGTCGATCGAGCCCACATCTTTTTCCAGAAGGTTGGAGGACAGAGCTTGGAGAGGTGAAGACAGACTGCAGGACACACACCATGCAGGCAGTCTAGATGAAGGTGTGGGGCTCAGGACAGGCATGTCAGATACATGACTGGGGGCTGCCAGGTGGCCGGGCAGTTTGGACATTTCACTGAAGTTTCTCGAAAGAAAGGGGTCATCAGAAATATCCGCTGATGGAGTAGAAAAGGGAAGCAATGGGAGAGAAGGTGAAAACCATGGAGAATCTGTTCTGCTGCGGCCACCGGAAGCCAGGCCTGTGTGTGACACATGTGCGGTCGGAGGGATCTGAGGGGAAACAGTGCCTGTTGGCCCCTGACTCAAAGCGGGGGTCGCCTGCACGGAGCTGGCTGTACTCGTTTCCAGAACCTGCGCAGGGAGCAGAAATGGCTGCTGGGGGAGGCCGTCACTAGCCTCGGGCACTGGAGACGGGACACTCGGGGAGAGGAGGGGTTCTGCCGAAGCCATGATCTCGGGCCAAGTCCTATTGGCCGTGTGCCCAAAGATTTCCGTGGGATCAAGCACCAAATTCCTGCTCGGAACTGGAAGCCAGTCCCCGGAAGTGGGCAACGCTGACAAGGCCAGGCTGCGATGACCCGAGGGGTCGGCATCTGTCTCCGTCAGGGGTGGCTGCACGACCTGGTGCCAGGTGGACGCCACCTCTCGGTGGAGTGACGAAATGAGGGGCAGAGATGGCGTCGGCGCAGCTCCTGGCGGCCCTGGGGGCCCGGCTGTGACGTCCTGCATGGGCGGGAGCACCCGGGAAGCGGTCCAGTGGGCCTCCGGCAGGAAGTTATCCATCTCGTCCTCGTCCAGGGTCACCTCACTGCTCCTCACCGGCCCATAAGTGGCTGCAGAGCCGCTGGGACCTGCTGAGCTGCGGGCCATGTCTCCTTGAGGAACCAGGCTGTGAGCCAAGGTGGCAGGTGGCCATGCGGCGCTCGGAGGGTGGCTCCGCGGGGGTTCAGGGGCGGGTTCTGTTAAGGCCACATGTGCGGGGCTGAGCGCAGGGGACGTGGGCGACGTGTGTGACGTGGGCGACGTGTATGATGAGGGCGCGTGCAGCTCCAGGGAGGGCTCGTCCACTAAGGAGACAGAGGAGGTTAATTACAACGTGGCCCAAGTTCCCCGCTCACAGGCAGGCCGCAGTCAGCCACCAATCGCCAGACTTCCACTGAGACACTATTTCTGAAGTGTATGTGTGTGTGTATATGTGGTGTGGTGTAATGTAAATTGTGTGGCATGTGTTTAAGGTATGGCTGTATTTGTGTGGTCTGTGTACATGTGTGGCATGCGCGTGTGTGTTTGTAGCATGTGTGGAGCATGTGTATGTGTTTATATACGTGGTGTGGTGTAATGTAAATGTGTATGTGGCATATGTTTAAGGTATGGGTGTATTTGTGTGGTCTGTGTACAGAGATGTGAGGCATGCGCGTGTGTGTTTGTAGCATGTGTGGTGTGTGTTTGTGGAGTGTGTATGTGGTGTGTGATATGCATGTGTATGTGTTTAGGTACAGGTGTTGTGTGGTATGTACATATAGCTATGTGGTATGTATGTGGTGTGTGATATGTGTATTGTGATGTGTGTTTAAGGTATGGGTGTATCTGTGTGCTGTGTTTACAGAGGTAGTTTGGTATGCGTGTGTGGTCTGTGGGTTTGTGGTGTGTACGTGTGTGATGTGTGTGTACACACACTGACATTAATCTTTCTCTTACTTTATAAAGCTTCTACACTCATGCACACAGAACCACGGGGAGCCTGTTGAGTCCAATATCTCATTTATTACAGGGAGAAAGCGAGGCTCAGCGGAGGTCAATAAATCAGTGACAAGACCCACTCATAAAAGGGAAGCTGCCTCGACTTTGAAGCAATTTTCACCGTCGAGAAAGGCTGCCCCCAACAAGAAACACAGACAACTCTGGCGGCACCCCCAACACCATCACAGAGCATTTGGGGACCCACCCGGCACACAAGGCCATCCACCCCAGTTGGCTTTTATCTCTGGCCCCTCTCAAGACTCCTCAACTGCACCCTGACCACAGAGCCACCTGCGGCTAAAGGGCTTTGTTTACCTGTCCCATTCCTAGCATGGCTGAAAGTACACATGGTATTTATTACGTCTTCAGTCAAGTTTTCTTTTCTATAGAAGAAGTTGTTTGTATTGTTGATGGGTGCCAGAAGTCTCTTCCCACTCAAAGTGGCCCCACATGACTGAATAAAACGGTCTTGATAGGAACAGATCACCAGCTTTCTTCCACAAAGCCCCTGCTTGGGCTCTCACTACCAACCTTTCAGTTAGCAGTCAAGGGCCAGGGCTCCTTATTGTAAAGGGGGAAATGTTACACAGGTAAAAAGCAATCACATCACTGGGTTCTTTAGACAGACAACCAGCAACAGCAGACAAGACCCTGACATTACCATTCATGACGCTATTACCCAGAACTCTCCCCAGATGTAGGAGTACCCTGGCGTGGTGCTGTAGAAACAGCACTGCACTCCTAACTGCAAGGTCAGTGGTTCAAGCTCCCCCGCCGCTTCTCGGAAACCCTGTACAGAGTCAGTGTGAGTCAGACTAGCTTGATGGAACTTAACAACAACAAAAGTAAAACAAACCTTTTGTTTCTTAAGTGCCATCAAGCAGGTTCTGACTCATAGCGACCCTGTACAGGGTTTCCCAGCAACGGCTGGAGAGCTTGAACTGCTGACTTTGTGGTTCCCAGTCCAGTGCTGAAGCTACTGAAAATGGGGGACCAGATACACCAGTCTACAACAAAACATAAAATAAAAAGAGGGGGGAAATGGAGCTGCAGAACTTCCTACTGAAGAGGAAATCAGAAAACAAGTAGATTTGAAGATAAATAAATACAAATAAACCTAATTACAACACTAAATTAGACCAAAGCTTACTCTTAGCCCTAGCCCAACCCTTACTCTAACCCTAACCCTAGGCCTAATCGTAACTAGCCATAGTCCTAACTCTTAACTCCTTACTCCTACCCAACCCCTATAAAAATAAGGCGGGAGAGGCAATAAGATCACCATTCTAGCAAACTGTCTAGTGTATAGAGTAGAAAATTCCCTAAGGACAAATCCTTTTATGCTGCACCTGCTTAAAAACTCTGTTCTGCTACGCCATGGGAAACATGAGGCTTGCTGCTCCCGCAAAGAAGTGCAGCCTGGGAAACCCTATACAGGGGAGCTATGAGTCACAGCCAACTCGACGGACAGTATGTAACAATAACAACTATGCAACACCACAGCTTGTTTTGAAATATAAGATCTGAGGAAGGAGCCAGATCTCTTTCTAAATGAATCAGAAACAATTTGTAAGTGAACCAGAGACAACAGCAAGAAATAAAACAGCAAAGAGAAACACTACTGAGTCACTTAGCTGATGACCCCAAGTGGTGGTGGTGGTGGCATGCCATGGAGTCGGTCCCAACTCATAGTGACCCTGAATAGGGTCTCTGAGGCTGTCAATCTTTCAGGAGCACAAAGCCCACAGAGCGGCTGGTAGATTCGAACGGCAAGTCGTAACTCACTATGCTACTAGGGCTCCTTTGATGACCCCACTTATCTGATGTGAATGAGAACTGAAACAACTCGGCCTTCACAAGACAGAAAACAGGCAAAGTGGTCAAGAAAAGTAAACCCTTCTAACTAAAAGAGTCCAGAAACACAAACTTCCTCTGGAGATACGTGAGGGACCCCAGCAGTGTGGATTACCCAATCAGCAAGGCAAAACACACATTTATCCACGCTTACTTATTCATTAAGGAGCTCTGGTAGCGTAGTGGTTACGAATCAGGCTGCTAACCTCAAGGTCACTGTTCGAAACTACCAGCTGTTCCACAGGAGGAAGATGAGGCTATCTGTTCCCGTAAAGATTTACAGCCTTGGAAACCCTGTACAGTCTCGCTATGAGTCAGAACCGACTTCACGGCACATAACCACCACCATTTAACTCATTTGTAGTGAGCAATTTCACATGTTTTCACCACAGCCAAGATTCTGCTTCTAGGTCCGGCTGGCCTCTAGCTCACCGACCCCACAGCACCTTCCTCCAGAATCAAAACCTCTTTTCAAATTGACAATCCCTAACAGGGACCGTGTGGTGCTGTGGTGCTGTGGTGCTATGGGCTAATACACTGGATGGGGCTGTTTGAACCACAACGTTGGCAGTTCGAACTCACCAGCCGTTCCTCAGAAACACTATACAGAGTCACTATGAGTCAGGACATACTCTACGGCACATAACAACAACAGGGAGGGAGGGCCCACTCAGCAAGGCAAGCACAGGCTAAGTTGAGCTGACTTACGTGTAGTGAACGTTCCACATATTCTTCACCATATACACTAGCTTACTTGTGCTTGTTTACTAAAATCTGTGGTGAGCAATTCCACAAGGGCTTCACTACAGCTCACTACACAGCAAGGAAGCACAAACAGGCCCATGCTTACCTTGCTGAGTAGGCACTAGGCAGAGATGCTATTTTCCTTGCTTACGGCCCCAGAAGAAAGAAGCAGGTTTAGACGGGAACAGCTGGAATACTGCAGGGACCGGGTTTTACTAAATTCCGGAAGAGGTTGGGAACCCAGAGGAACCGCTCGCTTGGCATAAACGCCTCAGGGACTCTGACTTCAAGCTCTGGAGATCCATTTGCAAGCTCTACAGCGTAGGTTCAGGAAAACAATGAAATGTCTCTCTGGAGGAGGAAAGGAAAGGGGCCAGAGGGAGTCCACCGCTTCTCCAACATTTCCCTGTGTGTGCATAGGCCCATTCCACCCATCTTGGGGCGCTCTGAGCCCCAACTGTGCCCAAGGGCCCTTCAGCTGTACGTATCAAACCACATTTTGAGTAGCAAATGCTGAAGCCCGTGACCGCACCACACATATCATTGGATCCTACCATGTGCCTCCCACCGCCCATCTGTCAGTGGGTCATACTGTGGTGGCTTGCGTGTTGCTGTGATCTGGAAGCTGTGCCGCTGGTATTCCAAATACCAGTGGACAGGTTTCAGCAGAACTTTTAGACTAAGAACAGACCAGGAAGAAAGGACTGACAATCTACTTCCAAAACTTAGTCAGTGAGCGCCCTGTGGATCAGAACAGACTGCTGTTGTCCTGGGTCCCCAATGAGCCGGAGCTCACAACCACCAGCACCCCAGGTCTCGGCCTGTCCGGCTCCGGCTGCACTGTAATTACCAGAGCCGGAAGTTCTCCCAAAACCCCAAGCTGAAATGCAGGGATTAAAGAGATTGGGGGAGGAGGACAGGGACAGGAAGCGTGGAGGAACTGGTCCGTAACCTCCCACTAGCAAGACAATTTGGTGTTTTTACTTACTCTTTTTTTATTTACAATTTACATCATCTTTCTCAACCTGGAAATCTTTTCGAAATGTAGTAGGAGTCCCTCATGGACTCATGGATGATCCAGCCAAATGGCTCTTTTTAAGACCGATGCCAACGCCCTTGCATTACACATAAGACTCAAAGGGTTTCAACTGACTTGCTCAAAATGGCACCCAGGGAAGAGCCCATAGGACAGTAGTAAGTGGTCTTCTCAACACACAGTGTGGCCCAATCAGTCCATTTCATTCAAAAGTGTTGAAGAAATGAAGTTGAAAAACATGCTAGTTGAAGTAACACTATAATTGAATGGGGAAAGCATGCTAATTTACGTGTTAAAGGAACTATGTGTTAATGGGTGGGAGTGTGACCCACAAAGACATACGATGACTTCCAAACCCCTGTGAACGTGACCCATTTGGAAATAGGGTCCCTGAAGATAAAATTAGTAATTAAGCAGTTAAGTTAATTACGTTCCCTCACTGCCAAGGCCACTGAATTGGTTCTGACTCCTAGAGACCCCGTGTTGGGTTTCCGAGGTTGTGAATCTTTATGGAAACAGAGATCCTCATCTTTCTCGTGCTAAGCAGTTGGTGAGTTCAAACCGCCAACCTTGCGGTTAGCAGCCCAACACGTAAGCCACTGAACCATCAGGGCTCCTTAATTCAGGTCACATGAGGTCACAATCCTGATCCAGGCCCTGATCCAGTATGACCAGCGTCCTTATGAAAAGGAGAAGAGACACACGGAGTGAAGAAGACAGTACGAGACTAGAGGGACGCAGCCACACGCCAAGGAATGCCTGGGGCCACCAGGAGCTGGGACGGACAAGAATGGTCCTCCACAGAGTCTTCAGAGAGAGCGAGGCCCTGCCACACCTTGCTCTCAGACTTGTGCCCACTAGGACTACTGTCTCAAGCACCTGTCATTGTGATTCCATTCCGGCAAGTTAGTGCCGACTCACAGAGACCCTGCACCGGATTTCCGAACACCAGCTGGGGGGTTTGAACCACACAGACCTTGCAGTCCAGTGTTTATCCTACAGCGCCACACAAGAACATTACAAAAAGCTATGCGTTTTGGCCTGTCTAGCTGGTGACAGCTCACAGCACCCAGGATGGGGCTGGGAAAACACAGCATCCACGGAGGGCAGGGCTGTCAAACCTCCAAAAGAGCATTCACTCAGACTGAACCAGGAGAGGCCTCTTTGATAAATCTGTGGCTTTTCCAAACCGTGATGAGTCATCTCAAATCCCTGCGGATGTTAAATGAACTGCAAAACAAGAGCCCCCTAGAAGTTCCTTTAAAAACAAAAGTCAGCAGCTAATGAAGCCATAACTCCAAGTCGGAACGTCTTGAGCAACGTTCCTTAGTTCTAGCTCTAGCTCTCAGAAGATCCCAGGACTTTAGTGCCATTGTTACAATCATCCAGTGTAGCCAGAATGGCACACACGGCCAAAAGGCGGCTAGAGGTTCAAACCCACCCAGAGGTGCCTCAGAAGACAAACCTGGTGGTCTGCTTCCAAAGAATCACTGCCTTGAAAACCCAATGGAGCAGAGTTCGAATCCGCACACAAGGACTCGCCAAGAATCAACTCAAGAACAGTTCAACCAGGCTCACCTCCCCATCTCCTGCTCTGGTCCCCTAGTGTAGAAAACGGTTCATCTGCCTCCATCCCCCACCATGTGCCTTTTACCAGCTTACTGTCACCTCCAGCGCGTGTTGGTTGACTCTGGTCAAATATCAAGTATGTGAAAAAGATGATTTATAAAAATATGTATCAGGTATCTATAGATGTATGGAGTCCTGGTATGAAGCTGTGGGTTAATGCTCTGGACTGCAAAGTTGGTTTGAACCGCAAGATCGGCAGTTCAAGCTCACCAGCCACTCTTCGAAAACACTATGCAGGGGCACTATGGGTCGGAACCAACTCAACGGCACTTAACAACAACAACATATATAAATAATGAGAGACTGAAATAGAGGGCTGAGATATAGCAACAATTGTGAGGAAGGTGCAAGCCTGGGCAGTGCTTTGTTCTGTTGTACATGGGGTCGCCTATGACGTGGAACTGACTCGACAGCACATAACAACAACATGTATAATAATACAAAGAACACCTGCCACCCATTATAGAAGACATGATGTTACTCTTACCTACAAAGTTCCTGCCCATCAACTTAATTTCTCACGGAGATAGCTGGTACCTTGAATCATGCATTTCTCAAGCCCTTGCTTTTTTCAGTCTTTGTTATTGTTAAGATCTGTTGAGTTGATCCCTACTCACAGCGACACAATAGAACGAAACACTGCCTGGTCCGGCACCATCTTCACAATCAGTGCTAAGTCTGAGTCTAGTTAGACCTTCATCTAGTTGAAGGTCTCCCTCTTTTTTGCTGACCTTCTACTTTTCCAAACATGACGTTCTTTCTTCTTCAGGGCCCGGTCCTTCCTTTCTTCAGTCTCACCACATTTATATGCTCCCAAAGAAAACAGCCTTCAGCATTCTATGTGTTCAGTCTTTATCAGAATGAAATTGTACTGTGTGTGTTCTCATGCAACTCATTTTCTTCACCATTGTGTTTTTATTATTTGAGCCACATTTTCCCCTCTACATGTAGCTTGAACTCACTCATTTTCATACTATTACCTCCATCGTAGATCAAAATTTATTTACCAAATGTGGATGGATGGTTGGACTACATCTGATTTTCATTATTATAAACATTCCTGATATGAACTTTCTTACCATCTTGACATTAAAAAAAAAAACAGTGCCATCAAGTCAATTTCACCTCATAGCGACTCGTGTTTTCAGAGTAGAATTGCTCCATGGGAAACAGATCCCCAGGCCTTGTTTCCAAGGTACTTTTGGGTGGGTTTGCACTGAGAGGGTAGGTGTGTTGATGGGCATATTTCACAGATTTTCAGGTGAAAACTTAAAGGAACTCCAGTCAAAGATTGCCTGTATATACGGTTTATTCCTCTACGGAAAACGAAGCCAGGACATCCACTGAAAGGGGAATGGCGGGCACTGGCGAAGAGAGGAAACGCTGGATCGGGCATGGAGGAGCAGACGAGGGTGCCTGGAGGAATGGTGCAGGACTGTCCAGCCAGGCTTTCTACAGGCACTACGTCTGAAACAAACCCATGTCAGAAAAAACAATGGTCACCAAATCTGAGTTTGGGGTTCCTCTTGGATCCAGGGATTTACACCAAGGAAAATCAGTGACAAGCTTTCTGCACAGAAAAGTATCTGTTGAGGGCAAATGAAAAGCCCCTGGTCAGATGTTCCCAAGATTTCAAAATCAAAAGTACACTCACTGACATGGTTAGGTTCCACAGACCAGAATGTTAGGTGAACATCGGCGTTATGTAAAAATGAAGGACAACCACCTCAGATCACAAAAAAGGAGGATGACTACATCATTACGTAACCACCCAGCTGAATAGCTGTCAATTCAAATATTGTCATAACTGCCAAATTCCATCACTACACAGTGGCCAAATTTCATCCGTTCAAGGCTGCCAAATTATATCACTCCATGACTGCCAAATTATAATATTACACAAGTGCCAAGTTACATCACCACATAAATGCCAAACCTCTGGCAAGCATGCCCAGCCCAGCTGGTACGTAACCAGCACAGTCAGTGGTATTCTTGACTCACAGCTTGGCGTTCGTTACTGCCAGACATCTGTCATCAATGCACAGAAGAGTCTGAAAGATTTTTTTACTAAAGTTGTAAATGTGAAATGTCAGGTTACAAGATAGTCAATAAGTGAGAAACACCAAAAACCAAAGCCACTGCCATCAAGCTGATTTTGACTTCAGAAACCCTAAAGAGCCCTGGTGTGGCGCTTGAGGGTCAGCACTGGGCGGCTAACCACAAGTCGGCGGTTCAAACCTACCAGCCGCTCCTCTGAAATCCTACACAGGGTCACCGTGACTCAGAATTGACTCAATGGCACTTACCAACAACAACACAGGATAGAATAAAACTATTCTTCAGAGTTTTCATGACTGTAAATGTTTATGGGCACATGCAATCTCATCCTTATCCCACAAAGTGGCTGGAGGGTTTGAACCACCAACTTTGAGATTTGCAGCTCAACATCAAGTCTCCTTAAGTGAGGAGTGTTGTTGTTGTTAAGTGCCTTTGAGTCATTTCTGACTCATAGTGAACCTGTATAGGGTTTCCAAGGAGAGGCTGGTGGGTTTGAATTGCCAATCTTGCAGTTAGCAGTACAGTACTTATCCTACAATGTCACACCAGGACTCCAAGTGAAGAGTGTTGTTAGTGTGAAGGGCCTTCGAGTCAGTTACAACTCATAACGAATCTGTATAGGGTTTTCAAAAGAGTGACTGGTGGGTTTGAACCACCAACCTTGTGGTTAACAGCCCAGTGCTTATTCTACAGTGCCACATTAAGACTCCAAATGAGGAGTTGTTGTTGTTAAGTGCCGTTGAGTCAGTTTTGACTCATAGCGACCCTGTATAGGGTTTCCAAAGAGCAGCTAGTGAGTTTGAACCACCGACCTTGAAGTTCAAACAGCTTTGCAGTCTGGTGCATTGACCCACAGCACCACACCAGGACTCCAGCGACCCTGTATAGGGTTTCCAAAAAGCAGTTGATGGGTTTGAACCACCAACCTTGTGGTTAGTGCTCATCCTACGGCACAAGACTCCTAGTGAGAAGAAAAGTGTACTTAAAAATGTCTTTTAGAAGTCTTCCCTTGGTGTTCTTTGTTTCTCAATGTTTACTACATCACAGTCACAATTAAAATGCCTGGATATCCACATTTCTCGTGGAGCTCTGGTAGCGTAGTGGTTACGAATCGGGCTGCGAACCACAAGGTCAGCAGTTTGAAACTACAGATGGTCCGTGGGAGAAAGATGAGGCTTTCTGCTCCTGTAAAGATTTACAGCCTCGGAAACCCTGTACAGGGTCGCTCTGAGTCGGAACCGACTCCACGGCACATAACAACAACAACAACCCACATTTCTCAACTTTCCCAGCAGAATTAGTGACGTAGTAGAGACTGCGGGAAGCAAGAGTCTGCAGGCTTCAGCTCTTGTTCTGGTCACCCAGTTGCCTTTCAGTGGACTCTAACCCAGAGACTCCGCGTGTCTCAGAGAAGTGTGCTCCATAGAATTTTCAATAGCTGATTTTTCAAAAGTAGATCTCCAAGCCTTTCTTCTAAGGTGGCTCTGGATGTACTCAAACCTCCAACCTTTTATTTGGCAGCCGAGCATGTTAACTATGTGCACCACTCAGGAACCCCCATCCTGGCCAGCCCCAGGTCAATTTGCCACCAACCTAGGATAGCTCCCTCGCATTGTGGGTCTCCATTCCCTAGCCTGGTAAGTTAAGACGCGCAGTTCCTGAGAATTCCTACCTGAAACCTGGTATCAAAGTGCTGACCCTCCATGTATATAACGGAAAAAGGGCCCTTGGCTGGCGCTGTGAGCTTGCTGTCGAGCACCCCTGTTGTCTGCAGCAGAAACAACTCTTATCAGAGCGGAACGGGATTCGATGGAAGGGCACCAAAGATTTCACAGAATGGACAGGAAGTCAGTGGGCCCCAAATTCCAAGTACAGGGGGCAGGGTCCCATTAGCCAAGCACTCACATAGTGAGGGAGGTCCCAGGAGGAGAAAAGGTAGCATTACCCCCAAAACAACAAATGGCCACTACATCAGTAGTGGGAGCCTCCAGTTCTAGCTGGAAATACCCCAACTAACAAAAGCACAGCCCTCCAGCAAGCAAATAATTCCAGTCAGAGGGGAGGATAGTGGGATGCAGGGTCCCAAGAACAGAGCACAAGAAGGCAGCACTGGGCTCTGTTTGACCTCCCACTGGCCCCATTCCCCTGGAGAAATCCCTTATAATTTGTCATTACAGGAAACATGGTGACAACTCCTGATGTCACTAGTCCATGACGGGAAACGAACCAGCAATTTCCGAAAGCCACCGCCGCAAAGAACAAGGATGATGCCTGCAGAGCTGTGCAAATCCGCACGATGTCCTGTTAAAGTGAAAACATCGGTAGAGGGGCTTCACCTGGGGACACAGGAATTCACTATTTCTTCATACAAATTTCTCATGTGAGGCAAGCAGGAGAGTTTCATGTAGAACTTCCGACAGAGTGTGCTATGGGGCGGCGGGGGAGATGTTGGGTTGGCATTGGTTTGTACTTTCACAAACAACAACATCATCCTCTTCTACCCAGCCTATCAGCATTTACCCAAAACAGACTAAGGGAAATTCTCAACTCACTCAGAACAAAGGCAAAAAACCATTCTCAGCCCACCATCTGCTTCTAAAACAATTTAATTCAAAGTGCGGTCCCATAACGGTGGGAAGAAGACACCGTGGCTGGAGCTAATCTCCCGAGTCCAGCTGCGCTCGGGGCTGGGACAGCAAACACACCCCATGACAAAGCATGAAGATGGTACTTTTCTCCTAAACCAGCAGTGACCGTTTTCCACACAAACGCAGATGGACGTCTGTCCCCGGCAACCAGGAGACACGGTTGCCACACTGGTGGCTCCAATGACAACAGTCAACCATTTATGCTACTAGGTGAATTCCCAGCCTTGTCTCTGACTCAGGCTTTTGGTTTCTATCAAAGAAGAAGGCGGCATAAAAGAGAGGGACCATGGGCACTGGGTGCAGCAGTTGGGACAAAAGTCCCAAGACTGGATGCTGGGGGCTGTAAACAATGGTCACTCCACTTGATTGGAGAGAAGACTAGAAAGCTTGTCAGAGAGTGTGCAGTAGCCAATGGGAGCCATGGAAGATCCTGAGTAAAGCAGTCTATCAAAGCTTAGCTGTTAATGAATCAACCTGGCAGAATGGTGACCTGGCAGATGAAGGAGGAGACAGAGCAGGAGTATACACAGCGGGGGTATAGAAAAGAGGAGATAGCACAAAGGTTTTCGGTCAACTTGACTGGGCCAGGATTCTCAGAGATTTACCATCTCCCATGAGGAGACCAAATATAATGTAATCTCTTCCATGATGGGATCGGCTATGAGCAGCCAATCAACTGAAGGGATGCTTCCTCAGGGGCGTGACCTGCAACAGCTTTCATCTTACAAAGATAAAAGGAGAGAGAAGTGAACAGAGAGGGGGATCTACTCCCACCAGGAAAGAAGAGCCGGGACATGCCAGAATTGGAGTGTCCTTTGGCCCCGGGGTCCCTGCACTGCGAAGTTCCCATATCCAGGGGAAGACTGATGCCTGTTGTTGTTGTTAAGTGCCATCGAGTTGATTCCGACCCATAGTAACCCTGTATAGAGTTTCCGAGGAGAAGCTGGTGAGCTTGAACTGCCAACCTTGCAGTTCAAATGGCTTTGCAGTCTGGCACATTAATCCACAGTGCCACACCAGGACTCCTGATTGATGCCTAGACACTTGGAAATCTTCAAAGAATGCTGAAGGATTACAGATGCTGAAATGAGACAAGGACCTTTCCCCAAAGCCAACAATGACAGAGTCCTCCCCTTGAGCCGGCACTCTGAATTCAGACTGTGAGTCTCCTAAACTAGGGGAGAATAAATTTCTGCTTGTTAAGGCACCCACTTGTGGCATTTCTGCTGCAAACAGTACCAGCAGGGCAGACGCTAAAACTCAACAGTAAATGAGATGGTGGCAAAAGAGGGAAGAAAGAGTCAAAGACGATTTGGTGGCACCGACTCAGCTGCTCATTAGCCATGTCCACCTCAGTACCTCACAGCCCAGGTGCTCCCACATGCTGATAAAGAACTTACTCCCACAACCAGGCTTCCGATTGCCTGCCTCGGGAGGACGATAGCTTTCATCAGTGCTAACCATCTCTAGACCAACGCCTAACATGCCATCCTTCCTTCAACCAACCATGCATCAACCCAACAAATACCTACTGGTCAAGTAAGCCAGGTACAGAGGGGGACACCACGCTAACCAAGAAAGACAAGCCCCCACAAGGACCTCACAGTCTAGACACAGAAAGAGACAATAATCAGCAGTCAAGCATAGGCAGGAAGGTCAGGGAAGGTGACTTGGAGGAGGTGATGGTCAGTCAAGACCTCAAGGATGAGGAGCCAGGAAGGAAAGATTGCAGAGATGCTCTGAGCAGAGGGATTGGCATGCGTGATGGGCCTGGTAGGGGAGATTCTAACAGATCTGGAGGCATGACAGGGCACCGAGTCCAGGGGGACGGATGTGTGATTCTGGAACTCAAGCCGACACCAGTGTGGATGACAGGGCACCAAATCCAGGAAGACAGACCTGCGATTCTGGAGCTCAAGAGAGCAACTGCAGCCAAGGACACGGTGATAAACTGCACAAAGATGACCACTGACATCACTGAAGAAAAGAAAGGAGGAAAGCAATAGTCTGACTTCTAAGCCCTCCAGTAATACCTTCATGAGGAACGGAGTTCCCAGCAACCAGAGGGGGTTACCTTTAACGATCATACCCAATCAAGTGCTGTTTTCACATACATCTCAGTCCAGCACACAAACCATTTCCACCCTTGATTTATTTCCCTTCACTGGTAACTGCTTCTGCACCCCTCCCTCTGCTTACTGGTATGAAGAGGCTGCTGATTAACAATTACCCATGGTGCGAACTCTCCAAAGATCCATAATTATGACTTCTCTTGGCTTATTGGAGGGCCCCTTCTGACTCTAGGGTGAGGACTAGCATGTAAGTGTAAACACTGATTTGCCAAGAAACCCACCAGATTAATCATGTAGAAAAAACAAGCGGCGATTCTTCAAAACGGGAGGCTCTACCAGTGTAGGGAGTATCATAGCTGGTTTTTTGTTTTTAAGTTTTATTGTGAATTATGTGACAGTTTACATGGGAGAACATTAGTTTTACACTCATCGTATATTGTTTCATTGCCATCTCATAGCTGTTTTTGATAATTAACGTTAAAACGCTAAAAATGGTGTATTGGCAGCTTTTAAACTTTTCATTTTGAAATTTCAGACCCACACAATAATTGAATGACTAGAATCCACTACTCATGGTCACGGGTTGAACCCTGTCCCATAAAAGCATGTGTCGGCTTGGCTGGGCCACGCTTCTCCGTGGTTTGATGGAATGATGTAATCCCCTCCATGATGGGATCTGGTGGGATCAATGGTTGTAAGGGGACCAGGGTGGAGAGCAACACTGTGATTCGGGACACGCCCCTGATCTGATGTAAGGGGAGCTTCCCTGGGGTGTGGCCTGCATCCCCTTTAATCTTCCAAGAGATCACAGGAGAGAGCCGGAAGCAGAGAAGGAGGAGCCTGGCCATCACCAAGAACGAAGGACTGTGAGCAGAGCATGTCCTTTGGACCCAGAGTCTCTGTGATGAGAACCTCCCAGGCACAGGGGAAATTTATGCCTAAAACATGGAGGTCTCTAAGAACACCAGGCTGAAATGTTAAAAGGAGACCAGGACCTTCCTCTAGAGCTGACAGAGACACAAAGCCTCCCCTAGAACCAGCATTCTGATCCTGGACTTTCAGCCTCCTGGCCTGTGAGAGAATCCGTTTCTTTTAAAGCTTCCCACTCATGGTATTTCTGTTACAGCAGCACTAGATGACCAAGACACCCAGCTTCAACACTCTCAACTTTCTGACATTATCATTCATCTCTTCCTGTTGTTGTTGTTGTCATTGTTAGGTCCTGTCAAGTCAGTTCTGACTCACACTAACCTTGTGTACAACAGGATGGTGAAACACTGCCCGGTCCTGAGTCACCTTCACAACTGCTGCTACGCCTCGGGCCCACTGCTGCTGCCACTGTGCCAAGACATCTCGTTGGAGGTCTCCCTCTTTTTCATTGACCCTCCACTTTACCAAGCCTGTTGTCCTTCTCCAGGGACTAGTCCCTCCTGATAGTATGTCATCTGCCTTCTAAGGAGCATTCTGGCTGTTTTTCTCCAACACAGATTGGTTTGTTCTTCTGGCAGGCCACGGTACTCTCAATATTCTTCTCCAACACCGTAACTCAAAGGCATCAATTTTTCTACAGTCTTTCTTATTCATTGTCCAACTTTCACATGCACATGACGTTATTAAAAATACTATGGCTTGAGTCAAGCACATCTTAGTCCTCAAACAAATTATCTTTGCTCTTGAACACTTTAAATAGGTCTTGTGCAGCAGATTTGCCCAGTGCAATATGTTGTTTGATTTCTTGACTGCTGATTCCATGAGTGTTGATTGTGGATCCAAGCAAAATGAAGTCTTTGACAACTTCAATCTTTTCTCCATTTATCCTGATGTTATTTACTGGCCCAGTTGTAAGGATTTTTGTTTTCATTACACTGAGGTGCAATTCATACTGAAGGCTGTTGTCTTTGATCTTGACCGGTAAGTATTTTAAGTCCTCTTCACTTTTAGCAAGCAAGGTTTCGTCATCTGCATATGACAGGTTGTTAATGAGTCTTCCAATCCTGGTGCTTCGTTCTTCTTCATTTAACCCAGCTTTTCAGATTATTTGCTTAGCATGCAAGGAGCTCTGGTAGCATGTTGTTGTTGTTGCTGAGTGCCGTCGAGTCGATTCCGACCCATAACGACCCTGCATAGGGTTTCCAAGGAGCAGCTGGTGAGTTTGAACCGCCGACCTTGCAGTTCAAACGGCTTTGCAGTCTGGAACATTAACCCACAGCGCCACACCAGAACTCTGGGTGCATAGTGGGTTACAAATTGGGCTGCTAACCACAGGTCAGCTGTTCAAATCTACCAACCGATCCATGGGAGAAAGATGAGGCTTTCAGCTACTGTAAATATTTACAGCCTCTAAAACCCTACACAGGGTTGTTATGAGTTGGAACAGACTCCATGGCATATAACCACCACCACCCACAGAGTGAATAAGTATTGGTGAAAGTTTGAGGCCCTGGTACACACCTTTCCTGATTTTAAACCATTCAATAGCCCCTCTTTCTGTTTGAACACCTGCGTCTTTGTCTATGCACAGGTTCCTTATAAGCACAATTAAGTGTTCTGGAATACTCATTCTTTGCAATGTTATCCATAGTTTGTCATGATCCACACAGTTGAAAACCTTTGCTCCCTACCTCCCACAAATTTGTTTTTAAATGAAAGTGAAGCGAACGCTTCACCCATAAACATTCCCTTCACCCATAAATGCTTCAGTATCTTTAACAGACGGAGTGTGGTGGCTCTGTAACATAAGCACTGGATTGCGAACCACAAGTTCAAGTCCACCAGCTACTCCACTGGAGAAAGACAAGGCTTTCTGCTCCCTATACAGAGTCACTGTGAGTCAGAACCAACTCAGACACTTAACAACGGCAAGCATCTCTAACAGATAAGGACCTTGAAAATCCAAACCACACTATCATGATCACATTCAATAAGATTAAGATAATTCCTTAATATCAATCTAACTCTCCAGTCCAGAGAACTTCCAGTGGTTCAAGCCGGATTCAGAGAGGCCGTGGAACAAGGGATATCATTGCTGATGTCCAATGGATCTTGGCTAAAAGCAGAGAATATCAGAAAGATGTTTACCTGTACTTTATTGCCTACGCAAAGGCTTTGGATTGTGTGGATCATGACACACTATGGACAACATTGCGAAGTATGAGTATTCCGGAACACTTAATTGTGCTCATGAGGAATCTGTACCTGGACCAAGAGGCAGAAGTTCAAACAGAACATGGGAACACTGAATAGTTTAAAATTAAGAAAGGTGTGTGTCAAGGTTGTATTCTTTCACCATACTTATTCAACCTGTATGCTGAGCAAATAATCCGAGAAGTTGGGTTCTATGAAGAAAAACGTGGCATCAGGATTGGAGGAAGACTCATTAACAACCTGCGATATGCAGATGATACAACCTTGCTTGCTGAAAGTGAAGAGGACTTAAAACATTTACTGATGAAGATCAAAGAGCACAGCCTTCGGTACGGATTACATCTCAATGAAAAGAAAACAACAATCCTCATGCCCCCTGAACCAATAAACAACATTCTTATCAAAAGAGAAAAGATTGAAGTTGTCAAGGACTTCATTCTTCTTGGATCAACTATCAACACTCATGGAGGCAGCAGTCAAGAGATCAGACGACGTATTGCATTAGGCAAATCTGCTGCACAAGACCTTTTTAAAGTGTTTAAGAGCAAAGATGCCAGCTTGAGGACTAAGGTGCTCCTGACCCAAGCCATGGTATTTTCAATAGCCTCATATGCATGCAAAAACTGGACAGTGAATAAGGAAGATCATAAAGAATTGATGCATTTGAGTTATGGTGTTGGAGGAGAATATTGAAAGTACCATGGGCTGCCAAAAGAAACAATAGATCCGTTTTGGAAGAAGTGCAGCTAGAATGCTCCTTGGAGGCCAAGATGGCCAAACTTTGTCTCTCATACTTCGGACATATTGTCAGGAGGGACCCGTCGCTGGAGAAGGATATCATGTTTGGTAAGGTGAAGGGTCAGAGAAAAAGAGGAAGGCCCCCAATGACATGGATTGGCCAAGTGGCAGCATCGATGGACTCAAGCGTGGCAACAGTAGTGAGGTTGGCCCAGGATTGGGCAGTGTTTCTGTCTGCTGTGCATAAGGTTGCTATGGGTCAGTACAGACTCATGGCACCTAACAACAACAACAACATCCAGTCCACAGGTCTTCCTAAACGGTCACAGAATACTTCAGTACAATTGTCTTTTTTCATGTCAAATTCAAAGTCCACGTGCTGCTTTGACTGATCAGTTCCTTAAGATTCTTTCATTCTCTTAACATTTCTTTCCTTTTTTTGTATTTTTGTTTTTAAAGTTTTCATTATTTTAGAAAAGCTGTCAACAGTCCATGTAGAAAGCCCACATTCTGTGTTTAGTCAATATGTTAAGTGCTGTCGAGTTGGTTCTGACTTATAGCAACCCTGTACAGAGTTTGCAAGGAGCAGGTGGTGGGTTTGAACTGCCAACCTTGTGGTTTTCAGTGCAGTACTGATCCTACACCAGGTCCACTGGTCAATATACTCTCATGGTATTATTTAGCAACCTCCCTCGTCTTCTACAAACTGGTACACAGATTGTTGTTTGTTATTATGTACAGTGGAGTCGGTTCCGACTCATAGCGACCCTGTACAGGGCTTCTGAGGCTGTAAATCTTTACGGGAGCAGAAAGCCTCATCTTTCTCCAGCAGAACAGCTGGTAGTTTCGAACTGCTGACCTTGCAGCTCGCAGCCCGATTCGTAACCACTATGCTACCAGGTACACAGATAAACTTGATTAAATTCCTATTCAATTTATGTATAGAGTGGTACAGTGGCTGCAACAATGAACGGAAACAGCAACATTGTGGAGATGGTGTAGGACTGGGCACACTGTTCTGTTGTACATCAAGTCACTGCGAGTTGAAGCCAACTCAACGGCACCTAACAACAACACTTGGCACTTTATACGTCTGTCACATGACATAAGGAGGTGTTAATGTCTGGTTGTCCCACTTTTAGTGACACTGAAATTTATCTGGGGTTTAGGAAGTGGCACCCTGGTCCATCCCTTGTAAGATTTTTTGTCAACCTTTCCCCTAATGATTAAGAGTCACTGAAGATCATTATCCCATTAGGGAGCTGGGCTCTTAAAAGAGTATGCTAATTAAAGTGGTTCCAAAGCGCAGAGATATAATTATAGAAAGAATAATCATTATTTGGTTTCTGAAACCATAACCTATTTATGTGTGTTTTCGAACATTTCATGAGCCACTTGATTCGGAATTCAACACAAAGATCCTGGTTTTTGTCTTGTTCCACAGAAAGAAAACAATTAAATTACTGACTCTGAATGTATTAGAATCAAACCTTACGTCTGCTCCCGGCTCTCTCTCAATTTCAAATTTCCAAAAGAAGAGAATAAAATCAGATCTTGGGAATTATGACAATTATGAAATGGGAGGACAGGGCAGGAGGAAACGGAAATGTCAGAATATTTCCCCAGAAGTGGATTTCTATTTTAGGCCTTTTCCAAAGGCTAGATTAATGAAGCGCTAAAATAACCTTTAAACGTGAGGGGTTAAACTGTTTCTGCTTCTCCCCAAACCTCTTACCTAGAGCTTCTAGAAAAATAAAGAATCTGGGTCTCTTCTTGCCCTCTCCCACATTCAATGATGTGATACCTGTGAGAACTCAGCAAGAATCCTCTCCCACTCCAAACCGAGGCTGAGTAATGCCCTGCTATAATCATTTAATGCCCCTGAGAAAGACTATTAATAGCCAGGTCTCATGGAGCCTCATTTTCCCCTGGGTGAGGGAACCTCCAGCTCAGAAAGCAATGGGCTCTCTGATGAATTTCAGCAGCCCAGTGCAGTAATGGGGAGCAGGGGGGTGGGGACACAGCTGCCAGCCATCAACCTTAAAGATCCAAACTCCACAAAGAAGCTATTAAAAATGGCAAAAGCGGTACAATTCAGTGACGCTGAACGGCACACTTGAAAAGTGTTGAGTTGGCAAACAATGTGTTAGATATATTTACAACAATTAAAAAAAAAAAAAAAGGATGAAAAATTCAAGGAAGATTTTGAATATAAATACATACAGCCTGAAGGGTCCGTAGGAACGAGGATGGCAACACTTCATCTCAAGTACTTTGGCTACATTATCAGGAGGGAGCAGTCTCTGGAGAAGAACATCATGCATGCTAAAGTAGAGGGCCAGTGGAAACGAGGAAGACCCCCCCTCCCACCCCCAGTGAGAAGCCTGGCACAGCGGCTGTGGTAATGGGCTCATGCGGAACAATGATTGTGCGGACGGTTCAGGATCAGGCAGTGTTTCATTCTATTGTACGTGAGGTCACTATGAGTCAGAACCCACTCAGCAGGACTAGCAACAGAGCTGGCGCCCTGAACTTGGACTTCTAGCCTCCTAAACTGTGAGGGAATACATTTCTGTTTGTTAAACCCACCCCCTTGTGGTAGTTCTCCTACATCAGCACTAGAGAACTGAGACAGCGGTCAAGTGCTTCACAACTTTGAAGGTTTTGACCCTGCCAAGGAATGCTGTTTTTATTGTTGGTTACTGTCCGACTCGAAGCGCCCCCATGTGCATCAGAGTGGAACTGCTCCATAGAGTTGGGGTTTTTTAAATTTTATTGTGAATTATGTGATAATTCACATGGGAGAACACCAACTTTACATTCATCCTATCATAATTCGCTTCACTACAATGATTACAATCCCCTCCATGCATCACTAAACAACCAAAGGGTACACCCCACAAGCCTGCCCCGCCATCAGCACACAGCCCCTCTCCCTCCCTGTGTCCCAGCTGCTCCATCTCTCCATGTCATCGTCTCTGCCTCCATCTCTGGCATCGCTGCTTCTCTAGGTAGGGTCCCACACTCCACTCTTCTCCCTTGATGGTCCCAGGGTCTTCTACTCCTGGAATGCAAAACCAACCACTCCCCTCCTTTTGTTACAAAACATCTACCTTTACATTTCCGACCCTCGCAGTCAGTCCTGATAGCAATTAATCACTATTGTAGCACAAGAGTCTTATCCCTATCTCCTTTCATCGGCTCCATCCCAACAGATTGGAAACCACTCAGTGGAGATTCTACATTTCCCTGCACCCTCTGGAACTAGGCTCCCTCTTGAAAGCTTGTAAGCCAGTCACTTCTGGCCTTTGTAGCCCCCTATTAAGGGTAGCCGATGTCCAAGTTGTCCATCCCTGTCTACTCTGTGTATGGAGGGGTGGGAATGATCCTTGCTATAAAGATTTGTTCCCTCTTTTGAGCTACTACATCCATAGGTATAGGTCAAGTTCATCAACTTGTAGCAGATTACTCTTTTTTCCTCTTCTTTCTTCTTCTAATCGAGTTCTGATCATCCAGCCATTGAAGCCAGGTCAAGTGGGTGCTATCTTCAAGTATGGGTGTTCTTGTGCATCTCCTCTCACTTCATATCAGTTGGACGCTTCACTCTGAGAGTTTCTTGAAAGGCTGTGACCTTCAAAAACATTACCAGGCCTGTCTTCTGAGGTACCTTTGAGTGGGTTCGTACCTACAACCTTAGGATTAGTAGTCCAACACTTAACTATTTGTTCCATCCAGTGGGCTAAAGGACTAGTAATCATCCCTAGCAACGCAAACTCCCACCATGGAACATCACAGAGCTGATAGCCAATCACAGTTTGCTTCTCCTGACCTTCAATCTCCAAGAGCTGAGGCAGCTTGCTACACCCTCAAAGAAAGAAAAACAAAGCCAAACCCAATTCCGTCAAGTGGGTTATAGCAACCCTCTAGGCTAGCGTCAACTTCTCTATAGGGTTTCTTAGACTGTAAATCTTTATGGAATCAGACAGTCTCATCATTCTCCAGCAGAGCAGCTGGTAGGTTTGAACCACTGACCTTACAGTTAGTAGCTCTATGCTTAACCCATGGCATCACCAGGACTCCTTAGAAGTAAAAAAACCCAAACCCACTGATGCCAAGTCAATTCTGAGTCACAGTGACCTGGGAAAGGGTTTCTGAGACTATAAACCTTTATAGGAAACACGCAGCCCCGAGAAACAGCTGGTGGGTTTGAACTGCTGACCTTGTAGTTAGAAGCCCAGTGCCTAACACACAGAGCCACTGTTGTTGTTGTGAAGTGTCATCAAGTCAGTTCTGATCCATAGCAACCCTGTATAGGGTTTCCGAGGAGCAGCTGGTGAACTTGAACTGCCGACCTTGCAGTTCAAACTGACCTTGCAGTCCAGGGTCTTACCTGCAGTGCCACATCCTTTTTTTTTTTTTCAATTGAAAAGCTCATTCACTAGACTGTAAACTGTGGGAAATGGACTAGCTGTTCTGCAGCAATTCCATATCAAAGCATATACCCAAAATAATTTAAAATGGGTGCTCAGATATCTGTACATGAATGGTCAGAGTCAGAGTGAAAATCACCAAAATGCTCATCCACGGATTAAGGATAAACAAAATGTGGCCCATATATTTATGAGAGAATATTAATTACTTAGCCATAAATAGGAATGAAGAACGGATGTACCCTAAAAGGAGGAAACTTGAAAACATCACACTGAAAGCAAGAAGATCTAATCCTTTCAAGGAATGTTGGTGATGCTGTAGGATAAGCACTAGACTGCTAACCACAAGGTCAGAGGTTCAAACTCACCAGCCGCTCTCCAATAGAAAGATGAGTCTTTCAGTTCCCATAACAATGTATAGCCTCGGAAACCCTAAACAGGGTCACTATGAATCGGAACAGACTCAATAGCACTTAACAACATAACTTTTTCAAAACCTAATTTTTTTTCTGCTTTGACGTTTTTGCTCAAGTCATGTGTTTTCAGTAATGGAAAGCATTTTGAATGACATGATTTTTTTTTTCCTAAGATAAGATGGATTTTGATACAATGAGTGGGATGCATATGTCCCAAGGAGTGTATGGTGCTGGGGTTGGTGGAATAAAGCCTGTTTCTTCAAAATCATGCAGTTAGACAGGCATCCACCAGGTGGCAGCACACACTAAAAGTGGGATAGCAGTTTCCCACTAAATGCCATTACGTGGACAGATGGAACGACTGGGGACACTGGACTCAGGAAGGGAGAAGGGTTGTGTGCTGGTGGCCGGGGGGGGGGGGGGGGGGGGGGGGGGGCAGGCCTGTGTGGTGTACCCTTTGGTTATTTGATGATGAATGGAGGGGATTGTAATCATTGCAATGAAATGAAATATGATAGGATGAGTGTAAAGCTGATGTTCTCCCATGTACACCTCACAATAAAAACTTTAAAAAAAAAAGTATCGCCTCGGAAACACTATTCAGGGTCTCTGTGAGTCAGAATCAACTCGATAGCAGTGGGTTTGGTTTTTGGTTTATCCCAATTTAGAAGGAATTCTGGTGGTGCTGTGCTTTGGCGTTTGTCAGCAGTTCGAACCCACCAGCTGCTCCACAGAAAAAAGATGTAGCAGTCTGCTTCCATACGGATCCACAGCCTTGGAAACCCTACGGGGCACTTCCACTCTATCCTACAAGGTGCCATGAATCATACTCAACAGCTACAGTTTGATCCCAACTAAAGAGCCCTGGTGGCGCAGTGGTTAGGAGTTTGTTAACCGAAAGGTCAGCAGTTCAAACCCACCAGCAGCTCCACGAGAGAAAGATCTGACCGTCTGCTTCAGTACAGATTACAACCAAGAAAACCCAATGGGGCCATTCTGCTCCATCCTACCCTCTTGCTCAACCCTATGCTTCCTTTCTTAGCTATTTGTCTATTTAAAACCAGACCACTAACACGTTTCTTCCAGACATGCGGAAATCATCTTATGAAACAGACCAGTTTTAAAATAAGATTACAAAGGCTTGTGTTGTTGCTGTTTTTCATATGATGTGGCAATTTTTAAGTAAAACCACAGCCTGAGTCAACAGCAAACTTGACACGCTGTTGTTGCTGGCTGTTGTAGAGTCGTCGCTGACTCTTAGCAACCTTATACATGAAATGTTGCCATCCTGCACCATCTGATGAGCGTCGGTGTGTGGGGGCCCACCAGCTCATGGAGAATTTCCTTTATTTTCTCTGGCACCCCCGTCCCCACTTCACCAAACATGATGTTCTTTTCTAGTGACTGAGTCTTTCCTAATGACAAGTCCAAATTAAGTGAGCTCAAGTCTCACCACCTTCACCTATAAGGAGCATTCTGGGTGTACTTCCTCCAAAACTGAGGAGCTGGGCACAGATGTGCTTTGGGGGGCAGGGGTTCCACTGCTCCCGCGTCCCCCTCCTCCACTGGTCCAGCATCACATGATACTATGGACCCTTATTCTATTTCATATTCATTGTTGTGGTGGCTGAATGGTATTTTGTATCCTCTGCTTTTTAAACACTGCTGTCATGTGTTCTTTAAGACATTGTGTTCTGCTGGTTGAAAACCCTCAGTGGATTTCTCCCCCTGTGGAGTTAGTAGCCTCTGAATAGAGAGAGACTGTTATGGCCGCAGCTCTTTATACAAGGCGGACAGGGCTCCCTCAGTCAGCATTCACCCCACCGTACTGTTAGGATACAATCCCTCCTTCTTCTGCTTGTTCATAGGAAGCAAAAGAAAAGTCTCTCACAGACTTTTCTAAAACAAGAACTTCCATCTAAATATAAAACAAAAACACTTATAGCAACACCTCTGTGTCAGTCCGCAATGGCTTGCTTGTATGTCGCTGTGATGCAGGGTCATCCAGGTGGAGAGGTTTCAGCGGACCTTCCAGAATGAAACAGACCTACCTGCTCTCAGAAATGAGCCACTGAAATTCCTAAGGATCATATGGAATACTGTCCGATGTTGTGCTGGATGAAGATCCCAAGGTGGGAAGATGCTGAAGCAACAGACTCGCGCATGCCCACAGTTGAGAGGATGGTGTAGGACCGGAAACACTTCGTTCTGATGTCCGTGGGCTGCCATGAGTCGGACCCAACTCAACGGCAACTAATAACAACAGCTGTATGCATTCCTCATGCAGAGCTCCGCAGAGCTGAGAATCCGCCACAGGTCCCTGGGACACTCACAGAGTAAATCTACATGGGGTCAACACACCACGCAGACCAGGAGTCCAAGCCAAGCCCCACAGGGATGTGGGAGTGTCCTGTGCCCATGTCTAAGAGCATTGAGCAGAGCTGAATTAGAAAGACTCGCGCCAAGCCACAGTCCTCAATGAATGCCACGTTTCTGGGAAAATGGCTGAGATCTTCTCAATTCAAGATTTGTACAAAAACAAGTTGCTCCAGCAACACAAGTAGACCCAATGCTGGTTTCCATGGAGGTGGGATTAGTGTATGGCTTGACTGTGCAAGCTCATTGAACCCTTCTGCTGTTAGACATCAGGATCGTTACCCTGGGAACTTCTAAAGGACAGGTCACGTTCTGTTCCTTGACCTTGGTGTTGCTACACAGCTGTATTCAGTGTGTAGAAATGCAGAGGGCTGGACGTGTACTTTTGATACACGTGCCTATCTATATAGGTTACAAATAAAAGGCGTATTTATAAAATGTCAACAACTAAACCTCTGGTAGCGTAGTGGTTACGAATTGGGCTGCATATCATGAGGTCAGCAGTTCAAAACTACCAGCTGTTCTGCAGGAGAAAGATGAGGCTTTCTGCTCCCGTAAAAATTTACAGCCTCGGAAACCCTGTACAGGGTCACTATGAGTCAAACCCGACTCCACGGCCTATAATCACCACCAACATCAAACCTGCCAAATCTGCAAGACACTTCTAACAGTTTCACCCAACAGTTTAAAATGAAATTTTGCCTCCATCTTCCCTCTAGTCTTATTAGATGGAAGTGCAGTGGTTCTGCAGGATAAGCACTGGACTGCGAAGCACAAGGTCAGCAGTTCAAACCCACCAGCTGCTCTTTGGGAGAAAGATGAGGCTTTCTGCTCCCACAAAGCTTTACAGCCTCAGAAAGGCTACACAGGCTCACTGTGATTCTGAACCTACTCAATGGTACTTAACAACAACAATTATAAGTTTAGAGTCCTGGTGTGGCACTGCAGAAAAAGCACTGGACCGCAAGGTCATCTTGAACCACAAGATCAGCAGTTCAAACCCACCATCTGGTCCTTGGAAACCCTATGTTGGGTCACTGTGAGTTGGAACCAACTCGACAGCATACAACAACAGTCTCACTAGACCAGTTACCATCGAGTCAATTCCGACTCATTACAATCAGGTGTTGTCAGAGTAAACCGTGCCTCATACGGTTTTCAGTGGCTGATTTTTCAGACGTTGATCACCAGACCTTTCTTCTGCGTGCCCTCTGAGTGGACTCAAACCTTTTGGTTAGCAGCACCAGGGAGTCTTCAAGGAAAACAGATGATGCTCTGTGAATCTTAATTTGTGTGGTTAGCTGAATTCCTGAAGAGCAGTATAGCCTTCACAGCTGGAATCTGAGTTCTATTTTAAGTGCTTAGGGGATGCCTGTCATTTAAAGACTATTTAGTACAACAGTGATCTCATCCAATGTCTCCTGCACATCAATGACACACACACACAAACCAAGAACTGAAATCACTTATAATGGGCCAGCACATCTCCCCTGCTGTTACTGCATCACATCGCTGAGAGCAAAGGCAGGTGGCCCTCTGCTCCGCAGCTCCTACGTCACCAAGCATCCTGACCCTCCCTGGGGAAGAAATCTCACCCACACCAGATAACGTCTCCTCCACTGCACAATTATCTGCACAAGGACTCCTGCCACTTCACCCTCACTAGGTCCCTCTCTGTCCCCAGCTACCTTCCCATCATTCCTG
>NW_006408559.1:12499481-12503181 GCF_000296735.1 Chrysochloris asiatica
CTACGGGGAGTGTGGGAGTGAGCAGATGGAGTGACACCAAAATCACCCACTGAAAAAATTCTGGGCAGTGGGTTCAGCAGAAACTTAGTGGGTTTTTGGGTGTTTTTTAAAAAATTATTTAAAAATCCTGTAGTTAAACAACAAAACTTTTTTTTTTTTCCATAAATCCAGCTTACATGTTACCAATATACCTATATAGCTAAAACTCTGCAGATTTACTTTTTGAACTTTGTAAGGGGTCCTGGTGTGGCACTATGGAATAAAGCATTGAACCGCAAGGTCGGTTCAAACTCATCAGCTGCTCCTTGGAAACCCTATACAGGGTAGCTGTGAGTTGAAACCGACTCAATGGCATTTAACAACAACAACAACAAATGTGTCCTGTATGCTGAGCAAATAATCTGAGAAACTGGACTATCTGAAAAAGAATGTGGCATCAGGATTAGAGGAAGTTTATTAACCTGCCACAGGCGAAAGACACAGCCTTGCTTGCTGAAAGCAAAGACGATTTGAGGCACTTAGCCATGAAGCTCAAAGGAGCCAGCCTTCAGTATGGATTACAACTCAGTGTAAAGAAAACAAAAATCCTCACAACTGGGCCAAAAGGCAACATCATGATAAACGGAGAAAAGACTGAATCTGCCATGGACTTCATTTTACTTGCATCCACAATCAACACTCATGGAAGCAGCAGTTGAGAAATCAAAGAACATATTGCATTGGGCAAATTTTCTGCAAAAGACCTTTTTAAAGTGTCAAAGACCAAAGATGTCTCTTTGAGAACTAAGATGTGCCTAACCCAAGTTATGGTATTTTCAATCACCTCATATGCATGTGAAGACTAAAGATTTGTTGCATTTGAATGTTGAATGTGTTGGTAAAGAATACTGAATATCACCTATGGATGCAGTAGCTCAAAAGAGGGAACAAATCTTTACAGCAAGGCTCATTCCCACTCCCTCCATATACAGAGTAGACAGGGATAGGCAACTTGGACATTGGCTACCCAAAATGGGAGGGGATGGGGCTACAAAGGCAAGAAATGACTGGCTTACAAGCTTTCAAGAGGGAACCTAGATCCAGAGGACCAGGAGGAAGGTAGAATCTCCACTGAGCAGTATTCAATCTGTCTAGGCAGGGCTGATGAGAAGAATTGCGGATAGGTCTCTTGTGATACAATAGTGAATAATTGTTATCAGGACAGATTGTGAGGGTTGTAAATGTAAAGGTAGACGTTATGTAGCAAGGAGGGGAGTGACTCACTTTGCAGTCTAGGAGCGGAGGTCCCTGGGACAATGAAGGGAGAAGAGCGGAGAGCGGGACCCTACCCAGAGAAGCAGTGATGTCAGAGATGGAGGCAAAGAAGATGACACAGAGAGATGGAGCAGCTAGGGAACTCTAGACCCAGAGAGGGAGAGGGGCTGTGTGCTGATGACTGGGAGGCAGGCTTGTAGGGTATACCATTTAGTTGGTTGATGATGCATGGAGGGGACTGTAACCATGGCAATGAAATGATATATGATAGGATGAGTGTAAAACTAATGTTCTCCCATGTAAACTATCACAGAATTCACAATAAAACATTGGGAAAAAAAGAAGAAGAAGAAGAATATTGACTAAACCATGGACTGCCCGAAGAACAAATAAATCTTGCCATGGAGGAAGTAGAGCTCGAACGCTCCTTAGAAGCCAGGATGGTGAGACTTTATTTCATGTCCTTTGGAGATGTTATTAGGAGCAACTAGCCCCCAGAGACAAGTCCTGGTGTGGCGCTGTGGGTTAATGCGCCAGGCTGCAAGGTAGGTGGTTCAAGCTCACCAGTCACTCCTCAGAAACCCTACACAGGGTTGCTATGCAGAAGGACACCATGCATAGCATACGCACAGAAGGACATCATACTTAATAAAATAGAAGGTCAGGGAAAAGAGGAAGACCTTTGCTGAAATGGACTGTCACCGCGGCTGCCACGATGGGTTCAAACACAGCAGTGACTGTGAGGACAGCAGAGGACTGAGCAGCATTTCATTCTGTTGGACATGAGGTCACGGTGACCCGTAACCAACTCCACTGCACCTAACAACAAAATATGTGCTCCGGTCAGAGCTGTCATTATTAGCCAATTACAATGTCACTGTGAGTCACATGACTTCGTCTGCACATGTTACTAGTATCCACTGTTTTCGTTGCTACTAACTTTTTTTTGTTTTGTTTTGCTACTAGTGTTTTTAGTCGCTGATTTTGCCAAATGTTCCAATGTTTTAGCTACAATACTGTGGTGAATAGTATTTGTGAACCTACATCAGTAACTGTTTTGAGAATGAAGTAGTTGCCACAGGAAAAGGAGAAAAGTCAGAAAGGTTTCCACTCCGTTACTAATCGTGCTGTAACTACTAATGTTGTAATTCAATACAGAGCCAGTTTACAAAACGATTTTGTTATTAGTGTTCATACAACCTTGAGGTTAGCAGTCCAGTGCTTATTCTGTTCATTTCAACTCATAGCAACCCTATAGGACAGAGTAGAACTGCTCCCAGATCTTTCTCCTTCAGAGCCGCTGGTGGGTTCAAACCACCCACCTTAAGGCAGCAGCTGAGCACTGAATCACTGCATTACCAGGAGTGCTTCATTAAATGGTGGAAACTGTAAACTGTAGGAGCGAATCCCCTGGGCCAGACGCTCCACCCAGCTGCTAATACAAACACCACCTGACAGGTTGATTCAACAGCATTTTTTTTACTCTAGTCTAGAAATGTGTTTTTCACGCGCTGAAATTTGCACCTGGCGTTAGAGACGTTCACTCTTGTTCATCATTTCCATCACATTGGGACCATCTTGAGAAGATTTTCAGATCCAGAGGAAGGATTCTCTTATGAGGGGTCACAGACTCCTTTTGCCAAAAAAAGCACCGCAGTGAACAAACTGAAAAATCCTATAGCGAGAAACAGAAGCTGGAAAGAAAAGACAAGTGAAGAGAAGCTGGTGGCCCTCTCCTCCAGGGGGACCTGATAGATACTGGTGGAACCTGAGATAGTGGCTCCTAGACACCCTTCAAACATGGAATTGGCCCTACCCCTGGGGATCTCCAGTCAGCCAATCCATAGACAAGACTATAAAGGGAGCATTAATACCCTTGGCCACAGCTTGGCTATCAGTTTGTTGACTGTGGTGACTTGTGTGTTGCTGTGATGCTGAAGGTACCGGTATTCTACATACCCAAAGGGTCAGCTCTGGTGGACAGGTTTCAGCTGAGCTTCCAGACTAAGACGGACTAGGAAGAAGGAGAGACAGAGTAGTTCTGAAAGTGTAGCCACTGAAAACCTTATGAGTGGTCACGGTGGAACAGTGTCAGCATCAGAATATTGAATATTGAAACATTATGAATAACATGAGAATACTGTCAGATACAGTGCCGTAAGATGAGTCCCTCAGATTGGAAGGCACTCAAAATACGAGTAGTGAGGAACTGCCTCCTCAGAGTAGTTTACTAAAAAGATAGAGTAACGCTTTCAGGACCTTCCTTTGCTGATGGGACACAACTCAAAAAGAGGAAAAACAGCTGTAAGCATCCACTAATAATTGCAAGATGACATGTCGGAAGTATGAATCCAGGATAATTGAAAGTTGTCAAAAAAGTAATGGAACACATAAAGATCGCTATCCTAGGCCTTAGTAAGCTAAAGTGGACTGGTATTGGCCATTT
>NW_006408559.1:12503896-12506136 GCF_000296735.1 Chrysochloris asiatica
GGGTTGTATCCTTTCACCATAGTTACTCTATCTGTAAACTAAACAAATAATCTGAGAAGCTGGATTATGTGAAGAAGCAAGTGGCATCAAGATGGAGGAAGACTCATGAACAACCTGCAATATGTAGAACGCAATATCCTTGCAGAAAGCAAAGAGGACTTAAACTACATACTGAAGAAGATCAAAGACTAAAGTTTTCAGGATTGTATCTCAATATAAAGAAAACAAAACTCCTCCCCAAAACTGGACAAATATATAGCATCATGATAAATAGAGAAAAGATTGAAGTTGTCAAAGACTTCATTTTGCTTGGATCTACTATCAACACTCATGGAAGCAGCAGTCAAATGCTCCATTGCATTAGGCAAAACTGCTGCGCAAGACCTCTTTAAAGTGTTCAAGAGCAAAGATGTCACTATGAGGACTAAGGTGAGCCTGACCCAAGCCATGGTATTTTCAATACCCTCATATGCATGTGAAAGTTGGACAATGAATAAGGCAAACTCTAGAAAAATTGATGCATTTGAATTATGGTGTTGAGGAAGAACCATGAACCAGAAGAACAAACAAATCGGTGTTGGGGAAAGTACAGTCAGAATGCTTCTTAGAAGCCAGGACAGCAAGACTCTGTCTCCCATACTTCAGACATGTTATTCGGATGGACCCATCCCTGAAGTTACTTGGTAAAGCGGAGGGTGAGTGAAAACGAGGAAGACAAGAAAGGCTAGCACCGTGCCACCAGCAATGGGCTCAAATGTTACAATTGTGAAGATGGCAGAGGCCATGGCAGCATTTTGCTCTGTTGTACATAAGGTCACGATGAGTCAGAAGCAACTCAACAGCATCTAACAGCAACATACTTGCACTCACACACACAGGCAAGTCAAAAAGTATTCCTACAAAATCATAGAAATCTTTATGATTTATAACAAAAATATCAAAATGCAAAATCTATTGACTCTTGACATATCCACCTTCTAGGTCTACATACTTCTGAAAGTGGTATTTCCATCTCACTGCAGGGTAATGCACTAGATCGCAAAGTCGGTTTGAACCACAAGGTTGGTGGTTCAAACTCACCAGTCACTCCTCAGAACCCTGACACAGGGTTGCTATGAGTCGGAATTGACTCGACAGCACTTAAGAACACCAAGCCTTCCCCATGGAGTCCTGGTATAGCACTGAAGAAAGCACTGGACTGGAACCGCAAGGCCAGTGGTTCAAACCTACCAGCCATTCCTCGGAAACCCTACACAGGGTCAGTATGAGTCAGCGCCAACTCGACAGAACTTAACAACAACAACCCCTCCCTGAAGGATTCTGCGCTCTTCCATCTACACAACATCAGAATGGCAGTTTGGGTACCCTTGAGGGTGGATGGGGTACAGTTTCCCAACAAGATTCTCATCGGACAGCCCTTGCTGCCCTTGAAGAGTGAGCAATTGTCAGAATGGAAAATAATTACTTGGCACAACTTTCCTGGCCTTTTTCTGATCAATGCAATTTTTCCTTTTTTTTTCAAATTTCCTCCTAATAAGAAGCCCCTATGATTGTCCTGTGTTCTTCAAGAAAATATATCAAGACGACCCCTTTGGAAGCCCAAAAGAATTGACATGACCTTCTGAGCTGTCCTCCCTGTCTTGAATGTTAAGTAGCCACTGCTTAGGTTAGTGTTTTCTTGGGAAGGCATGTTAGTGGGACTAAGACACTAACATGTATTATTGAGTCTATATGCAGCCATCCACTGATCGCAGAGTCCTGTTGAAACATGTTTTGCTTGGAATAAACTCAAGCATATACGAACTGGAACCCTAGTAGCAATACTTTTTGACTTCCCCTGTTAAATGTCAAAAAAAATTTAAAAATGGTTTGAAAAATCCTGCCGTCGATTACAAAGAAATATTACGAATCCATTTCAATGGCTAAAAGCACAGAGGATACCTTTAAAAAACTGCAGTATACAAAATTTTATAGAAAATACATATGATTCCATTTTATAAAACAAAGAAAAGCTTACTGTGCTCACATATGTACATTTAAAAGCAGGAGGCTAGAAAGATGCATATTGCATTGTTTATGATATAATTATGGCTGGGTAGTAGAAATAATGATGTTTACTTTCTTCTAAACAATTTCTATATTTCCCAGACTATTTATACATGAAGGAACAGCTGGTAGCGTAGTGGTTACGAATTGGGCTGCGAACCTCAGGGACAGCAGTTCGAAACTACCAGCTGTTC
>NW_006408559.1:12507946-12513784 GCF_000296735.1 Chrysochloris asiatica
GTCCTTCAAGTGGAAATTTTCCACCTCAGGAGATTCTTGATGGGGTTCAGGATTCCACCTATGGTCGATCTTATGTTATGCAGAGGCTCCACAGAAAGCCTCCTTCACTGGGAATGTTGTAGCCCCATTTTAGGTATTTCAATCAGTTATAGGCAGAAGATGGACTTACAAGCTTTCTATGGTGATACTTCTGGGTATTCCTTTGTCTCCCCCTCAAGTCTCTATTTTATAATGGTATGCAATGATAACCAAGATGCTGATAGGATTTTATGATTCAATTGTGAATAACTGTTAGCAGGATTAATTGTGGTGATCACAACTGTAATTGTAGAAGATGTGTAACTGAAAGGGGGGAGTAGTTAGTCTTTCATTTCAAGAACAGATGATCCCAGGACCGTCAAGAAGGAAGAGCGTGAGTGAAGTGTGAGATTCTACCTAGATAAGTGGCAACAGCAGAGATGGTGGCAGAGGCGATGGCCTGGAGAGACAGAGCAACTGTGGGCTCTAGGCCCACGGACTGAGGAATAAGGAAGGCTGTGTGCCTGCAGGAAGGCTGGCTTGCAGAATGTGTCCTTTGGACATTCAAATGAACATATATTATCTGTTTTGTATGCGTACATCAAATATTTTTGCTTTGTTCATTCGTGAAATACAAGATGTAAATGTGGAACACAGGGAGGAAGAAGGATAACTGTTGTTGCAGGGAAGGGAATGCAATCATTGAAATGAAACAAAGTGTATAATTGGTTGAATGTAAATCTGATGGTCTTGTCCATAAACCTTCACTCAATTCGCAATAGAAAGTTTTAAAAAAAATCACTCTGGGATTGCCAGAAGGCCTGGGCTGAAATTTTGAGGGAGGAGTTGTTGGTTACCATCAAATCAGCTCCAGCCAAGGTGACCTTATATAGTTAAAAAACAATCTATAGAAAGATGAGGTGTTCTGCTCCTGTAAAGATTTACAGCCTTGGAAACCCTGTGCAGGATCGCTATGAGTTGGAACCAACTCCACGGCACAACACCACCATATAGAACAAAATGTTGCCCGGCACTGGGCCACCTTCACTGAGACCGTTGGGGTGGCTGAGTCTATTGGTGACAGCCACTGTGTATTCTGAATGCCTCCCAAGCTAGAAAGCTCATCTTCCAACTCTATATTGTTGTTGTTAAGTGCCATTGAATCGGTTCCGATTCATATCAACCCTGTATAGGGTTTCTGAGGCGCAGCTAGTGGGTTTGAACTGCCAACCTTGCAGTTCAAAACTGACCTTGTGGCCCAGGGCTTATCCTACAGCTCCACAACAGGACTCCAACTCTATACTGAGGGGATACAATTAAATTCATGCCACACATGTGGAAGAATACTCAGATACCACACATGACAGCAAATCTTCTTGGACCTTCCAGCCCAGCCTCCACTACCACCAAATACAAGCAAGTGAGGACTCCCAAAACTACACTACGCCAAAGAATGAACCACCCGAGCCCTGTCCAAATTCCTGACCCACAGAATCAGAATCAGTCCTCATTGCTTTAAGATACCAAGGTGATTTGTTATACAGCAATAGAAAGCTGAAGCAATGTTCTCCTCAGAATTTTTTTTAAACCCAACATCTCACGCAGCTCGTTAACCCTCCATCTGCACCCAGGGACTGCCTTCTTTGTGCCGCTCTGTTCGATCACACTTTGCTGTACTGTGTTTCCTAAGTATCGCATTTTTTTAAAAGTTGAAAGTTTGCAGCAACACTACATCGAGCATGTCTGTTGTTATTAAGTGTCATTAAGTAGGTTCCAACTTACAGCTACCCCTATAGGGTTTTCAAGGAGCAGCTGATGAGTTTGAACCACCGACTTTCCAGTTCAAACTAACCTTGTGGTCCAGTGCTTATCCTACAGCACTACACCAGGCATGTCTACTGGCATGGTTTTCCCGGTAGCTTGTGCTTACTTTGTGCCTCTGAGTCACATTTTGGTCATGCTCACAATGTTTCTAACTTTTTCATAATGCAATTGCACACTTAGTAGACTAAAATATCGTATAAACATAACTTTTGTATGCACTGGGAAACCAAACAATTCACATAACTCGATTTATTGCAGTGGTCTGGAAGCGAATCCACACTCTCCGAGGTCTGCCTGTCTTACAGCACTAACCACATTATTTGGTGATTGGTTCGTTGTGACCAGAATGCCCTCCCATTGGGCTGAGAGCTCCTCCAGGACTCATTGACATTAGTATCCCAACACTGAGCCTGCGACAGTAATGAGCACTTCACAAACAACAAACGTCGGCATGAACGGACAAAGTGCCAAACAACTGTCTGCAGGCACGTACCCCAGCCCTGGAAAACTCACAACGGTGATAGAAACACACACTATAGTATCCAGGGAAACACTAAGTCCAGAGGCAGACAAAATGCCAAAGGTACCGGAAAGAAGTAAAGGGCAGGATCAGCTCAGGGGAGTCAGAAGCCACAAGTAAAGCCACTGAGGTTGGGGATGATGTGCTAGTCCAGCTTTAATTCAGTGACCCTGATGATCAAGGCCACATCCTAGAAGTAACCATTGTCGGTTTCCTCTCAGACCCCTCGAGGTGGGAGCAGAAGAATAGATTATTCGTGAGGAGAGTCAACAAAAGCTGGGCTAACGATCAATAGAACAGTGGCAGGCCTAAAGATTTCAGAGAAGTGCTTAGAAGGTTAAGCTTCAGCAGCAGATTCATGCCAGAATTTAAGGCGCTAATACGCTGCGTTTATGAAGAGCTAAAAAGGCCCAAGGGGCACATTAAACGATAGAAGTAGGACAGCTTGGTGCACCAGATGGGTCTTGAACAAGATACTTTCTTTTAGGGCATCAACTTCCTCTCACCAAAATCTCAGAAGTGAAGGAGAAATTGATTTTGGACCAATGGCACACAGCTAATTTATTAACAAAGAGGATGGATAGCAACCACACACAGGCTGCTGTCAGCGGCAAATTCACAGAAAAATCCTATCAGCAAAACAAAGTGAAAATATTATCAAGACCACAGGGCTGTGATCCAGGACGTAACAGATGAGAAAATGCTGTAAGAAAATGTCACTCAGCATGAAGAGAAAGATTCTCGTCTGGGGTGGGGGAAATGCCACGTGCTTTGTCGCATGAATTTTCACTATTGAAACTGTTATTGTTAATCTGCTGAAATGAAATTAAAAGATGACTCCACATGATAACGTAGCTTCCGGAGCCCTAACTAGCCCTCTTAGTCCAGGCGCGCCGGGCACACACTGGGGGTAGGGTGGCGGACTAGTGGGCTCCTCAGAGGTTGAGCTGAGAGAGCCACTCAGAGGAAGCCCTGGCTGGGGGTATACTGCCCACCTCCCAGGATTAGAACAATCCTTACTAGTTCTGTGTCCTTGGGCTTGATTTTCCTCATCTGTAAAATGGGCTAATAACCTGCCTCAGAGAGTTGCTGCACACATGAAAGCAGACCCAGTATGACACACAGCAAGTTGTTGGGTGTCGATATAATGCCCCAGTCAGCAGCATCAGATTTCCTAATAAGCACAGGTAAGCATGAGCTTACCTGTGCTTATTTATTCATCTGTAATGAACAATTTCATGCTTTCACCACATCTAAGATTCTGCTTCTAGGTCTGGCTGGCTTCCTCCAGATTCAAAAATGTCTCTTGGCTTTTGAGACTCCGAGACAGGGACAGAGGACCCAGCCAGCAAGGTAAGCACATGCTGACTCGTGCTTACTAACTCATCCGTAGTGAGCAATTTCACATGTTTTCACCACATCCAAGATTCTACTTCTAGGTCTGCTTGGCATCTGCCTCTCTCCCACCCACAGCATCTTCCTCCAGAATCAAATTCTCTTTTCAAATTGACAATCCCTGTCAGAGACAGAAGGCCCACTCATCAAGGTAAGCACAGGTTGACTTGTGCTTACTCACTCATGTGTAGTGAACAGTTCCATGTTTTCCCACCACATCCCACATGGAAGTGGTCACTACAGGTCAGTAAGTAAGCACAATGCAACTCCGTGCTTACCTTGCTGACTGGGTCTTCCGCCCCCCACATGTCAGCCATGAGAAGTACAGGAGTGGATCCAAAAAAGGGCCTGGAAAGGAGCCACAACCCAAAGCCCAGATGTCTCTTAATAAGAGAGAGCGGCACTGGACAGAGATGTCCCCAGTCTCCGGCTCTGGAAGCTTGTGAAGACCAGCGGCGCTGTGTATTAGGAAGTACGGACAGACGTTGGCACCCTGGTACGCTGAGAGAACACAAACTGTTTTTCTAGAGAGCCATTTGGTGATATGGGTCCAGATGTAATGGGCATGCTCCCTGGTGCAGCCACCACTCGATTTCTGGGAAGTTACTCGAGGACATCATCAGCGAAGTGTGCGGCGATGTGCATGGCGGAATGCTTGGAGCATGTCTCCCTGGAAGCACTCGGTGAGAGCTGGCTGGTAGAGGAGAAGCCAGCCAAGGCTTCAAGGAAGATGAGGGTGGGTTCCGTATGTCTGATGGCATCACCAGCAGCAGGAAGGGGGAGGCCAGGGCTTGCTGGGCTCGTCCATGTTAGATGGGGGTTCTCGCCCAGGCTGGGTACCCAGAAAGTCCCTCCTTGGCTCCCACATGTGAATGCTTATGTGACACCCTGAAGTCAGAATGGTTCTCTCCAAGTGGAGGGAAGCAGATGACTGGCATTTCCTAATGTATACTTTTTGTACCATCTGAAAGACCCCCTGGTAGTTGGGTTACTGAGTCAGAGCCGACTCTACGGCACCTAACAACAACTAACCTAAAAGTTGGCAGTTTGAACTCACCCAGTGGTGCTATGAAAGAAATGTCTGGAAGTTAGCTTCCCTAAAGATGTCAGTCAAGAAACCCCTCGGGAGCAATTCTGCTCTGCAACACACCGGATCTCCATGAGCTGGGTCAACTAAACAGCAACTGGCTTCGAGTTTCTTGGGTTTGTGGTACCGTTAGAATTCATTCACTAGACAACACAGTTTACATTTGAAGTCTTATGACATCATCTCTCTACTCCATTTGTTCTGGTAGCATCCCAGAGCATCCTTTAACATCCTTTATACCTCATATAGTGTAAAGGCCCATGTCCCTCTTCAATAGGATTCCCCCAGCACCCACACCCTCTCACACCTCAGTTCCATCCCTCTCTATCAGGCACATGGGCCCTTCCCACTCCTACTCCCAGCTCTGGCCATAGGACCTTTCACAACTACTTCATCTGCTGGGGCCCGTGTGGTTGTTGCTGTTGGTTAAGTACCAAGGAGTCAGTTCCAACTCCAAGCAACACTCTATGGGGTTTCTGAGGAGTGGGTGGGGAGTCTGAAGTACTGATCTCGTGGTTATCAGTCCAGTGCTTATCCTACAGTGCCACACCAGAACCCTGCTCCTCCAAATATCAGAGTTTCTCCTCTATCAATTCCTTTGAAGTTGAGATGAAATGTCACCTCCTCAACAACACCTTCCTATCCACCCAGATAGAAAACACAGCCTCTCACTCCCAAATCCTTTACCTACTCCACTTAGTAACACACAGTAAAACTGACATTGTTTCCTGACTGTTCCTAGGGATGATCTGCTGAAAGAAGGAACAAACCCCGCCAAACACACTCAACAAAGTCTCTCACCTTGTGGAGCTCAGCATCCCCCGGAGAAGACAGAGAAAAAGCATACGAACATATAAATGGTGTTGATACAAAGAGAGAAACAAAGCAGGGCCTGGGTTGAAGGAAGTGTGGAAGAGTTTGTTATTTGTCTTCAGGCATTTCTAAGGAAGGCTGCTGGGACAGCCCGAGACTGGAGCAGAGACTCGTGTAGATA
>NW_006408559.1:12513884-12522222 GCF_000296735.1 Chrysochloris asiatica
GCTGGGACAGCCCGAGACTGGAGCAGAGACTCGTGTAGATAACATCTGAGCTAAGATTGTTCTAGGCCCAGGGAACAGCAAGTACAAATAATTGCAATGAGCACTTATCACTTTTAAAATCAGGAAAAACAAAACGGTAACGCTATTGTCAACTTGAAAATGCACCAAAGTACTTCAGAATTCAATTCCAAGGGCTGGGAAGAAGAAACTGACTTTCCAAATTCCTAAGACTGTTGCTCCTGTTGTAGCTGCTGCTGTCAAATTGGTGCCTGGTTCGTGGTAACCCCATGCACCATGGAACAGAAAGGGTTCATTGGCTGATTTTCAGCAGTAGGTTGCCAGGCCTTTCTTCCTAGTCTATCTTAATCTGTTCAGCATCCTAGCAACATGCAGGCCTCCAACAACATATAGGTAGATGAGGTGCACTAGCCGGGAATTAAAAAAGTCTTCCACATGGAAGGCAGGATTTCTACCTGCCTAAGACTCTATTCAACAATTCTCCTAAGTCTCTATTCAATAACCCCCTTAACTCTATCCAACAGCCCCCTCAACAACCCTCACTAAGACTATTCAACACCCCCTACCCACCCCCACCCCCAGCAAAGATCATGAAAACTTCTTAGCACAACCAAACACCTTGAAGGAACGAGTTGCCGGACTCACAACCATGGTCTCAGGGACACCATGGTCAACCGGCATAACGTAGTCCACAAAGACAGTGTTCTACATCCTACTCTGGTGAGTAGCAACTAGGTTCCTTTTAAAAGCTTGCGATCAGTCATCTAAGGTGCCACTGTTGGGTTTCCCCATCCAGCGGACAGAAGAGTGATGAAAATTGAAGACACATGGAGACAGTTAATCCACAGACTAACAGACCACTTGAACATCAGTCTCCACATCCTTGAGACCAGAAGAATTAGATGATGCATGGCTACCACTAACAACTGCTCTGAAAGGAATCACATTTAGAAGGTCCCGGATAGGAAAATGTGGAAGAAAACTCAAAATCATTTAAAAAAAAAAACAACAAAACAGACTTATTGGTTGGATAGAGGCTGGTGGAATCCCCAAAACTATGGCTCAATTTTCAGCCAAACAGACAGGTCTACAAGGGAAAATAGGGGGCGCCTGACCCAAGCCATGGTATTTTCAATAACCTCATATGAATGTGAAAGCTGGACAGTGAATAAGGAAGACCATAGAAGAATTGATGCTTGTAAGTTACAGTGTTGGAGGAGAATATTGAAAGTGCCATGGGCTGCCAAAAGAACCAACAGATCTGTGTTGGAAGAAGTGCAGCCAGAGTGCTCGTTGGAGGCCAGGATGGCCAGACTATGTCTCTCATACTTTGGACATATTGTCAGGAAGGACCAGTCGCTGGAGAAGGATATCATGTTTGGTAAGGTGAAGGGCAAAAAAAAAGAGGAAGATGCCCAGTGAGATGGATTGGCAAAGTGGCTGCATCAGTGGGCTCAAGCGTAGCAACAACTGTGAGGTTGGCCCAGGATCGGGCAGTGTTCATTCTGTTGTGCATAAGGTTGCTATGAGTCGGTACCGACCTGATGGCACCTAACAACAACAACAACAACAAGGGGAACAAGTATATGGAGAAACAATGGTCACGTGAGGATGGAGGTAGAGACCGGAATGATGCAACTATAAGCCAAGAAGTGTCAAAGAGTGCTGACGAGCCAGACTCTAGGAAAAAGCAAAGTACGGTTCTTCCGTAGAGCTTTCAGAGGGAACATCACCGGAAACTACTCAATTTCAGACTTATAATCTCCGGAACCTTGAGAGAGTAAATCTGTCATTTTAAGACACCTGATTTATACTAGGAATCCTGGTGAGGCACTGTAAGATCAGCACAGGGCTGCTAATCACAAGATCGGCAGTTCAAACCCACCAGCCTGCTCCTCAGAAACAACAGATTTCCTTGTCTATACAGAGTCGTGATGACTTGGAATCAACACAACAGCACTTAACAACAACAATAAGGGGAACAGAAACACAAGGTAGGTCCACGCACATCAGGATAAGAAGCCATTTGAGGTCAAAGGGGCAGCTTTTCCCCAAGTGCAAAGCTCAGAAGGACTGAGAAAGGACAAAAGGAAGTATGAGACACAGGAGTGGGAGAAAAGAAGAGCCCGTTGCATTGCAACTGATGATGTGAAACAAGATGGGGGTGAATTGTTGAATGGGAAACTGATCTGTTCTGTTAACCTTCACCCAATTCACAATAAAACTAAGGAAAACCAAACATCCTCCCTAAACCTGGTCCAAACTCACCAACCTCTCCTTGGAAACCCTATGCAGGGTTTCTATAAGTCGGAACTGACTCCACGGTCCATTAAAAACAACACAACTATTCAACAACCTTCTCTCCTTAAGACCCGAATCACCAATACCCCACCCCACTCCATCCCATTCCAATCCCTAAGATTCTATTCAGGTTTAGGCAGAAAACTCCAACCTACTTGTACAACCTCTACCCCTGTCCAGCCCAGCCCTCTACCCCACACTTCATTATCCAGCGACCCAGGAGAAAAACGTTCAACACAAGGACACTAAGGTAAGGTAAGTAACCGTTTGGCTGGGCTAGGACTCTCACGCAATTTAGCTGCAGTCATCACCTCCAAGATGAGATCTATTATGATGTGATCATCCCCATGATGTAGTCTGCTGGGATCTGCTCAGGCCTGATCTAATTGTCCTATGGGTTGTAAATTCTCACTTCCATGATTTTTAATGAGGACAGACGCAATCTGCAGGATTAGGTTGTATCTTCAATCTCTTTTGAGATATGTTGTTGTTGTTTCTAAATGCCATCGAGTCAGTTCTGACCCATAGTGACCCTGTATAGGGTTTCCAAGAAGCAGCTGGTGAGCTTGAACCACCAACCTTGCAGTTCAAACCAACTTTACAGTTCCGTGCATTAACCCACAGCTCCACACAGAATGCAGGGCGCCCTCCGACCACCAAGATAGACGAGGCAGGAGGGGAGCACATTCTTTGACCCTGGGGTCCCCCTGCACTGTGAAGCTAGATCCAGGGGAAATGTGGTACCAAGACACATGGGGATTTCCAAGGAATGCTGGGTCTACAGACACTGAAAGGAAATAAGGATCTTCTCCAGAGCTAGTGCTCTGAAGTCAGACTTCTGTCTTCCTAAACGGTGAGAGAATACACTTCTGTGTGCTGAAGCCATCCCCGTGTGGGATTCCTGTTAGAGCCACACCAGAGAACTAAGACAGTAAGCTACAGCAGTCCTGAGGGTGTGGGGGATAGGAGGAGGCAGGCATGGACAGCCACAGGCCTCTGCTGTCCTACCGCCAGCCACATGTGCTGTGGCATGGGCTGCTCTACACAGACACCTCTCCGTCCTCGCGTGTCACCTGTCCTGTGTTCCTGCCGGCTCGGACAAATGAACTCCTTCTACCTTCCCAGCTAGTGCCCACCTGAGGTGTTCCCACACCTGTCTGCTTCAACTCAGCCAACTCCAGGTTTTTCTGTAACCTTTGTGGTCACCTGGACTGACCCCCGCTGATCAGTTCAGGGAACTCAAAAACTGGACAAAAATCTTCCACTCCTCAACCCCTCTGGGGATACCTGTACAGGACAGCCAGTCAGCACTGGCTCAGCTCAGCCACTGCCTCTCTGTCCATCTTCCCATCCAACTGGAAATCTGGGCTGAACTGTTAGCAATTAAGGACTCCCCAGAAATTAGGTAGCAGCTAACCATCTTCCAAGGCACCTGACTCCAAGGAGAAAGGGCCAGAGCCAGAGCTCGCCACACCCCGGTATCATCTGGGGTCTTGTTAAAATGCAGTTTGTCATTCAGGAGCAATTCTGGGTGGGGTCTGAAAGTCCTCTAACAAGCTTCAGGGGATGCCCATGCCCAGGGCCATACTCGGGCAGCCAAGACTGATGAGACGCCCTTACTGTCCCCTCCAACCCCATGCTTTGTCCAAGTCTCCCTCAAGCTGGCTTCATATGACCCGCATCTGGTATGTTTGCGGCTTCTCCTTTGAAAATTCCCATGGTTTTTACCCAGGCTACCTGGCTCCACAGTTTCCCCTAGCACCCAAAACCATAAAAGGTGAAGGTTTCCTTTCAGCAGGTCCTAACAGGAGGCAAGAGAACAAAGCAAGGAGCAAGAAGAGCGTGCAAACGTCTCCAAAGTCTGGGACCACCAGTCAAGACACGAGGGGTCAGGAGCACTACAAGATACGCTCCCCTCACCAAGGTGTGCCAATTGACATCCCAGAACCACCACACTCTGTCCTGGCCAGACTCTGGGCCACCAAGGGCTGCAAGGAACGCTGTCCTCTGGTCTGCTCCCAAGTCAGCTCTTCCAACATCCACACTGCCTGGCAGTCCTTCATTCTTGTCTCCTGATTCTTGGTGGACACAGTAGACAAGAAAATCTGTTGAGGGGTGACCAGTTAGCTACAGTTTCTACAAGCTCCTGAATTCATCCCACTCTTGGCCTCCCCTCTACAGATTTTCTTGTCTACAGTGTCCACCAAGAATAGTGTCCACCCCCACACATCTCTGTCCCCAGAACCAGCCTCCTCTCTCTCCTTGTTTTCCTCCTCTCTACCACCAACCCCTGCACTCCTACTGCACAGGGCCTCTTAAAGTTCTAAAAAGCAAAGATGTCACTTTGATGGCTAAGGTGCAGCTGGCTAAGTCATGGTCTTTCAGGCATATGAATGCAAAAGCTGGACAACAAAAAAGGATGGCAGAAGAAAAACCCAGGTATTCAAGCCGTGGTGCTGACGAAGAAGATCAAATAGACCCAGGACTGCCAGAAGGAGGATAAAATCATTCAGAGAGTGCAACCAGAATGCTCCTGAGAAGTGAGAATGGATAAACTTCATCTTGCTTGCAGGGAAGACTAACCGCTAGAAGAGGACATTATGCTGCATAAAGTCAAGAGTCAGTAAAAACAAGGCAAACAGACATCTCGCCGCAACAATGGGCTGGACATCACTGGCCATGAAGATAGTGTTGAACTGGGCACCATATTTTCTGCTATACGCAACGTCAGTATGTGTTAGTCAATTAACAACAATTAACAAGAACAGTAACTCTTGTCTCAGGCCCCATCCTTTCCAAACCTCCCAGGGACATTGCTCCTGCTTTCCTTGCTCCTTTCCAGCAGTAAGACTTCTCTAAGGAGATTGCTGACCATTTCCGAGCTACAGACCCTCAGGTCCTGCCGATTTCAGGGCAGTCTAACCTGACCATAAGGAGCTCTGGTGGTACAACAGCTAAGCTCCCCACTGCTCACCGCGGGAGAGAGCCCTGGATATCAGCACCTGTACCATTTGTCCCTTCTGTGGCGTCTATTCCAACTCATAGTGACCCTCAGCAGGGTTCCCAACGCTGTAATCCTCTTCCTCCGAGGAAACCCTATGGGGAAGTTCTATGCTGTCACATTTGGTAACATGAGTTGAAATGGACTCAACAGCACTTAAAACAACAGCTTGACCATGAGTCTGGACAGTGTTTCGTTCTGTTGTGCATAGGGTTGTTATGAGTTGGTACCAACTCGACGGTACCTAGCAACAAGAACAGGTGGTTCTAATCAGGTGGCCTTCACATCCCCCTTTGAGAGCCCATTTAGTATAGCGCATTTGACAGATGGATGGCTCACCATATAAACTCTCCCCCTTCCCCAGACAGTATCATGAGAATCACTTTCCTTTGTGGGCCTTCCCCTGTCTCTAATGTTGGTTTCTGAGGCCTCTCTCCTTTGTCTTCTTCTCTCCCCCCTCCACAGCTCTCCAGTGTCTTCCAAGTGTATGACTTATACTACCATCAAATGCATCCACTTAACACCCTTGTTTGTTAGTATGTTGGTTTGTTTTTTAACGTGCCAGGTCTGGGATGAATACATAGATACGTAGATCAATGGAAAGATAGATGAATACATGGATGGATGGAAGATGAATGAACAAGTAGATGGATGAACAGGTGCATGGATAGATGAATAAATGAACAGATGGATGGATGGATAAATGATCGGATGGATGGATGCAAGGATAAATGCATGGATCTATGAGGAATGGGTGGATGGATGAATAAATGGATAGATAGATGCATGCATGGATACATGAATAGATGGATGGATGGATAGATGCATGCATGGATACATGAATAGATGGATGGATAAATGATTCATGGCTAGATGGAAGGATGGATGGGTGGATGGATGGACGGATTGACAAATGGATGGATGAATAGGTACATTGACTCATGGATGAATGGCTGAATAGATCCATAGACACATGACTAGGTGGATGGATGGATGCATGCATGGGGATAGTCAACACAATTAGCAGCAGATGGGGCATGAGCAGGGACCAGTAACGGAAAGTGCTTTTCTAAAACACAGTCCTGAGGCCCCTGCTGTGCTTACATCCATCTTTCAGTTGTTGGGTCATTAGTTACCAGGGAAGTAGGAGGGACTGCTGGGGAAGACTCCTGGGGGAGGGAAAGGCGGTCCAGATCAACTGCAGCAGAGATGGGATGGGGGGTCGGGGGGATGGGGGGGCAGGAAGGTGTGCTAAGTATTAAAAAAAAAAAGTTGCAATTAAGTCTAATTTGATTCACGGTGACCCCACGTGTATTAAACTAGAACTGTGCTCCACGGAGTTTCAAATGACTGATCTTTCAGAACACCATCACCATGCCTGTCTTCCAAGGTGCCTGTGGTTAGACTCCAACCTAGGGATTCTCATCAACTGTGTTCACAGCATTTGTTGTTGTTGTTGTCAAATGCTGTCGAGTCAGTTCTGACTCACAGCGACCGTGTAACAGGGTTTCCTAGGAGTAGCTAGTGAGTTTGAACTGCCAACCTTGCGGTTTAAACAGACTTTGCAGTCCAGCGCAGTAACCCACAGCACCACACCAGGAGTAGTTCATAACATAGCAGCTGTTTAAAATTGTATGGTAGCACTTCAGTACCGGAACAAGCAGCCAAGAGTCAGCAATGCATGAAAGGCTTATAAATCAGGGCAGGTCCAGATAAAGAACAATCCTGTTCTGAATCTGCCTGGCCAGCCGTCTCTCATACACTAGTCATACATCAATTAAGTAAGTGCAAGAGGTAGGTGTCACTAAGGTCTCTGAAGGTGTGGATGTGCTCCAGGGTCAGTCTGGGCTGACCCAGAGTCCAGTGCTCCACCGGCACTTCCTCCCAGCAGTCTGGAACAGTAGACAGTACCACTCAGTAATAATGTGCCTGAGATTCCCCAGGGGATCTTGTTAAAATGCAGATTTGGATTCAGAAGGGAGTCTTAGCATCTCTGGTCGGGAAGCCACACTTGAGCAGTGAAGTTAGAGTGTCACTGTATTGTGAGGAGTGTTGGCTGAGGCTGTTAGCCACAGCACCAGCCAACAAGGCACCAGGGAAGGTGACAGGCCGGCCACTGGCCTAGAACACACTGTCTACAGGCAGAGAGATTAACGCACATGCGTCCACATTCAGCGCCTAGAACAAGTGCATCCCAAGGGTGCCAAGATGTAGCCTGGGACTGCTGCTGTCATTTTTCCTGTGTGCCACAGAGTCACTCCAGCTGAGACAGACCCAACAGGACAAAGGAGAACTGTCCCGTAGGGATTCCAAGGCTGAAAACTTGACAGGAGCTACTCACCAAGGCTTTTCTTCCCAAGAGCAGCTGGTGGGTTTAAACTAGGAGGACACTTAGAGGTCACCTCACCTAACGGTCTTCTTTCACAGATGAGGACACTGAGAGAACAGGACAGCTTGTCCACAGGCAGAGCTCACTTCAGGCAGTAAGGAGCACCAGCAAGGTTTCTGATTCACAGTTCAATGTGCTCTTAGACGAAGCACTCTACCTAAAGACTCAGGGAGGGGTCCTGTCCACCTCAGCCTGGTGAAGGTAGTGGTCACAACCTGACAACCATAAAGAGGGGAAAGGAGAGCATCTCCGCGTGGAATGACAGCTACTACAGTCACCGGCTGCCTCTCTCGCCCAGAGCACAGAAGCCTGTGGCTCCCATCCCTGGTGATTGTGAACAATTCACCCAGCAGCCTCTGTTTTCAGGATTAAGTGAGGTGTTTCCCAACAGGGGCTGTGGCAGAGTTCCCATGGGGTTCGGAGGGAGAGTTCAAGATTAAGCCCTCTATGTCCTTTTCAAAAACACTCAGCTGCTGAGAGGTTAGAGGTTTAAATCCACCTGCTGCTCTGCAGAAGAAAGACCTAGGGATCTGATCCCATAAAGATTGTTACTGGGAACAGTCTAGTCAACTCTGATCCATGTGATCCCATGTGACAGAGCAGACTGCTCCATGGGTTCAAACCCACTA
>NW_006408559.1:12523232-12524655 GCF_000296735.1 Chrysochloris asiatica
ACCCTCAAGATACCTATGGCGGAATTGCCACTTAATACATCCTACAGGGAACGATGTGACGGCCTGCTTCCGTAAGCATCACCGCCTTAGAAACAAAGGTACAGGTAAGCCTTCCAGGAGCAGGTCAGCAGCTCTTTCCTCCTGTGGAGCTATAGGCATTGTTCAAACTACCAACCTTGTGGTTAGCAGCTTAACGCTTAACCATTGCAATGCCAAGGCTCCTCCTTTAAACATGAAACCCCAAACCAAACTCGTTACCAGAGTCACAAAGTATCATACATAATCACCTCCAAAAATCCACTGACATCGAGTAGATTTCAACTCATAGCGACTCTACATCAGACTTCTAAGACTGTTCATCTTTAAAGGCACAGACAGCCACAGCTTTCTCCCTCGGAGTGGCTGGTGGGTTTGAACGCCTACCTTGCAGCTAGCAGCCCAATGCCTAACCCACAGCAGCATCAGAGCCCCTTGTAGTAACCTCAGAATGATCAATAATAAAAGAGAATATTTGTTGTTAAAATGCCATCAACTCGGTTCAGACTCACAGACAGCAGTCCTATAGAGGGTTTCCAAGGCTTTAAAATCTTTGCAGGAACAAAAAGGCTCATCTTTCTCCAGTGGAGTGGCTGGAGGAGGGCTTCAATCGCAGACCTTGTGTTTCCCAGTCCAGTACTTATAATACGGAGCCACAAAGCACCAAATGGTACACTGAGGAAGACAAAACTGTAACATGCCAAAACATAAATGCAGTAAATATACTTACAAACAAAAATAAAGCACCAAGTTTTGCTAATCAAAAACATCTGATTTTCAAAATGATAAAAATTTTCAAAGAAATCTATTAGAAGGAGAGAAATTCAACAGAGGTGAAAGCGGTGGCGATCATTGGTATATAAAGAAATATTTTAAAATATATAGCCTGCACAAATAACAAAAACCACAGAGAAAATTTACAGAAAAGTACAAACAGAAAACAAACATTTAAAAAATGTATCCAAAAGTATATTTTTTAAATGTTGGTTTTCTCAAACAGTTACTCAAAAAGTAACTCAAAATTATAAATGAAAACAATGTATTACAAATTTACTCAACAAGGGTTTTTAAAGTAATAGTTAACGCTAGTGATAATGAAGTAAACTAGGTGAGTTTTAAACTGCTAGGGTCTATTTCAGCATTAAGGCTTTCAAAAGTTAAATCATTCAACCCGACCATTTAGGACGTAACAATTGGACTGCGGACCACAGGTCAGCAGTTCAAACTCACCAGCAGTTACAGGGCAGCTATGAGTCAGAAACAACTTCACTACACTCAGCAAAAACAGAATGTGCCCAACCCTCAGTGAACAAAATAGGCTTCACAGGGCTTACATTTAATTACATTTGAAACTCTATTTGATAACAATATGCACTAATAAAAACTA
>NW_006408559.1:12524755-12528721 GCF_000296735.1 Chrysochloris asiatica
TCCCATACAAAGAAATATAGGACACAGCCTTATCAGGTTGATATTCATCAGAGCATTAGTTATAACAGCCAGAAAAGCTGGAAATGACAGGACAAAAGAGTAAATAAATTATTAGCATGGAAAACTGTGTTTTCAAATAATATTCATTGTTGTTAAGTTATTAACCCTATAGAGGGTTTCTGAGGAGTGGGTGATGGGTTTGGACTGTTGACCTTGAGGTTAGCAGTCCAGTGTATACCCTACAGAGCCACACCAGGGCTCCAAATAATATCTGGTAGGTGGGAAATACTGAAGTAAAATATGAAGTAACAAAGGCAGAAATACGGCACATAAACCAACAATTCGCATTTAAATTTTGGTAAATGCTAACAAACATACAAAAAAGACGACTATTTACAGAATTATCTCTGGGTTGTAGGGACTACTTTCTTTCCTGTGCTCTCCAGTAATTTCTGCAAAGATATCACACTCAGAAAAACTTATTTTAAGAAAAACATGTCCTTGAACAAGAGGTAGAACAAGGTGCACCCTGTCCTTTTTATATTATGGATGTTGTTGTTGTTAAGTACCGTGGAGTTGGTTCTGACTCATAGTGACCCTGCACAGGGTTTCCAAGGCTATAAATCTTTACGGGAGCAAATAAGCCTCATCTTTCTTCCGCGGAACCGCTGGTAGTTTCGAACTGCTGACCTTAAGGTTGGCAGCCTGACTCATAACCACTACGCTACCAGAGCTCCTTATTATGGATGTTAGGTTATGGATGTTAGGTTTCCTAAAAGCAAAACCAAAAAAGCAAACCTAATGCCACTGAATCAACCTGGACTCATAGCAACTCTATAGACAGAGTAGAATTGCTTCATAAGGTTGCTGCGGTTGTGAGCCTACGTGGAGGCAGACTGTTTCAACTTTCTCCCATAAAGTGGCTGGTAGATGCAAACTGTTGACCTTGCAGTTAACAGCCCAACATTTAACCCACTGAGCCACCAGGGCTACCTTTAAAATCAAGTCTAAAGTTTTAAAGTTATTTCTACAGCAGTCAAGACCAAATTTACCAGGGTGAAAAAAAAGGAGGCTGGAGACAATCAAAACGCTGAATGCTGAAGTAACAGGCAAATTGGAAGGTGGGCTCTATCCATCAGAAGCTAATGAAAACAGAGGACCCTCAAGATACCTATGGCGGAATTGCCACTTAACACATCCTACCCAAAAGACTTTGTCTGACAAGCACTTTTACAGTCATCCAGTTTTGCTCTGCTGACAGAAACACAACTCTTGAGACTGTCGCAGGGGGTCCAGTGGCCCAGGGGAGTCATGGACCAGACAACTGAGGCACACATGCTTCCCAGAGCAGTGGCCACTTGCTACCTACCCAGTGCCCTGGCTACAGGAGGAAGTACCCCCCATCAACACTGCTCCTCACAGCCTTCTGGAAGTGGTTCAGGAATCACCCGTAGGGGTCTCCTCTATGGAGCCCTGCTCAGCAGGTCAATGACTGCCTTCTAGGCTCAGGACCCTTCTACACTTGCCCACACTCTGCTCCATGCTTCCAACTGAATCCTTGAGGCCACACAGCCACTTCGGATAAGCACTGGGCTGCTCTCTTCAAGGTCAATAGTTCAAACTCACCAGCAGCTCCGTGGGAGAAAGATGAAGCTGTCTGCTCCTGTAAAGATTTACAGTCTCGGAAACCCTAAGCAGCAGTTCTGTCCTGTCCTGTAGGGCCAATGAGTCAGTAAGGACTCATTGGTAGTGGGTTTGGTATTGTTACCCAGCTTGCAACCAGCTGTAAAAACCAAGGGAGCCCAATCCACAAATTAATAATATACTGAAGTGTCTTCCCTGATGTCACTACCAGAAAAATATGGTCAATTCTGTTATTTCAGGTTAGATATCGACCACCCTTCAGTCAGTGTGTTGTACTGTGGCGACTTGTGTAATGCTGCGATGCTAAAAGCTACACCTCTGGTATTTCAAATACTAGCAGGGTCACCCATGACAGACAGGTTTCAGAGGAGCTTCCAGACTGAGACAGACTCGAAAGAAAATCCATGAAAACCCATGGATCACAGCTGAACATGGTGCAATAGAAAGTTAGAAGATGAGCCCCAGGTCAGTCTGAAAGGCACTCAAAACCCACTGCAACAATGGTCAGACATACCAACAATTGTAAAGATGGCACAGGACCTCGAAAGATCTTTCTGTTGAACAAAGGGCTTGCCATACGTTAGAACAGACTGTATAGCAACTCACAACCCTAAAAACCCCAGGCTGAATAGTTGCATTGGGGCTGGCAGGGGAAACGGAAAAGGCATATAGAGGAAAAAGTGATAGAAGAATCCAACAAACAGCTCCATCACTTATTTTAAATGTTTCCAAATAAATAATATTATATTCTTCACAGCACTGCTGTGGGTCCAGATAGCCATGTTCACAAGGAGAAGCAATAGAGAACAGAGGAAATGTGCAGAGTTTGGGAGCCAAACCAAGACAAATCAACTCCTAGAGTCTTAGTTTCCTCATCTGTAAAATGGGGCTAATGAAGAAAGCAACTGGATTGTCTGTAGAAGAGGCAGTTTGGCACCCAGAAAGCAGACAGTCAATGGCCAAATAATCCCATTAGTATTCCATGGGCTCTTTGTTGATCACCATGTCCTCTCCTAGACAGTTTACTCTCCTCTGGATACCCAGGACTGAAGCACACAGCCAAGGCAGAGCTGAGCGCCCTGCCCCTCCCCCCAGGAACTAGGTGAGGCAGAGCTGTTGGCTATGTCTCTCTCTCTCTGTCCCTCTCTGTTTCTCCATAGCTCTCTCCTGCCTAAAGGAGACCCATGCTGCCCACCCCAGCTCCAACCCAACTAGAGAAAGTACTTTGAGGTCCAGGCTGTAGAAATGTCTGCAGGTCGGAGCAGCTGGGAGCAGCAGGGAGGCTGGGACCTTGAGCGAGTCCCTTCTGTGCCTCAGTTTCCTCGTTGATAGAAATGGCACACTCTGGGCTCTCTCAGGTCCCTTCCTCTATGTGGCACAGGTCACAATTCCAGCAGAGATCCAAGGAAAACCTCCAAGCACGCTCCACGTCCTACCCAAGCGCCGGGGCAGGTCTTTGCCCTCTTCCACAAGAAGGGAAGCCAGTAGAGCTTGCCCTGGTTTCTGTTCTGGGTGGACTCCTTCTCCACCCATGGTAGGCCACCCCACCTTTCCTGGTCTGACCCACAGTGGTCAAATGTGTGCTGGGCAGCCACCCTTTGGCTGTGTGTCTGCCCAGAGGCAATTCCAGACCAACGGTCACCCTGTGTGCACGCCCAGAGTGGACAGAAGAACATTTCAGAGAGGCAATGTGTACGTTCCTAACAACAAAACCCATAAACCCTCTGCTGGGGGGCAGCGGCTAAGTTGCATTGGTTATGAAGACAGCCCTTCTCCAAGCCTGCCCGGCACAGAATTTCACACTCCATTGTATTCGGCACGCCTGTGTAGAAAGAACCGGGCCCAGGGCGCTTTCCAAGAGATTTTCTTTGGCTGTTCTTTGTGTCCCGGTGCACGGGGTGGGGGGGAACGGGCCAGCCGGGCCGCCTCTGGGGGTGCAGGGCCACTGAAGGCAAAGCTATCGTGTTTGAAAGCACACATAGGGAATGTGCCCCTTCGCCCCGACAATAAAGTATTCCAGATCACATCCAAACCATCAGGTACGAGCACAATCCCAGCGCCTGCATTTTGCATGAGAGCTGAGGGGACGCCCCCCGATTCCGGACCACAGGCTCGGCCGCGCTCCCGCGGCTCCCGGGGGGCTGGTCCCCCGCCTCTGGGCGCTGGGCCCAAGGGGAAGGGCCGGCGTCTTGAGGAAGCAGAGCGCGGGGGGCTTGGGGGCCGCGGAGAAAAGGAGACGGCCCGGCCCCGGGGGTCGCCGACTTACCTGGCACGCATGCGGTCGGCCGGGCCAACAGCAGCAACAGCAGCCCGAGCCCGATG
>NW_006408559.1:12529037-12538100 GCF_000296735.1 Chrysochloris asiatica
CCCGGACCGCCCCCGGGACCGCCTCCGGCCCGGGCGGGGATGGTGACCGTGGCCCGAGCTCCTCCCCGGGCTGCGGCGGCGCGGCGGCAGCTGAGCGCCTGCGCTAGCAGAACTCGCGGGCCAGGGGATCCCCGAGGGAGGGCGTACAGTCCGCCTTTCCTGGACCTGGGACCAGTGCCCTATGGGCGCTTCGAACCCGCACCCAGGAATGCTCGTGTGTGCCGAGAATGGCTGGGGACCTGTATTTGGGATCAGAACCCCTAGGAGAAGAGAGGCAGGCGAAGGGAGACCCCCACCGTGCGCCGGGACTGGAGAATGCTGGTGCGTGGTTAAGGCCTGGAGAGGGACTGCAGATTTGGGACGGGACCAAGGGTTTGAGTGGGGGACACGATCTCATTTCCAGAAACCTGTGGAAACCGTAAATAATGTACATGACACGCAAGGATCTCGGTGGTCCTACCGTCCAGTCCGCTGCCAACCTGGACTCCCAGGTAAGATGATTGGAGAATCAGTACGGCTCTTCTTCAGGATAAGACTGGGAGCCTCCTGCCAGTGGTTGGAAAGGTAATTGTGAATAAAGGTTTAAAGATGGCTCTGTGGCTGGTCCCTCAGCACGGTCCTATGGACACTCAGCATCAGATCGCCCTTCGGATAGGCAAAAGGCCTTTGCATCCTGGTCTCTAGCTCCTACCCCAGTGTAGTGAACAGGACATTCGTGGAGATCCTGCCTGTCTGGACACATCTGGTCCCTGGCACCTGACCCCAGAGCCAAACCAAAAAACCAAACCTACAGCCACTGAATTGATTTTGACTCATAGTGATTCGCTATAGGACAAAGTAGAGCGGCCTCAGGGGGTTTCCAAGGCTGTAAATCTTTACTGAAGCATCTTTCTCCCAAGGAGTGGTTGGTGGGTTCAAGCCATCAACCTTGCAGTTAGCAGGCAAGCACTTAGCCACTGCACCACCAGGACTTCTGGGCCCTAGCTCCCACGGCACTGCTGTTGAATCAATTCCACCTCATAGTGTCCGTTTGGGGTAGGGTTTCTGAAACTCTGTACAGGAGCAGACAACTCAGCTTTCTCCTGAAGGGCAGCTGATGGGTTTGAACCCAGCACCTAACTCACTGCACCACCAGGACTCCTTGGCCCTGGTTCAGGGACTTCTAAGTCACACTTTCCTTCATCCTCTGAACTCACTGTGTAAATAACCTCATTTGACCACAAACCGCTACTTTCGAGTGATTCTTCGATTATCCTGTAGTGTTATTTTATCTTTGATGAATTTATGCTTGCCCTCCCCTGCCAGATTAATATGAAGTCCCAAGGTGGGGTCACCCTGCTTGGGATTTCCCCTGGCACCAGGATGCCCACATGATGCTTTGGTTGATCTGAAACACCACATCCACTCCCCCATTGGAGTCCCAGCTCCCCCACTGCGCCTCCCAGAGCCTCTGCTGCCAGCACCAGGTGTCCCCAGGGACGGGGTTTCCTCTCCTTGCTCAAACAACATAGGATGAATGGAAAGGGTATGTCATCCATGGAGAATAAAAGTCACAGCTTCAAAATACAGAAATGATTCACAGGCACCAACTAAGAAAAAGGAAACATAGTCAGGGCTTCATCGTCTCCAACAATAAAGGCATGAAACTAAACGTTGCCTTTGTTAAGGTTTAGAGCATAAAGCCTCAGTGTCTTGAAAATTTCCTTTTGAGGTGGTCCCAGGCCAGCTGTAGGTGTGAGTTGGGTTCAAGAGGGACCAACCAAGTGGAATAGGTGTGTATGTGTGTTGTACGCTCCCCCATGCTACTAAACACACACCTATACACATTTCTGTCTGAGAAGACAAAACTTAGGGTGTTTGTATTAAATCATATAACAAGTAAATCTAGCAAACAATTCTGAATCCCCTACTGAAAAAAGAAAAGAAAAACAAACCCAGTAGCATGAAATCGATGCTAAGGCGTCGTGACCCTGAAGAGCAGAGTAGAACTGCCCTGTGGGATTTGCAAGGCTGTCATGTTTGCGGAAACACACTGCCAAATCTTTCTCCTATGGAGCGGCCTGTGGGTTTGAACTCCTAACCTTTCAGTTAGCAGCTGAGCACTCAACCGCTGTGCCACCAGGGCTTCTACTACAGATCTGTTATTGCTTTGAGAGATAGAAGAGAAAAAATAATGGGTTTTAGAGATTTTACTCATCCAGCCTTTATTTTACAGATTTTTTTAAAAGCCAGAGAAGTCTGTTATTTTCTTTAAGTTTAGCCCCCAACTAATGAGCTCTGGTAGTGTGGGGGTTACAAATCGGACTGCAAACCATAAGGTCAGCAGTTTAAAACTACCAACTGTTGCGCAGAAGAAAGATGAGGCTTTCAGCTCCCGCATAAAGATTTACAGCCTCGGAAATCCTGTGCAGGGTCGCTATGAGTTGGAACTGACTCCACAGCACACAACAACAACAACAACAAAGGAACTCTGGTAGTGCCGTGGGTTACAAGTCTGCTAACTGCAAAGTCAGCAGTTCAAAATTACCAACTAGAAGAAAGATGAGGCTTTCTGCTCTCCTAAAGATTTACAGCTTCGGAAACCCTATGCAGAGTTACTTTGGATCAAAATCGACTCCGTGGCACATAGCCACCACCGCTAGTCTCATCTGGAATTCTCATCTCGTATGGTAGTGGAGTGGTTATGAATCGGGCTGCTAACCTCAAGATTGGCAGTTTGAAATTACCAGCCATTCCACTGGAGAAACATGAGGCTTTCTGCTCCCGTAAAGATGTATTTACAGCCTCGGAAACCCTGTACTCCACGGTACTTAGCAACAACAACATTCTCCAGCTAAACCTCACAGCCTCTGGGTGAGGAGGAATTAGCTTGATCCTCAAAAAGGCAACAGTATGGTTTGGGAAGAGAGGGTGGGACATTGGGTAAACCTCTAGACTGTTTTTCTAAGTAGCTGTACCATTTTACAGTCACACCAGCAAGGTGGGATCCTCCTTTACATCCTGGCAGGAATGGGAACCAGCTTTAGAGGGCCGTACCTAGGCCTCATCTCACTGCACTTCTCCCCATAGAGCAAGGAGAAACCCCCATGAAACCCCCTCTCCAGTTTCAGGTGTCTAATTCCAACTCATGATGACCCCACATGTTACAGAGTTGACCTGCTTCTTAGAGTTTTCTTGGCAATAATCTTTATGGACTTCCGGTGTGGCATTGAAGGATCAGCACTGGACTGTGAATCACAAGGTCAGCAGTTCAAACCCACCAGCTGCTCCTCAGAAACGGGGTCACCATGAGTCAGAACACGTAACAACAACAACAATCTTTATGAGGCAGATTGCCAGACCTTTCTTCCATGCACCATTGGGTGGATTTGAACCACCAACCTTTAATTTAGTCATTGAGTGCAAACTGTTTGTGCCACCAGGGGCCTGTCAGGTACCCAGAACCCCCGAGCTCCCAACCCCACAGGGCCCAGCCTCACCTCCAGGACCAGTGTGGCCCTTTCCCCCAATCTGTCTTTCCAGAGTGGCCCCTCAGCTGATGTGCTGAGGTGCAGTGGCCCTCAGGGAGCAGTAGAGCTTAGACATGCAGACAGCTGTGTACAGATGTGTATGTACATGAAGAAGAGAGAAGGAACATCCAGACCAAGTGAGAAGAGAAGAGAAAGTGGCTGCTCAACCGCAGACACCTGGCCACCAGGTTTGTGCTCAGAACTCCAAGGAGCTGGAGGTTCTGCACTTGAACCTGGAATCGTTGTCAAAGGAGGAGGATGGAACCTATTTTGCTCCACAGTTGCGTGCTTGCTGTGTAGCTTTCTACTGTTTAGATCTCCAGACACACCTCGGCAATATCGCAGCTTGAGTTCCGGATCACCACAGTAAAGTGAATGTCGCACTAAAGTGATGCGCACACAATTTGGGTTTCTGAGTGCAGAGAAACAGTAACATTGATATTAGTCTGTGAAGCGTGTAGGAGCGTGATGGAAAAGTTTGAAATATCGTGAGCATGACCAAAATGGGACACGGAGACACACGTTGTCGGAAAAAAATGGTGTCCATAGACTTGCTAGACACAGGGTTGCCACAGCCTTCAGTTTGTGAATCGCAATAAACCCAAGAACAATAGTTGTTAAGTGAGGTATGTCTGTGTGGCGTAAGAGCCTCCCAGGACCCTTTGGTTCTCGAGGTCATCCGGAAGGGTGTGGGAGAGACAGACACCAGGAGCAGTAGGGTGCTGAGACCCCTGACCAGGGATGTGGACAGCTGAGCTCTGCTAATAGAGGTATGTGAACATGTGCAAAAATGCTCAGCTCCACTCTCAGGCCTCAGTCTTGCTTCTCTGGGAAATGGACTTGATTACACCTCCTCTTGTTTAGCTGTGTTGTTGTTGTTGTTGTCATTGTATGTGCCATCAAGCATGTTTCTGACTCATAGCAGCCCTGTATAAGGTTTCTGAAAGCGGCTGGTGGGTTTGAACCACCGGCCTTCTGATTAGTAATCCAGTGCCACCGGGTTGCTGTGAGGATTACACAACATACAGTCAAGCCCCCTCCTTTTTCCACCATCATATCCATCCTTGTCGTATCTTCCCATAAGACTTTCAGGATCAAGAGATGCCTAGCCAAGAAACACAAATAGAACCACCGCATTCTGCAGTGGATTTAATGAACACTGGGAATGAGATCTGGTACAACGCTAAGAGGAGGCACAGGAGATGAACCAAGCTGTAAGGGGTCATACACGTGATGACACCATAGGCGACCCAAGCTCACCAGCGCTGTATCATAGCGAGTTCGCACACATCCTCCCATATCAAGTTGAAAATTTCACCGCAATCTGATCAATTGGATCATGTATTGGAAAACTTCTGGTTTCTCCCTTTATTTTTATGTGTCCAAACGAAGAGATTGAATAACTATGAGTCCAAACCCACTTGCTGACACCTAACAACAACAACTAAAAAAGACATGAGAGTTTTGGTATATTAGGTTCTGTAGCTATTTCTAAGCATCTCCTACTGGCCAGACACTGTGTTGGGCACGGGAGATGCAGACAAGCCACACAAAGGTCTTCATGTTCTCCTGAGAGGAGGCAGGCAGAACAGATAAATGAGCCACCATTTGCTGCTGATGGGTATGTGGAAAATAGTGGTGGTAGGGATGGCCATCCCTGACATGGGGTCATGGATGGTCACTCTAACACAGAGTCCTTGAGTCACATCGGGGAAAGAGGGTTCTAGGCAGAAGGAGCAACAACAAAGTGAAGGCACAGAATGCTGTACTAAGGAACAAGTATGGCAGACTAGCTACAGGTGTGTCAAAGCACTTGTAGTCCTGTAGGAAAAGCCAGTTGATCTTTGGGCAATGCAGATGTTAGGGTCACCGACCGCCTGTGCAGTTGAAAATCCACATATAACATTTAACACCCTAGAGACTTAACTATTGTTAGGTTTTTATTGTTGGGTATATGGTTGCCTCACCTTCTCCACCATGTGCAATCCCCAATTTACCCTAGATCACCTGGCTCCATCCATCCTCTGGCCCAATTCTCCATGGCCCTAGCCCCATTGGCAGCCAAGAGCCCACGCTAGAATGACCGCAACAGTTGGCAGAATCTATTTGTAGGATCATGCCTGCCCACTGACACTGTATTAACTTCAACACATATGGGACTGTCCTTCAGCTCATTGACTGTCCCTCAAAGTCAGAACAAGAGTCATAATAGGTCTAGTTCGTGTCCTTGTTCTTCCATTTTGTGACGAGTTAGGACAAACAATGTGAGCCTTGTGTGCTTTGTCCCCCTCAAAATATGTGTCTGAATTCTAACCTCTAGAAGGAGGTCTGGTAGTACTTGGCAGCTAACCAAAAGGTCAGTGGTTCAAATCCACCAGCCACTCTAAGGACATAATCTGCCTCCATAGAGATTTACAGCCTAACCCCTATTAAATGTTTGCTACTCATTCTGCTGATGGGATACATTCTTAGTTTTCTTTGTGAGCTGTTTGTATTCTGTTGAGAGGTAAGCTGTACTTAGCCATGGCGGCCTGTAATGTAGCACCTCCACCAGCCTTGGCATTTACCAACCATGTAACTCTGGGCATCATTTCTTCTAAATGTTAGTTTCTTCGCCTAAAACCAGAAATGTTGATACTTAGTTCCTAGTGTGGTGTGAGAAGAAGTTAGACAACCAGGCAAGTCACCCTGAATTGTAATTTGTGTCTAGTTCAATATATAGTGAGAACACTTACTGGTTCTGGGGTCTTTGTAGGAATTTTATTGGAGAATGCTGCAAGTAACTTCATCAAGGACATTGGCTCCTCCTTTTTTAAAAAAATACAAGTGGGCTTCATAAAATTCATGGGAAAATGGAGATTAAAATAATGGAATTGTTCCACAAATGTTTTTCACTTTTTATTGTGAATTAAGTGAAGTTTTACAGACTAGATCATCAGTTTTACATTTATACACTTTTGTTTCAACTCACTGATTGTAACCCCTCCATATGAACAGTTAGTTACCCCACTTGCTCCCTGTGGGTCCTGTTTCTATTCCATACTCTTCCCCATCCCTTCTCAACTTTGTCCTTAGGAAAATGTTGCCCTTTTGATTTGAATGGTTGACTATTCCATGGTGAGCCTGCTTTACTAGTATGGCCCTCTCTGTATACCTATCTACTGTTTAGCTAAAAATTGGGCCACAAAAATGAGTTCTTTTCCAGACCTGAAAGGTACTCAAGGACCATAGTGTTGGGTTCCTCCAGTCTCTTTCTGACCAGTAAGACTGGTCTTTTTTTTTATAATTTTTATTTTGTTCCACATTTTCTCCCACTAGGACCTTCCAATAAGATCCCTCTCAGAGCAGTTGGTCATGGTAGCCGGGCACCATCTAGTTCTTCTGGTCTCAGAGTCATGGAGCTGATGTTCACATGTGCCATTGATCCAGTGAACTAATTGATTCCAAACATTTCAGTTCTCATCAATCTTCTTTCTTCTGCACATGGAGAGACCAACAGCTGCACCTTAGATGACCGCTCATGAGCTTTTAAAGTCCGAGCCACTACTCACCAAAGTAGGATGCAGAACATTTTCTTTGTGGACCATGTTATGCCGATTAACCATGTGTCCCTTGAGACTATGAACCCCCAGGCCCAGCAAGTCATTGCTCTAAGATATTTGATAATATCTAAGTAGTTTTCATCATTTTGCTCCCTGTATGCCCTACCAACCACATTCATAGGTGTTTGCAGCAAATATGCATATACAAATATCCTCTTTCAAAGCCTTATTTATTTGTGGGTGTACTCCCACTCTCCCTGCATACCCATTCAGCCTGTGTCTCTGTCCATGGATCTACCCACAGAACACTGCTGTTGCTATCCCATTTAGCTCTTGCATACTTCCCTGTGTTTTCACTTGTCTTCATCATTCTGCCAACCTCCCTCTTCTTGTATATTGCCCTCCTCATCACTTAAGTTAGTAAGTGACCACTCTCTAGTCAATGAATGACTCTCCCTTCCCTCCCATCCCTGGTAACCATCAAAGAGTGTTGCATTTAGCATAAAAGCCTTTTCTTGAGATTTTACAATAGTCTCATACAATATTTGTCCTTTTGTGATTGGCCAGTTTCACTCAGTTACTAGATGGTGCTCGTGTGAGTCAGTTTCTTCTTAGAATCTTTCGTTTCCTTCATTCTCTTTAGCTCCAGATAAGTAGAGACCAGATGCTGTATCTTAGATGGTAGGATGCTGCTTCTAATAGCATTTGTAGGGAATTTCTCTTAATAGCTTTAAGAACAGCACCTATTTGAATTTCAGAACTGATTTGGGAATCCTGCCATCTTTTTCATTTTTCAAAAAAGAACGTTTATATTTTTATTATACACTGTAGAATCTCTATCGCTAAGGAAATTGTTTTCATTTCTTTTCCTTTTAAGGACAGCCTTACGTCCATAAATAGGTAGCGAGGAGTTGAACACTTTTCCTTCTGAGAACATCTGCCATGCGCTGCTCAGGTGTGGGACTAGCCATTCTAGAACTGTGGAAGGGTGGTCCCTGGGATAAACTCAGTCTTATTCGCACCTCATCCCTTCATCCTGCTCAGTACTCTGTTCTGGTTTTACCTATTGCATGCCACTTTAAAATTATTTATTTTAAAGTAAATGTACTCACAGTACATTTACATATAATAAGTACTGAAAGGAGTTGTTGTTGTGAAGTGCTGTTGAGTCCATTCCGACCCATAGCGACCCTGTATAGGGTTTCCGAGGAGTGACTGGTGAGCTTGAACCACCGACTTTGCAGTTCAAATGGCTTTGCAGTCTAGCGCATTAACCCACAGCGCCACACTAGCACTCCACTCAAAGGAGTCCATACATGCAAATAGTTGTTGTTGTTTTAAAAGAAATCATGCCACAAGCTTTAAATCAACAAATAAACAAGGAATGCTCTGCTTGCCCCACCCTCATCTCCATTCTCACTGCCTATCTTTTCACTTGATCTTTCCGTATTTCTGTATAACTTCTATATAGTTTCTGTTGTTAATGATGTGACTTTTCCATTTTAGAGCTTTTCTGTTTATTACCTACTACTTGAACTGAGACCACCACTCGTCTGTCAGTTTGTCGTACTGTGGTGGCTTGCGTGCTGCTGTGATTCTGGAAGCTAGGCCATGAATATTTTTAAATACCAGCAGGGTCACCCATAGTGGACAGGTTTCAGCTGAGTTTCCGGAACAAGACAAACTAGGAAGAAGAAGAGACGGACTGTTTCTGAATATTGAGTCACTGAACACCTTATGAAAAGCAGTGGGACACTGTCAGATAGCAGCATAATATTGGACATTGAAACATGATGAAGACTATCAGAATACTGTCAGATATAATGCCAAACATGAGCCCCTCAGGTTGGAAGGCACTCAACATGCAACCAGGGAAGAGTTACCTCCTCAAAGTCCAGTTAACCATGATGACATGAATAGAATAAATCCTTTAGAACTTAATGGTGCAAAACACAAAATGAAGAGAAACAGCTGTAAACATGCATTAACAATTGGAACATGGAATGTACGGG
>NW_006408559.1:12542131-12546519 GCF_000296735.1 Chrysochloris asiatica
AGAAGGGTGACCAGTCCCTGGAAAAGGACATCATGCTTGGTAGAGTGGAGGGTCAGAGAAAAAGAGGAAGCCCACCAATGAGATGGATTGGCACAGGGGCAGCAGCAATGGGTTCCAGCATTTCGAGGTTGGCACAGGACCGGGCAGTGTTTCATTCTGTTGTGCATAGGGCCACTATGGGTCTGTTCCAACTCAATGGCACCTAACAACAACAACAACTTGTGAACCATGAGATCTAGTAGTTCAAACCCACCAGCAGCTCCCTGGAACCCCTACAGCGTCGTAATGAGTCAGAACCGATACAACGGCGCTTAACAACTATGGAAGGAAGATGCATTGAATTCACAAACACATACACGTTTCTCTTAATCTTCTGTCTGTCCTCTCAAATTCATTATATCACGATTTCTCACTGAAAATAGTATCATGAGTATGCAAAAATTGTTGTTTTGTTGTTGTTGTTAAGTGCCATTAAGTTGCTTCCAACTCATTCTAATTCTGTATAGGGTTTTAAAGGCTGTAACTCTGCGCAGTAGCTGAAAGCCACATCATTCTCCCTTGGAGCATCTGGTGGACTCAAACCACCGACCATGTGGTTTGCAGTCCAGTGCTTATCCTACAGAGCCACCTCGCTTCGATGCAAATATTATCCATAGTTAAATCTTACATTTTATTGTGGTGAAAATGTACACAGCAAAACATACACCACCTCTGCAGTTTCTCCGCGCACCGTTCAGTTAGTGACATGAATGGTGTTCTTCAAGAAGGTTGCCCAACCATTCCCACCTCCTTTACTGAGCTCTTCCTCCCCTGTTGATATGAATTCACTGCCTCCAGAGCGAACTCTTCCTCTTTCATCCTCCCTTCCAGCCCAGATTGTTGTTGTGTGCCATTGCTAAAGCCATGGGGGAGCCATGTCTGACTTCCGCTGGTTTCACAAGGGGGAAGGAAAACCAATCTCAAAATTAGCCCAGGACTAATTCCTATGTAGTAAAGGTCAGACATGCATCCACCCTCCAACCTTCTTTCCCCTATTCTGACACCAACCCTCCCTCCCACAGCACTCTCTGCTTCACACCTGGTTCCATAATGCATTGCAATGGCCACACAGAGTTCATAATAATACTCAGGATGATGGGGTTTATTAGGGAAGTGAACAGGATACAATTCAGGATCAAAACCAACTCAGGACGCCGCAGTTCTCCACTCAGAAATGCCTCTTTTGTGCACACCTCACTCTTGTCTTTGGCTTCTTAGCCATGTGAGCTTTTGGCCTTTGCTCTGCTCATGCACAGGTTACAAAGTTCATTTAGCCAGCCTGTGAATGCCTAAAGGGCACATTCTTCAAGCCAGTCTCCTGCGAATAGGCACTCATCTTTACTCTGTCCAGAAGCCAAGAGCCTGAAGTTGTTAATGGCGGTAGAATGATGGGAAAGTTCCAGAGAATGGCTGCACAATTTGAAGAATGACATCAATGTAAAGTGAGCCATGCGTACAGACATTGTTGAGATGATGTAGCTTATATGTTCCGGGTCTTCCATCATCATGTGCTTTATGCCACGTGCCACAGAGGACATCCTGAGGCCATTCCCACCCCACAGAAAGCCCACACAGGCACAGCCCCTCAGGAAGACAACTTTGAAATACTCACGTCTTCGGAGGACATAGTGTACAAGGGGCTCCAAAAAATGTGTGGGAAAATGGAATGAAAAAGTAATGGAATTTTTTTCCAGAAACTTTCTGTAACTCCATTGTATTGTTTCTAGATCTCTAAGAAAATCATAATTTTAAAAATGCAAATATTTAAGTATATAGTGCTGGAAACAACAGCTGTCCAACAATAGACTATGATTCAGTAAATAATGCATAAAAATGTAATAATAGCCATGAAATAGAATAATCGTGAATGTTTTCAATTAAATAAGAAAATGCTTACAAAACAATTTCAATCCAAAGGTGCATGATATGGAATTGTATTAATAATATATCCCCAGAACTCAAGAATACAAACGGGTTTCAAAAAGTTCATTAGAAAAATTAAAATATAATTTTTCAATCAACTTTTTGAAGTTTTATATGCATGAAAGATACCAGAAAAATATCCTAACATACTTATAGTTATTACTTCTACTGAAAGGATTCATAAGGAACCCTGGTGATGCAGAGGCTGAGCACTGGGCTGCTAATCACAAGGTCAGGGTTTTAAATCCACCAGCCATTTCTTAGGAGAAAGTGCACGCTGTCTGCTCCCGTAAAGACGGACAGTCTTGGAACCCCTAAGGTGCAGATAATCTGTCCTTCCGGGCCACTATAAGATGGAAGTAACTTGATGGCAGTGAATTTTTTTAGTTTAAAAACCAACTCCAGAGCACACAACAACAACCACAGGGAGGAAATGGGACAACCGCTGTTGCATGGAAGGGGATTGTAGTCATTGAGATGAGACAAAGTGTGTGATTTATCAAATGTAAAACTGATCATCTTGTCTATAAACCTTCACTCAATTCACAATAAAGGGGGGAAAAAAAGCCCTCAAAAGAGTATGTTTCATAAAATTTATACTTTTCACACAAAACAATACAAATAGAAAAAGAAATTAGCACATAGATACAAAAAATATAAACGAATCTTATTTATGAATATGTTGTTGTTGTTATGTGCGGTGGAGTCGGTTCCAACTCATAGCGACCCTGTACAGGGTTTCTGAGGCTGTAAATCTTTACAGAGCTGAAAGCTTCATCTTTCTCCTGCAGAACAGCTGGTAGTTTCGAACTGTTGACCTTGTGGTTCACAGCCCAATTCATAACCACTACACTACCAGAGCGCCTTTATGAACATATACATGTATAAATTTCTAATATAAGTTCCAAAATAGGGAAGAAACACATTAAAAGAATAGAGGCCATAATCAAGTAGCAAAAGTTAAGAGACTTTTCATATAATAGAGGTGGCACTACAGGAAAAGCACTGGACTGCTAACCGCAAGGTCAGTGGTTCAAACCCACCAATGACCCCATGGCAGATAGCTGATGCTATCTGCTCCCATTAAGATTTACAGCCTTGGAAAGCCTGCATAGCGTGGTGATGATTCTGAGTTGACTGTATACAGTGTGTTTGGTTTAGTTTTATATGATATAGGAGTCCCAATGGTGCTATCATGTAAGCATTGGACTGCTAACTGCAAGGTCCTCTAGGGAAGATGAGGTTTTCTGCTCCCATAAAAATTTGTTGTTCTTGTTAAGTGCCACTGAGTCGGTTCCAACACATAGCGACCCTGTGTAGGGTTTCCGAGGAGCGGCAGGTGAGTTTGAACTGCCGACCTTGTGGTTCACACTGACTTAGCAGTTCAGCGCATTAACCACAGCACCACACCAGCACTCCTCTATAAAAATTTACAGCCTCAGAAACCTTATACAGGGTCATTCTGAGTTGGAACTGGCTTGCTGGAAATAACTTTGGTTTGGTTTTCATATGATAAAAACTATTCCTGTAGTCATTTTAGGTGATCCAAGTAATAAAAAAAGTCCATGATTATATCAAGATACCAATTCCTACTAAAAGTTTCTAGATAAGAAGACCTGCAAATATACGCTCTTTTAGTATAACAGAAAATTGTTATTAAGTGCTGTCAAGTCTGTTTCAAGAAATGGCTAGTGGGTTTGAACTGCTGACTTTGTGATTAGCAGTCCAATGCTTACCCTACAGTGCCCCGGTTGTTTAAAATCAACAAATAGTTTCATATTTAATGAAGAAATATCTACAACTAGCTTCATCTCTCATAGTTCAGACACATTATCAGAAAGGACCAGTCCCTGGAGAAGGACATCGTAATAGGTAAAGTGGAAGGTCAGTGAAAAAGAGGGAGACTCCCAACAAGATGGATTGGCACAGTGGCAAGCTGCAATTGGCTCAAGCTTAGCCAAGATTGTGAGGTTGGTGCAGAACTGGGCAGTGTTTCGTTCTGTTGTGCATAGGGTCGCTATGAGTCAGAAAATACTCGACGGCATCTAGTAACAATCTTTTTAATCCCAATTTTATTTAATACAAAATTAAGAACCATAATACAAAAGTTTTGCAGCTATGAATTTATATTTAGAAAAAGCAAACAGGCCATCTAAAACTGTCAGAACAAAGGCAATTCACCAAAATAGAGGCATTTTAAACATTAATAGCATTCTAGCACTACAGCCCCATACTGAGTAGCCACACATCTATAAAAATACCCAAGAAAGAATGAAAAACATAAAGGATACTTAAGACAGAGACAAAACCAAGAAAAGATTATAATGAAAGAAATCAAGAAACACATCAGTAATTATTGTTATTGTTAAGGGCTGACTCATATCGACCCTGTAATAGTATCATATCGACCCTGTATTAGTATCATA
>NW_006408559.1:12546619-12556349 GCF_000296735.1 Chrysochloris asiatica
TAGTATCATATCGACCCTGTATTAGTATCATAAACGTGGTAAATGGTATAAGACCTCATATATAGATGGAACTAATTCAATTGATACTAAAACACATCTTCCTTAAGAAAAAAAAAAAAAAAGATTTTTTTGAATGTTAAAGTAATTTATATGGCAAAAAATACTCATTGAGAACAACCAGATGCTCTAACTATCACAAAGGATAACTGTTTGTGCTCAAAGCTAGGGAATAAGAACACACACTATGGTCAGGTGATGTGGTCCCATGCTGGTCCCAGGCCAATTTGAAGAATCTAATTAATTGGCTAGGTTTTGAGGGAAGAAGGGAAAAGTTCAAACCAGTTGCCACTGATTGTATTTTCCTGGGTCCTTCAGGTGTGTGCGAGTAGAAGTGTGCCCACTGGGGTTTTCAGTGGATTCTTTTTCAGAAATGGATAGCCATGCCTTTCTTTCGAGGTACACTAGGTGGATTCAAACTGCCAACATTTTGATTGGCAGTCAAGAACATAACCGTTTAGGGATGCCAGGAGGAAGGGTATTTTTTAAGAAAGGGAATAGCATTTGAAAACAGAGGATCCCAAGATAAAATGCCAGACTCCAAAATTGCAGGTAGGTCCACCCACACAATATTGAGCTGCATTTTACAAAATACTTTAAAAACTAATTTTCATACTCAAATCAAGATTTCTGGCCTCTTTGTGAAACCTGGATAACACAGCAAATGGGGTCCACACCCCAACATGGAACTAAGAGGCCACTGCCCCTTTCAGACTGAGCAGTTTACCCCGTATTCTTACCCCATGTTCTTGCCCCTCCCACTTCTCCTGCATTCTGTTCAGCTCACAGCTCCCTGTAAATCACCTTTCTGGCCCCTGAGTGTATTTCCACTTATGCCACCACCTACTCTACACAGTGGAGTCCTGGTGTGGTGCTATAGGGTAAGCACTGGGCTGCTAACTACAAGGTCGGTGGTTCAAACCCATCAACTGCTCCTTGGAGTCAGAATTAACTCGATGGCTGCTAACTACACCCTGCACATTTCAGAGTCCCTAGATGGTGTAAAGTGATACTTCAGTCAACTGCTATGGGTAGAGGTTTGAGGCCACGCAGAGATACCTTAGAGTCCTGGTGTGGTGCTGTGGGTTAATGCACTGGACTGCAAAGTCATTTTGAACCACAAGGTCAGAACCACAAGGTTCAAGCTCGCCAGTTGCTCCTTGGAAACTCTATACAGTATTGTTATGGGTTGGAAGCGACTCAATGGCACTTAACAACAGCGGTTCCTTGAAAGACAGGCCTGGTAATCTACTTCCAAATTACCAACCACAGAGAGCCCTAAGGAGAGCAGTTCTACTACGACACACATGGGGTTGCCAACAGTCGGGAGCTGGTCTCCTATACAATGAGGGATGAAGGTATTCGGCAACTCTTTGATTAGGTCTGCACTTCCAAAGGGCAGCCTGGCAGCAGGATGGAAGGCCAGGGGCTGAGACTGCTGGCCAGGGGAGCGATGAAATCCACACAGTAACACAGAAATGAAAACAGGGCCTCCATCTCACAGAACATGAAAGCCACACATCTGTGGGATAAACACACAGGATGATGAGGGTTTGTCACAAGGCCGGGTAGCAGGGGGAGGACGGAGAGGCAGACAGGAATGGATATTTCAAAGATTTTCTAGGGGGAAAAAATCTCCAACCCTGGATAAGCAATTTGATACGAGGATGAGGAGCAGGGCCAGCATTAGACAATTTTCCATCTTTGGGCTTAGATATTAACACACACAAATAAGGAAATGAGAGGAAGAGTGAAAACACAGGGCCATTAGGAATTTCATGTAGCACACGTTAGAACCTACAGATAACAGCTCCCTCATCACCCCCATAAGTCCCCAAAGATTCAAATACCCCGAACTCCAGAGGGAGGACATCTCTCTAAGAACTGAGTCATCAGAAGAAAAGATAGAAGGTTCTTTTATATAAAGTGTTTCTATTGAACTGCAAGGTTCAAGCTCACCAGTCACTCCTTAGAAACCCTATGCAGGGTCACTATGGGTCGGAATCGACTTGATGGTACTTATCAACAACAACAACAATTGTATTTAATGGACTCCTGGTATGGCTCTGTAGGCTCAGCACTGGACTTCGAACCGCCAGGTCAGCAGTTCAAACCCACCAGCTGTTCTTTGAAAACCCTATATAGGATTGCTGTGAGTCAGAACCAACTCGATGGCACTTAAATACAATAACAACATTATATATAATGTATTATATAAAATAAGTACCAACTGAACGAAGATTAAAATACAATGCAAGCAGTCTGCAGTACACTTACGTCACAACAAACTACACTATGACAGTCCTTTGGTTTGGGGGGTTTTTTTTGGTCCATGCACTCCTGCGAACATTCAAAGCCTCAGAAACCCTACACAAGGTCGTTACCAGCTGCAAACGCCTGGTGAGCACTTAGCAACAACATTGTTAGTTGTAAGTACTATGCACATTGTTGTTGTGAAGTGCCGTCGGGTCGGGTCCGACCCATAGCGACCCTGTACAGGGTTTCCAAGGCTGTAAATCTTTACGGGAGTAGAAAGCCTCATCTTTCTCCCGTGGAGCGGCTGGTAGTTTTGAACCGCTGACCTTAAGGTTTGCAGCCCGATTCGTAACCGCTACGCCACCAGAGCTCCATGTACAATGTTGCTAAGTACTATATACAATGTTGCAGTGGGTAATGGGTGCTGATGAAATCACTCTTGTGCCAAATCCCATAGACAAAGACAGGGTTTATACCTGACAATAAGAGACAATAATAATGAAAACTAGTTTTTTTTTTTTATTAAATGAGGTACTTGACTTAGGTCAGAACCAACTTACAGTGGAGTTGTTGGAATGGAACCCCTTCATAAGTCAGTACTACCTGTATTATGGAATTGAATAAAATATTGCCACAAATATTATAGAGGATCACTAACTTCAAATATAAAATCAGAATTATAAAATACACAGTAAGAACAGAATCATGTAAAAATCCATCAACTCCCCAATGTGGAAAAGATGAGTGTTAATACACTACCCTACTTCCATTAAGGATTTAAACTGGCTTACAATAAAAGAGAGAAGGGGTTCTGGTAGTGTAAAGGTTTAAGCACTTGGGTGATAGCTAAAAGGTTAGCGGTTCAAACCAACTAGCCTACGTGAGTAAAAATGGCAGCCATGAAGCTTTATGGGACAGTTCTACTCTGCCTACGACGTCACTGTGCATTGGAATTGGCTTGCTGGAAGTGGGTTCAGTTTTGGGTTACAACAAAAATACACGTGGTAAAATGATGACATGTAACTAACCATAATAAAATGTAAAAATAATGTTTTTTTAAAAATTAGCACCAGGTTGAAATCAGGACGAGGTGAAAAGAAGCAAAATCCAAGGCACATCAAAGACATCAGGAGCTGTGGAGACAACAAAGGAAGAGGTTCTGTGAACTGCAAGGCTCCCAGGACCCACTTCAGAGAAAATGCAACGCTCTTTCTTTTAAACCATTTTACAAACATCCCCCTGCCCTCATAGACAAGACAGCAGTTCACCATAAACATTTCTGTGAATTATATCACTTCAGCTTTAGGAAAACACTCCCTATTTCTCAAATGTTATGTGATGGAAGGACAGTTAGGGTTTATTTTTAAATGACTTTACACCTGGACATTGGGGAGTATTTTACAGCAAACACAACAAAGGAGTTCACAATGCTGCGGCTCTGAAAACCAAGGCTAGAACATCTAAATGTGCCTCATGGGATGTTGAGGGGGAGATGTCACAGGATGTTTCAGGGGGCGGGAGGGAGGAAGTGGAAGAGGGAATTCACAGGACATGGGTGAGGTATGTTGGATTTTAAGGATCCCTGGTGACTCAACAGCTAAGCTTCTGGCTGCTTACTGAACAGTTAGTTTAAATTCACCAGCTGCTCTATGGGAGAAAAGATACAGCAGTTTGCCTGGTAAACGGGCACAGTTTTGGAAACCTAACCCTGTCCTATAGGATTGCTGTGGTCAGAACTGATTCAGCAAGAACAGGTTTCAGGTATGTAGGTATTTGGTGATCCTTTGGAAGAGGGATAGATGGACCACACCAGTACAAACTACAACAGCTGGGCTTGGGTGGACAGACTGAGGTCGTAAATGGCAGGTTCACACGTTCCCTCTTGCTGGCTGAGGATGGAGCCACAAAAGTTGGAGAACAAGGAGCAGAGAATGGATGGATTTAAAAGCTTGACTGCTAATCACAAGGTCAGTGGTTCTAACTCACCAGCTGCTCCAGGGGAGAAAGATGAGGCTCTGGAGTCCTAAGGGGCCGTTCAACTGTGTCTAACAGGGTCTCTCTGAGTCTGCATCGACTCAATGGCAGTGGGCTCAGTTTTGGTTTGGTAACCATCCCACACCAGCACAGTGAAGGGCAGATCCCAGAAACAAAAGGACATCTAAAAACATGCCTATGAGAAAGGACACACAGAAATGCAAACCACAGATTCACTCACACACACATTTGTTGTTGTTGTTTTGTTGTTACGTGCCGTCGAGTCGCACACATTAGAGGAATGAAAATAAAAAGACGGCTGTCTTCTGAGCACCTGGGAGCTAAATGAAAGAGTCTTTAGAAATGTGATCTGGTGGGAACTTTAAGAAAAGCGATAGTCAAAATGTGCTAGAAAGAAGCTAAATATCCCAGATAAATCAAGTTAGATAGATGCTAGCTTGATTAAATGCATCCAGGCCTAAGAACAATGAGAAGCGAACAGACAGGAAAAGGTGTTAGAGACAGAGTGAGGGAAAACAGAGCGTACCGAACCACAATGCCAAGTGGACAGGTGGGTGTGGTGGGAAGTCACAGAGCAATGTCCACAGAAAGCTGCCCCATGAGCAAGGTTGCAGGTGGGTGCTGTTTTCTCCAGGGCCTGCCCTGGACCCTGTCCATCTGCCTCTCGTCTCACTCCTCTGTGTCCAACATCCAACTCAGCCTCCACGCCCCCCTTGGTTTTATCCCGTCTTCAATTCTCACAACTGCCTGTAAGGCAGGTATTCTTAGGACAAAACCCAAAGCAAACCCACAGCCACAGAGTCCATCCCAACTCCTAGTGCCCCTGCCCCCAGGGGTTCCAAGGCTGTCATCTTTACGGAAGCAGACTGCCAACTCTTTCTCCTATGAAGTAGCTGCCGGGTTCCAAGCCCCAACCTTTCCGTTAGCAGCCAAGAGCTTTAACCACTGTAGCACCAGGACCAACATTAATAAGTGACTAAAGGAAGGCATCGTTGGAAATTCAAATGGGAAAGAAGCCTTGTTTTCAGACTTACCAGCCGACAAGCGTCATCCTTTCACGGATGCCCTTTGGGGTTTACTGGGGCTGGCTCCTGGGCTGCACGGGTGGAGACCGGGCCCCCAGCTCCATGCATGCCTTGTCTCTCAGAAGCGGAATTGTCTAGAAATGAGAGAAACAGATGAGATTTCCCAATTCGTCCCACTTTACGATGGGAGATCAGTCCAGCTAACCGAACATCAGAGACACACTAGATGCGGACAGTCTGTATTTTATAGGTAAGAAAAAACATGCATCAGCATGCAGAAAGTCACTATTTCACGGTTAGGCGAGACCCACTAACAAGACCACATGAAGGTAATCACAGGGCCTAGAGATGGGAGGAAGAAAGGTCTAGTGAATTTCTGAAAATCGGGTAATGAAAACCCCATGGGAACACACTGTACTCTGACACACATGAAGTTGCCAAGAGTCTGGGCCCACTGGTCTTATGCAATGTGGACACTCCTAAGCTTTCTGGAGGGCAAAGCAGCGATGGACCCATAATGCTTCCTCCCCAGACTTACTTTATTCTTCCTTCTCTGCAGCCCCAAGTGGGCGCTGTCCACCTCAACACTCTTACCTTGATTCTCCAGCATTTGGTGCAGCGTCTGGTGCTTGTAGGTGGCAATGATCTGGAAATTTACAACACTCAGAAGGTTCAGGCCCTGGTCCTCAATCACCGGGAGGGCAGCGGTGTGGACCAGCTGGTGAGAGCGCCTGCAGTTCGGAAGCTTGCACTCCCCCCTGACGAACGCCCTGCACACATGGAACTTGTTGCATTGGTCCTTGAGGTGGCAGTAGCCATAGAGGGGATCCCCACCTTTGTTGTAGAGCAAGCAGACCTGGTGCAGAGATGGGGCTGTGTTAATCTCCACTATTGTGAACTCAACCAGTTCCAGCCTCGCCAGGTCACCTGGCGATGAAATGGCATCTTCTGATCAATGGTTGGCGCCCTGGTGACACAGTGGGTTAAGCATGTGTTGGTGGTTCAAATGCATCCATAGGAGAAAGAGGAAGGTGTCTGCTCCCAGGAAAACTGACAGTCTCAGAAACCCTGTGGGGTAGTTCTACTCTGTTTTACAGGGAGGCAGTGGGTTTGGTTTTGATCCACGGGTGCTGAAATCCCTGAGTAGAGAAAGGCAGGTGGGTGGTGGAATCTTGCTAATGGGGCCCTGCCCAGCATCCCTCACTGCCATGACTGTTGTCTGCTAATTAGTCCCAGCTGCCCCACCCCCTGAGGGGCTGTTAGGAGGTAAAAGAGCTGGCAGGCTGCCACAAAGCTAGCAATTCTGCAGAGCACCAGAGCAAGGTCAGCTCCGGAATCCCCCTGAGCGGCAAGTATGGGCCAGCCTTTCCCTCACCGGAAGCACTTTCTCCCTTTGGTCTGTTCCCTTGCCCCCTTGCAGAATTTCTGGAGGAGCCCGGTCACACCAAGTCTTAAGCATCTGAGTCCCTATCCAGCACTCCTGCTGGGAAAACAACCTAAGACAGGAAATGTGAGATCAAGAGGGACTAATATTGCTCATAATTATACCATAATTAAGCCACAGGATGAGGGGCCCCAGAACCTGTTCTTGTTTGTTGTTAGATGTCTTGGAGTGGGCTCCGACTCATAGCAACCCCGTGCACAACAGAATGAAACACGGCCCGGTCCTGGGCCATCCTCACGATTGTCACCCTTGAGCCCACTGCTGCTACCACTGGGCTAATCCATCTCCTTGGGATCTTCCTCTTTTTCACTTACCCTCCATTTACTAGGCATGATGTCCTTCTCCAAGGACGCGACCCTCCTGATAGTACGTCCATCCAAAGTATGAAGATTAATTCTTGCCATCCTGGCTTCTAAAGAGCATTCTGGCTGTATTTCTTCCATCAAAGGTTTGTTTGCTCTTACGGCAGTCCATGATACTTTCAATATTCCTCTCCAACACCATAACTCAAATGCATCAATTCTTCTACAGTCTTCCTTATCCACTGTCCAGCTTTCAGAAGCATAGGAGGCAATTGAAAATGCCTTGGTTTGGGTCAGTTGCACCTTAATCCTCAAACTGGTATCTTTGCACTTGACCCGCAGACTTTCTTGTGCAGCAGGTTTGCCTAATGCAATACTTTGTTTGACTGCTGCTTCCATGAGTGTTGATTGTGGATCCAAGCAAAATGAAGTCTTTGACAACTTGAATCTTTTCTCCATTTATCATGCTGTTATTTATTGGCCCAGTTGTGAGGATTTTTGTTTTCTTTACATTGAGGTATAATTCATGTTAAAGGCTGTAGTCTTTTTTTTTTTTTTTATGTTTTATTGTGAATTATATGATAGCTTACATGGTTACATGGGAGAACATTAGCTTTACATTCATTCTATGGTATATCGTTTCATTGCCATGGTTACAATCCCCTCCATGTATCATCAACCAACCAAAGGGTATACCCTGCAAGCCTGCCCCACAGTCGTCAAAAAGGCTGTATGTAGTCTTCTTTGATCATCATCAGTAAGTAAAATTTTAAGTCCTCTTGGCTTTCAGGAAACAAGGTTGTATCATCAGTATATTGCATGTTCTTCACATAATCAAGCTTCTTGGATTATTTGCTCAGTATACATTGAATTGAGTAAGTATACTGAAAGGATACAACCTTGGAGCATATCTTTCTTGATTTTAAACCATTCAGTATCCCCTTGTTCTGTTTGAATAATTAATATGCCTTTTGGTCTATGTACAGGTTCCTTATGAACACAAGTTAGTGTTCAGGAATACCCATTTTTTGTAATGTTATCCATTACTTGTTATGATCCACACAGTCAAAAGCCTTTGCATAGTCAATAAAGCACAGGGAAACATCTTTCTGGTGTTCTCGGCTTTTAGTCAAGATCTGTCTGACATCAGCAATGATATCCTTCGTTCTATTTCCTCATCTAAATCCGGCTTGAATCTCTGGAAGTTCCCTGTTGTTGTACTGTTACAAACGTCTTCTAAATTATCTTTGGTAAAATTTTACTTGCATGAGATATTAATGATATTGTCCAATGATTTCCACATTCTATTGGGTCACCTCTCTTTGAAATGGGCACAAATATGGCTCTCTCCCAGTCAGTTGGCCAGGTAGCTGTTTTCCAAATTTCTTGGCATAATTGATTGAGTGAGTGCCTCCAGTGCTGCATCAGTTTATTTAAAGATTTCAATTTGTATTCTGTCAATTCCTGGAGGCTTGTTCTTTGCCAATGCCTTCAGTGCACCTTGGACTTCTTCCTTCAGTAACATTGGCTCTTGATCAGACGCTTCCTCTGGAAATGGCTGACCATCAACCAATTCTTTTTGGTGCAGTGACTGCATTCTTCTCATCTTCTTTTGATGCGTCACTAGTTTTGATCATTCACTAGTTTTTGCCCATCGAGTCCTTCAGTCCTGATGGGAACTTTATGACAGCAAAGGCTGCCAGCCAGATACGTCTCACCAAGCCTAACGTCACGCACACGGAGAAGCAGATACTTTGCCTCCTGATAGGATACAACAAGAAGCACAAGACAGCCTCGTGGTATCGCTTTATTTCGCTTTGCAGATATTGCTGGGGTCTTTTTGTTTTGTCGTGTCTTTTACACATGGAAGGTTTGTGACAACCCTGCGTCAAACAAGTCTATTGGCGCCATTTTCCTGTGTGTTCATTTTGCCTCTGTGTGTCCCATCTTTGTCATTCTCTCAATGTTTCACACCTTTTCATCATGCTATTGCACATGTAATAGACTACATACAGTCTAGTGTCCACGTCACCTTTATAGGCACTGGGAAACCAGAAAATTCATGTTTCTCACTCTAATGCAAAATTTGCTTTAGGGCAGTGGTCTGGAACCGAACCCACAATGGTCTCGGTGGTACGCCTGTACAGCTGTAGGGGCTGAAAACTGACAGTCCATCCCAGGAAATCTCTTAGTCCCAGGCAAGCGGGACGGTTAGTCATGCTAATGATGTACCGTGTGTTAAAAGCTTGGCTCTGAAATCAAACCTAAGTTCAAGGAGACCTCCCAATGCAGCAGAGCATAGTAAACTCAATGCACAGAGAAGCAGGCTCAGTAATGCTACAGGACTATTATTATCATTGATGCTATTGTTTAATGGCGTCTAGTTGACTCTGACTCATAGGACCCAGTTTCTGAGGAGCAGCTGGTGAGTTTGAACCGTCGACTCTGTGGTTCAACTAACTCTGCATTCCTGTAACACCACATTAGGACTCCAACCATTGAAATGTACATGGGGACCCAGCTCACAGACAACTGGCTCAGAACAAAACTGAAAACCGATGTTATTGCTACAGGTCAGTGATACCGACTTAGACAATAAACAGTATCACTGTGAGTAACAGGTACCGACTTAGACGATAAACAGTATCACT
>NW_006408559.1:12556459-12586800 GCF_000296735.1 Chrysochloris asiatica
GACTTAGACGATAAACAGTATCACTGTGAGTAACAGGTACCGACTTAGACGATAAACAGTATCACTGTGAGTAACAGGTCCCTCAAACCATGAACTATAGCAGATCCAATGCTTAACATTTACCCAAAAACAAAGGTGAGGGGGCAAGGGTCCATAGAAAAGTTAGATCAATAGAAACAGGACAAACAATGAAAATAAGAGACTGTAGACACATTGTGACCAATTTGTATAAAAAAGGTCCAAGGAGAAGAACCTAATTTGCTTTGATACTTTTTGGCTCAACTGGAGAAAAATGAGGTTTTCTGCTCCCACAAAGATTTACACTCTTGGAAATCCTATACAGGGTCACCATGAGTCAGAACCGACCCGACAGCACTTGATGACAACAACAAAAATTTGTTTTGTAAACTCACCTAAAACACAATAAAACCAAAACCAAACCTGCTGTCTGAACCAAGACCCCAGCCAGACTGCCAAGCCATTGGCTGCCCTCCACATCCACAGTGACACAAGATACCACCTCAAGCAAACACTGCCTTTGAAATCAAGGTTCACGATCCTATTGGTCCAAGTCAGTAGAGACGTGCTACATGATGTGTGGGAAGGTTTGCAACTATTTAAAGGATTCTTACCAGATTTTCCACCGGCTTATCAGTTTGTTATATTCTGGTGGTTTGTGTGTGTCTGTGATGCTAGAAGCTATGCTGCCAGTATTGCAGATACCAGCAGGGTGACTGACCCATGGTGGACAGGTTTCAGTGAAGCTTCTAGACTAAGACAGACTAAGAAAAAATTTGCCAAGAAAAACCCTGTGGATCACAAGAAGAGATTTTCTGATAAAGTGCTGAAGATGAGCCCCCTCGTGTGGAAGGCACTCAAAATACGTAGTAGCTATAACAATGGACTCAAACATACCAACAATCAGGAAGCTGGCACAAGATTGGGTAACATTTTGTTCTGTTGTTCATGGGTCACCATGAGTTAGAGCTAACTTGACAACTAACAACAACAACAGTGGGATTCTTGGGGTGCGGTGGGAGTACTAAATTCACCTCAGCCTCTCAACCCAGACTCTCTGTCACTTCTATCCCATCTACAAGGTGACATCCCACCAAAGACAGTAAATCTTTCAACTCCATGAGATAGTCAAGCCAGAGAAATCGGCTTCCCATCCAAACATGTCTCCTCTAGCAGCTCACAGAAAAAGGATGGAAGTCTCTCCCAGGCCTGCCAGCTGATCTCCTTCAGATGGATCCAATGACAGAGAACGGGAAAAGGCATTCGAGGTAACGTTAGGGTTTGTCATAACAAATGAAAGCCCCTTAAGTTATTTTCTGTTCTTTATTCTCCTGAGTCCAAGTAATAAAAATAGCTATGGTCTAAAAAACAAAACAAAAAACCCAAGCCTGCTGTCATCACGTGGAATCTGACTCATAATGACCCTGTATATGGTATCTTACGCTGTAAATCTTTCTGGGAGCAGAAAGCCTCATCTGTGCCCTGTTGAGCAGCTGGTGGGTTTGAACTACCAGTCTTAAAATTAGCAGTTCAGTGCTTACCCTATAATGCCACTTTGTTTTTGTTGTTGTTAAGTGCTGTTGAGTCACTTCTGACCCATAGCGATCCTGTATAGGGTTTCCAAGGAACGGTTGGTAAGCTTGAACCACCAACCTTGAGGTTTAAATGACTTTGCAGTCCAGGGCATTAGCCCACAGTGCTACACCAGGACTCCACAATGCCACTCATTGTTAAGTGCTGTCGAGTCGATTCCAACCCACAGCGACCCTGTATAGGGTTTCCAAGGAGCAGTTGGTGAGCTTGAACTTCCAACCTTGCAGTTCAAACGACTTTGCAGTCTGACACATTAACCCACAAGGCCATTAGGGCTTCTTAAAACACAATAATGTATAATTAGTTCGAAAAGACAGTCTACTTACAATACTGATGCCAATTTTTAAAAGCGGACACGTCATTTTAATGCAATCCCCACCCCCTCTTTAAACAAAACCAACCCTGTAAAAGCTTTTCAGGAATTTAAAAGATTGTGGAGTTTATCTGCAAAAGGAAACAAGTGAGAATTGATTAAACAGCAAAAATTTGAAAAAGAAGAAGAATGGACAGAAAGACAACTACTGCTGTTGTTAAGAGACTCAGTAGGCATTTAACATCACATTAATAATAGCCAAACAGAAATAAACATGCTCATTTCACCATTTTTTTGTTAAGTGCCCTTCAGTCAGTTCTGACCCTTAGCGGTGATTCTGAACCGCCAACTTTGCAGTTCAAAGCTGACTCTGCAGTCCAGCTCATTAACTCAGAGTGCCACACCAGGACTCCAATTTCACCATTAGTGCTATTTTAACGGGTACCCTTTTAAGTCCTGGTAAGACGCTATGGGTTAACGCGCCAGACTGCAAAGCCAGTTTGAACTGCAAGGTCGGCAGTTTAAGCTCACCAGCTGCTCCTTGGAAATCCTATACAGGGTCGCTATGGGTCGGAATCAACTCAACAGCACTTCACAACAACACCCAAGTATATAACGTATCCCTGGTGGTACTGGAGAACTGCCAACCACAAGGTCAGGGCTTCAAGTCCACATCCAATCTGTGGGAGAAAGATGAAGCTGTCTGCTTCTATAGACATAGGGTAGCTATAAGTTGGAATTGATTGGATGGTAGGTAGTGTATACTTTTTTTAAGTATACAAAGAAATCCTGTTGGCAAAGTGGATTATATGTTGGGCTGCTAATTAAAAGGTAAGTGGTTCGAACCCACCAACTACTCCTTGGGAGAAAGACGAGGGGAGTCTGCCTCTGTAAGATTTACAGTCTCCGGAACCTTAAAGACCAGTTCTTCTCAGTCCTGTCGGGTTGCTAAGAGTCAGTATCCACTCAACAGCAGTAGGTAGGTTTAAGGTGTGGGAATGCTCGGTGTTCGGTTGTTGTTGTTGTTAAGTGCCGTCAAGTCAATTCCGACCCATAGTGACCCTGTATAGGGTTTCCAAGGAGCAGCTGGTGAGCTTGAACCACTGACCTTGCAGTTCAAACGACTTTGCAGTCTGACGCATTAGCCCACAGTGCCACACCTGGACTCGGTGTTCAGTAAGCACTTGGAAATGCAGCTGTCACTGTTATGCCTCCTATACCACACAGCCCATTACCCCTGTCCACCGAAGCCCACAAAGAGATGCCTTAACGGCCACTGTGACACCCCAAGCTGTCTTCTGTGGGGGACTCTTGTTCTGGGTCACTCCCGTAGAGACTCACCTCTGGTAAAAGGCAGGGGTCATTCTGCAAAAGCAGGATCCGAAGCTGGGCTTCATTGAGGCCAAAAATCCCGTGGTTTTTCAGGACTTGAATGTTGCCAGGCGTGTGGATATCATGGGAAAGGGTACACGTAGACCTAAGGGAAGACATCTTCAATCAGGAGCCCAGGTGAACAAGACTCCTTCCTAGGGGCAGTTTCTAAGGAACTTTGTGACTCTACCGGTAGATGGCCTGTGAGGTGCAAAATGAATCCTGGTGGCACTGTGGGTTAAGTGCTGGACTGCTAACTGAAAAGTTAATAGTTCAAACCACCATCTGTTCCACGGGTCAAAGATGAGGCAGTCTGCTTCCATAAGATTTGCTACTGCTGTGCTGTTAAGTGCTATGGAGTCGCTTCCGACTCATAGTGACCCAGTATAGGGGTTCTGAGGAGCAACTGGTAAGTCTGAATCGTGGACCTTGTGGCTCAAACCAACCTTGCAGTCTTGCGCTAAAGCTTTGGAAACCCTATAGAGCAGTTCTACTGTCCTTATAGGGTGGCTATGAGTCAGACTTGACTCCACGCAGTGAGTTTGGTTTTGGGAGGTACAAAGGTAAGCACTCAACTAGTTGTGGAAAGGTTGGCAGTTTGAAGTGCCTCAAAAGACAGGACTGGCAATCCATTTCTGAAAGGTCCCAGCCTTGCAAACCCTATGGAGCAAACCCTATTCTGCATATGCGTGTGTGTGTGTGGGGGGGGGGGGTTACAGGTTCATCAACTCAAGACTTGTTGTTGTTAAGTGTCAAGTTAGTTCAGACTCACAGCGACCCTGTATAGGGTTTCCAAGGAGCAGCTGATGTGTTTGAACCGCTAAACTCAAGGTTAGCAGACCAGTGCTTACCCTACAGCGCCACATCAGCTCTCAAAGTAACACCAACAACAAGCTGTGTCGTTGCAGCTCACCTTCCTTTTAAAGGACAACTCTTTTATCAAGGGCATGCGGCCCTCCCTCCCACCACACCTACCCTGACCTCAGATGGACGCTGGTGGGCTGCACATGACCTCTGGCATGCTAACAGTTACCACACCCACAGCAGCACCCCCGCACCCCCCCCTCCCCTCCCGGCTCCGGGGACCACCATTACAAAGAAAGCCGCCAGAGTGTGGCATATGGAATATGGGGTCTTTGGCATCTCCAGCCCCAATCTCTCCAGCCCCCAAGCCCTCACGTTTCCGTTCCCTCGCAGCCCACCAGCCCGAGGTTTCCAAACTCGCAGCCACAGGCCTGCTCCGTCGGGCTCCGTGGTCTAGGAACAGAGCGCAGGGCTCCCCATGGCTCCCCAAAGGGCCCCTGGAGGAAAGGAGCGCAGACTCCTGCTCCCGATTAACCTGCCCTGGTGTAGGTGCCTCCTGGTGGAGGCGCCTCCGGACAGGGAGAGATGGCACAGGATCCAGGTGGGAAGGCCCGGCCAACTCACCAGCAGTCGCGGTGCGGGTAATTGGCCAGCATGTGGCGGCGACAGAGGTGCAGCTGGTCGCAGGCCGAGCACTCGGCGCGCTGGTAGCGTGCGCAGAGCCGTGCGGCCGACACAGCCACCACCCTGCAGGCCGCGCCCGCGCCGCCCGGGCCCTCCGGGGCGGCCGAGTCCAGCAGCGGCAGGCCTTCGGGCCCCTCGGGCTCGGCCACGTCCTGCAGCAGGAAACGCGAGGGCCCAGCCGCCTGCAGCGCTGCGCGCAGCCTCCCCTCCGACAGCTCTACGTGTGCGCGCAGGTCCTGCAGGAACATGCGGCCTCCGTGCGCGCACAGCACCTTGGTGAGGAAGGAGCAGAGAGTGGGCTCCGCCATGCCTCTGCCTGCTCGACCCCGCCGCTGGCGCAGGCTCCTCCCAGCCTAGCCTGGCCCGGACCGCCCGCCGGAAGGGGCGCGGGGCGAGGAGGACAACCCTACAGTCAGCAGGGACAGTGGAGTATACCCAAAATCAGACAGGGACGACAAGAGCCACTCCTAGTTAGCGGGGACAGTGGGATACCTCCACATGGGACATGGCGGGTACGGCCAGCCCTCCAAAATCAGATGGTCAAGCAGATACCACCCCACACAGCATGGTCCATCCAATACTGAGTCTCCAGTGACCCAGGGTTCCACCCAGACACCAAGCCAGGCAGGAACCAGGTGAGAGCCTGTCTTGGAATTTGATGGTGGGGGGTCCATGGCCAAGACCCATGTAGCCTCCAGAACTCTGAAGGCAATACATGTCTGCTCTTTAAAACCAGCATCTACCAGAGTCCTGGTATGGCGCTGTACAATCGTACCAGACGGTTAACCTCAAGGTTGGCAGTTCCAACCCACTAGCCACTCCTAGGAAACACTGTATAGGGTAGCTCTGAGTCTGAACCAACTGGATGGTACTTAACAACCTGTGGTAACCCCTCCCTTGCCCTGTGGTGTGCTGGAGGTCAGAAAAACAAAAATCCAAGCTGTTGTGACTTGACACAGGACAGAGCGGGAACTGCCCCGTAGGGTTTCCTTGGCTGTCATCATCTTTCTCCCATGAAATAGTGGCGGAATCACTGACCCTTCAGTTAGCAACACAGTGCTTTCTCCACCGCACCACCCAGGCTACTCTGGAACTGAAAACCAAAAGGGGCAAAACACATCATCTCTCTGCAACCGGGAAGCAACGTGGCTGAGGCATCATGGTTGGTAAAATCGGGGGTCAGAGTAAAAGACGAAGTCCTTCAAGGAGATGAACTGATGCAGTGGTTGCAACAAGCAATAACTGGGGATAACTAAGGACCACGTAGTTTCGTTCTGTTGTACGTGGGGTGGCTATGAGTCAGAACCAACCAGAGGGCACCTACCAACAAGCAACATACCCCACTCAATAAACTGAAGTCTGTTGCCGATTCTCTTTTTGGAATACCTAGAGCAAGAGCTAATCAAGGCAGCATAACAAAATTGGTATAGATTTCTTTTTATTACATGCTCTCAAATTAAGTATGAAGAGGAACAAGAGGAGATCTTACAACTTAAGTATTGAAATATAGTCATTAATCTGAATAAATTCAACATCATTTGTTAGACGTAGAGGGTTGCGCTTGGCTAGGATTTGGATCTAAACTCTGCCCTCATGGGGCTTACAGTCTATGGCAGAAAGCAGACACATTCATGCTAGATAAATGCTAAAGGTGAACAAAGCAAGGTGCAAAGTCTTTTAAAAACCTGTGGTGTGACACAAATATTAAAACAAAAACAAAAGACTGTGGTTTAGGATACAATGACTGGTCTTACCAAGAGAAGGAAAGTAACTGGAAGTAGAACAAATCAGTTGCCATCAAGTTGGATTCCTGGCATCATGGCAACCCCATGTCAAAGTAAAACAGTGCTACATTGGGGTTTCAGCCCTTGGAGGCGATCGCCAGGTCTTTATTCCCAGGTGCCCCTGGGTAGATTTGAAATGTCAACATTTGCATTAGACCTGGCAGGTTTACTGCAACACCCAAGATTCACTATGGAAGTAACAATTACACTAACCAAGGCCGCTAACGAGTCCCAGGATGCAGCAAACAATTCATACATTTGGATGGTAAGTGTAAGCACGGTTTAATTCTGACACCCACACGGTCGCCAAGAGTCAGAATCAACTGGTTAAGGACGTTAGACAGACCTTCACTAGGTCAGTGGTTCACACTTGCGGTCATTTGGTGATGGATGGGCTGTTACTGACAAGATGTGGATGTACCAGGGATAACAGAGACCCTTCCATGTGTGGGTTAGTCTCACACAAAAAAGAACTGTTCTGTACCCTGTTCGACTTTCTAACGTCCACTAGGACACCTACGTAGGACCTACGTCTTGTCTGAGACTGTAACTCATCAGATCAATCTGTAAAGTGGTTCATCCTATTATCCTTACTTCAATTAAGGTAATTTCGCTCTTTCCCTTAGCATATACAGATAAGCTATATGGAGATATGACGTAAGCTAAATACTGGCTTTAATTCTAGGGTCCCTATGTACCCTCTCGTCTTTCCTTTTCCTGTACTTCTTTACAGGGCAACTTTTTATCGACTCTTAAATGCAATCCTGCTCATTACCACTAGGAGTAAACATCCAGCTATTTCATGCTGTTTTACAGCAGTCATACCTAAATATTTACATACTGAAATTAATGTAATTGTCATTACAAATTCCTTTCCTTCTACTTCTGTATTATAATAGACCTTGGGCATTAAACTGATCTTGGAAATTCATGTATATGAATAGCTTATATTGCCTATGAATTACCTCAGGACAGCAAAAGGATATTACAAAATATCTGTATTTTCTAAAAAAGGCTAGTAGGTCTGATTATGGTTGCCAGTGATTGGGGGTGAGCTGCTGCTGGCATTTAATGTGGGACTGTCAACATATATTGCTGAATATCTCAAAATATGTTAGACAGTTTCACACAATAAAGAATGAGTACGTACCCTGTGCGAAGTTTGAATGTCTCATTGGACATTCTTATATGACCTACAGCTCGTCTGCAAGAATGTCACTGTGCTTCATGTCCTCTGTTTTGACAGCTTGCACATTTTCTTGCATATTATCTTTATTTCAAATAAGGTTGTTCCGTTCCTTTATCATATAAAAGTAAGTACTATCAGAAGCAAATAAAGTATTGCATCACTGGTTTTTATCCTAACTTTGTGGTTTCCCCAATTGAACAAAATAGCTTCTGATTTCCTGCCTTCATTGAAGCTGATGTCGAACACCATGGGTTTGAACTGCATGGGTCCACTTATATGTGGATTTCACCCCCCTATCCCCTCATGGTTATTGCAGGTGAGCTCAAGTGTTACGAGTATCCGATTCAAAGACAGTTCCACATTCTTCTTTCCACATGAAGGGGAATGGAAGGGTGTTGTTGTTGTTAGGTGTCATCGAGTTGGTACCGACTCATAGTGACTCTATGCACAACAGAATAAAACAATGCCCAGTCCTGGGCCAACCTCACAATTGTTGCCATGCTTTAGTCCATTGATGCTGCCACTTTGCCCATCCATCTTGCTGGAGGTCTTCCTCTTTTTGTCGGACCCTCCATCTTACTAAACATGATACCCTTCTCCAGCGAATGGTCCCTCCTGACAATGTGTCAGAAGTATGAGAGACGAAGTCTGGCCCTCCTGGCTTCTAAGGAGCACTCTGGCTCCTTAGAACACAGATCTATTGGTTCTTTTGGCAGCCCATGGTACTTTCAGTATTCTCCTCCAACACCATAACCCAAAAGCATCAATTCTTCTATGTTCTTCCTTATTCACTGTCCAGCTTTCACATGCATATGAGGTGATTGAAAATACCATGGCTTGGGTTAGGTGCACCTTTAGTCCTCAAACTACATGTTTGCTCTTCAACACATTAAAAAGGTCTTGTGCAGCAGATTTGCCTAATGCAATATGTCCTTTGATTTCTTGACTGCTGCTTCCATTGATGGTTGATCCAAGAAGAATGAAGTCCTTGACAACTTAGAGCTGCTCACACAGAAATGAAGAACATCACATTAAGCAGATACTGGAGACACTCAAGCTCACCACCGCATTAACCAAAGGAGTTCAGCCCTGGTTGTTCGAGGGTCAACTGTACATATTTCTTCATTATAAGTAGGTGCAAGCTCCTGACTCCTACATTCCTTTTACTTCCTGTTATAGTCATTTTAGTTCATTTCTAAAATCATGTGGAGTATATTTACCTATGAACTAGGAATTGCTTTTAAGGATAATAAATGAAATGTTAAAAAGTTTTGTCCCCCAAAAAAGCAAAAGGCAAGTGTACTACTTGAGGACCACTGAGTTAAGCAAAGTGTGGGGCACCAAGGAGCCGACAGAAACTACATGGCAGAGAGCTGGGAAGGCAGGGATCATGTAGGACCGTGACAATGATTTTGTGGTTTTAAAAGATCATTATTAAGTAATTTTATTTCTCCTAAGTAGAAAAGTTCATGGGAAAATGGAATTTTTCCATGAACTTTCAGAAGCCCCTCGTCTCTACGGAAAATAGCGCCTATGGCAATTAGTCTTAACCTGCTGAACCCTCTCACACAGCTGGTGAACAGAAAGCACTCGTTGGCGCACCTCTGGGTGGGACCCTTTAAACCAAGGAGCTGTGGAGATTTTTACAAAGATGCAAAATCTGAGTAACACAAAATCAACTCTAATGCCAATTATTTGTACCTCTCATCTGCCAGAAGGAAGTATATGATAAAAGGACCTTTTGACGACTGATACAAAATGTTGAATAGGGAAAAGTGGAAGAAAAACCTATTCATACTAAGGAAAGAAATACTGGCCCAAGCTGAATAAAATGACCAACTACATTTCCAAAGTCAGTTATACATAAAAAGGGGCCCTTTGCTGGATGTTTGGGGTGACGCTTTCATTGGTTTCACTCTGCTCACCAGGAAACAAAACAGACCTATTTAGGGGCACAGTCCTTTGGCGATGTGGCCCTGATCACAATGCCTTGGTGAGCCTCATCTGCATCAAGCGATTACAATAGCTCTCAGGTTTATGAGTCAAGCTTGTATGAATTGGGTTACTGGAGCTCAGTCTTCTGCTAAGAAGAATCATCATCTCCCAGGCAACACCTGGACATGTGGCAGACACCCGCTCCTCCACCACTTCATGAAAGTCTGATCTGTAAGAACTTCCCTTTCTACAGTCACAATAAGTAGATGATAAATATCTGCGTTGTCCACATTGTGTAAAGAGCTTTAACGAGCCATGAACTCCAGCTGTTGTTTTTTCTGTACACACTTGGTGGCTTTGTACTGCAGAGTGAAAGAATCAACCTAGTGGAATCTGCCCCTAAATAAACTTTGAGATAGATAACTGTGTGCCAAGATGGTTTCACCACAAAAATATGGCACAGAATTATATGTGTGTCCGTAATCATATTAATTTTTTTTTTTCCAGTGTGTACCAGAGCATTTTTTTTCCCTATAACGCTTTAATCCAAGGTTGTAATATGTTATGCACTTCTGTGAGGATAGGCATTTTTAGAATTTCCTCAAATTTCACAAACTAATTTGCATTCAATTTAACCTAAACAAAATCACACCATACAGTAATTGAAGACCATTGTGAATACAGCAGTCCCTGGGTTTTGAACACTGATCTATTCCTAAGTGTGTCGTTAGTGTAAGCAGGTGTATATGGGTTTATTTAGAGTCATTTTACAGCAAGAAAGGGCTCAAACCTTTTCATGGATTTAAAAGCTGCACATTGCAATCAGTGAAGGTAAAAAATTTGTAGGAATTGGTTCATTCGTTTCAAAGTGAGGGCAAATTCACATCAGTATTGACAGTAAATTGGACATTCATAATCCAGAAGCAAATTACCCAATAAGCCAGGTAGGTGGGGCTTACTCATTCATCTGTAGTGAACAACTAACTTCACATGTTTCACAGCCTCTAAGATTCGGCTTCTAGGTCTCTCCCAACTCCACAGCACCTTTCCACAAAATCAAAGTCTCTTTTCAAATTTAAAATCCCTGACAGGGATGAGAACCCAGTACGTGCTTACCTGTGCTTCCTTACTAATCAGTAGTGAATCATTTCCTATGTTTTGATGTTGTGAAGCCCATGTGAAATTTCCCACTACAGAGCAGTAAAGAAGCACGAACCAAGTGGTTTTAGACAACAGAAATTTGTTGTCTCAGTTCTGGAGGGTTGGGAATCTTAGATCAGGAAGTACTTTGTTGAGGTGGCCCTAGGGAATGAATCAAATATGCAGCAGAATTTAGGGATCCCTGATTGAGGACCTATGTCCAGGTCAGGTGATGTAAGAGTGTAACTATTACCCAGGGCCATTAGATTCGATAAGTGAAAGGATGTTGTTCCCCATGACGCAGATTAGTTAGTATCTAACTAATCCTACAAGATTTGTCTGTTTCAGAATACTCAATCATGTATTCTGGGTAGATCTGATCTTTCTGAAAAATGACAAAAATAGAGGGATTCAACCTTGTATCCACACAACTGTCATAGGAAGTTTCCATGTCATAATACTTGGAAGGAGGTCTCGTGTATGTCACATTTCCTTCGACGAAATCACCAACGAGGACCCGAGCTACAAACATAACTCTGGTTTTTTCATCAGATAGGCAATTTTTGTGGGAATGGAAGGCTTCTTTGGAGAAGTAACTTCCTAGAAACAATCAGAAAAAAGGTAAAAGTCAAGGATTATTATAAAAGTGTTGTAATTTCTTAGGATATTTTACGTATAATCAGTTGGTGGGTATCTAGTAAATATATGTCAATGTCCCCTTGTTGGGTGCCAGCGTGTCCATTTTTGACTCATACTGACTGTCTATGACACCGTGAACTGCTCCACAGGGATTCTAGGTTATAATCTTTAGGGGGCAGATCACCATGTCTTTTCTCCCACTGGTGGGCTCAAACAGCCAGCCTTTCCATTAGAAGCCAAGTGTTTCACCTGCTGCACCACCACACCACCTAAGAGATTACCTTCCAGATGCTTATAAGCCTTTCTTTTTATAGGTTTCCCTGAGATCTGAAAGTAGAGTGTTCCTATGAAACCTAAGCCACACTAGTGTGAAGCTAAGAAGCTATTGTGTTACTGTTTAATGCTGTCAAGTTAGTTCTGACTCACGGAGACCCTGTATAGGGTTTCCATAGGCACGACTATTGTGGCATTGCTGGACCACAAGGTAAGTTTAAGCTGCAAGGTCAGCAGTTCAAACCCACCAGCTGCTCCTTGGAAACCCGACAGGGTCACTATGAGTTGGAACCGACTCAACGGCACTGACAACAACAAAAACCTTATGGTTAGCAGTCTAGTGCTTATCCTACAGTGCTACACCAGGTCTCCTAGAAGCAATTACCATTCCATAATTAATACAGGAAAGATTTTTAAGCCATCCTGGTGTGGCACTGTGGGTTAATACTCAGGACTGCAAGGTCAATTTGAACATCAATGTCGGCGGTTCAAGTTCACCAGCAGCTCCTCAGAAACCCTATACAGGGTCCCTATGAGTCGGAACCGACTCAACAGCACTCAACAAGAACAAGACGGAAAAAATAGCCTAAAATTTATATATTACATAAATATATACAAATAATACATAAAACCTAAAATAAACAACAAATAGTAAAACCAGGTATAATACGATAAATTCATATAGGGCTGAGAACCTGAAGGTCAGCAGTTCGAAACTACCAGCTGCTCTGCGGGAGAAAGATAAGGCTCTCTGTTTCCGTAAAGATTTACAGCCTTGGAAACCCTATTCAGGGTCGCTATGGGTCGGAACCGACTCGACGGCACTTAACAACAACAACAATGTAAAGTAGAAATATGAGAGGACTTCAAAAAATTTGTGGCAAAATTCCATTATCTTTCAATTCCATTTTTTCCACGAATTTTTTGAAGCTCCTACCTATAATATGTAAGCTCACCAGCCACTCCTCCTTGGAAACCCTATACAGTGTGGCTGTGAGTGGAACGTACTAGCCAGGAGGTACTTAACAGAAATTCACAGACATCACGTTTGAGGCTGCGATTCTGAGTGTAGTTCCCTGGGAAGGCGCTTGGTGGCGCCATTCTCACGGCTCCGCTTCACACTGTCAAACAATCTGAATACTAGTTTCATTTTTCTTTTCCTCTAAAAGCAAAAACGCTCTTCAGAATTCTTTTGGTTATCAAAAAGAGGTACTAATGTAGGTGTTTCATGAGCATGAAAGATAGTAAAGCAAACTTTTGAAAAACAGAAGTATGTGTCATTAAGAGGTGGTAGGCGGTCCGGAGGCAGGAATTGAATCCTGGTATACCGCATGGAATTTGAGAATTGTATCTCTGAGCCAAAGAGCCCTGGTAGCATAGTGAGTTATGCATTGGGCAACTCTATAACTTGCCTAACTGCAAGGTTAGCAGTTCAAATCCATTAGCTGCTCCACGGGAGAAACATCTCTGCTCCTGTAAAGATTTACAGCCTTGGAAACCCTATACAGGGTCCCTATGAGTCAGAACTAACTCGACAGGCACAGCACCACCAATGAGCCTAGAGTGGCGCTCCAGGATAAGCACTAGGCCACAAGTTCAGGTTAGAACTGCAAAGTCAGCAGTTCAAATCCACCAGTCGTTTTTCAGAAATGCCGCAATACAGGGTGGTTATGATTTGGAACCAACTCACCAGCACTTGACAACAACCATTGCGCCATGACTTAATACAGAGACGACCTTCTGAGGGGAGAGGGCTACCCGAACAGCTCCCGAGGGAGAAAAACGTTATTGAGTTCATGGTTTTGCAGATTTGTCTTTCTCACTCCTCTCTGAAAGGTTCCTACCACCTGCCTCTAGTGCTTCTTCTGTGCCTCACTCCTGAGAAAAATCATCATCTATGAAATAAGACTAAGAGTCCTGGTGTGGTACTGTAGGACAAGCACTGGACTGTGAAGCACAAGGTCGGCAGTTCAAACCCACCAGCTGCTCCTTGGAATTCCTATACAGAGTCACTCTGAGTCAGAACTGACTTGACAACACTTAACAACAACAACATGAAATAGGACTAAGTATATTCTAAGTACTCCCATGGATAAACATACATGATCAGAGGAGTTTTATAATAACAACATTAAGATTCTCACGTACATCTCAAAATGCTAACATTTCTAAATAAGTGTTATTTTTACAGTTATGCATCTAAAATAAACGCTATGAAAGTATCAATAAAGAATAGATCTGACTTAAAGCAAAGGGAATGTAATCAACAATCAGGAATTTCATTCCTTTTTCATCCCCTTGGAAGTACATTTTCATTGCTTGATAAAGCCATAACATCTCAGTTTCCAAATTTGAAAACAGTTGTACATACATTTTAATTGCACTGAATTATTTCCGTACTTCTTCAACTGAATTTTTAATTTTATAAGGAAGTCTAAATGCTTATTTGGATATGTAGTGACTTTTGCTTATCAATGCTAAGTATATTGCATTGGGCAAATCTGCTACAAAAGACCTCTTTGAAGTGTTAAAGAGCAAAGATGTGTCTCTCTGAGGACTAAGGTGCACATGACCCAAGTCAGGGTATTTTCAATAACCTTATATACATGTGGAAACTAGCTAGACAGTGAATAAAGAAGACTGGAGAAGAGCTGTCACATTTGAGTTATGGTGTTGGGGAAGAATATGAAAACATGGGACAGCCAGAAGAACAACCAAATCCGTCTTAGAAGAAGTGCAGTGAAAATACTCCTTAATAGAAAGACATTATCTCATATACTTTGGCTATATTATCAGGAGGGAACATTCCTTGGAAAGCATATCATTCTTGGTAAACTGGAGGTACAGAGAAAATGAGGAAGACCCTCAATGAAATGGATTGACACAGTGGCAGCAACAATGGGTGGAAACATTAGGAAAATCATGAAAGACCAGGTTCTGTTGTATACAGGGTCGCTATGGGTTGGAACCGACTTGAAGGCGCCTAACAACAACACCCCGAATCAAAGACTTGTGAAATTAATTTTTAAAAAAACTGATTTTTTTAGACAAGTATTAAAGAGCTTTGGAAGATACATTTAGCAATGTTCATCAAACGACGTACGGCATTAGGCAAATGTGCTGCACAAGACCTTTGTAAAGTGTTGAAGAGCAAAGATGTCAGCTTGAGGACTAAGGTGGCGCCTGACCCAAGCCATGGTATTTTCAATAACCTCATATGCATGTGAAAGCTGGACACTGAATAAGGAAGATCATAGAAGAATTGATGCCTTTGAGTTATGGTGTTGGAGAATATTGAAAGTGCCATGGGCTGCCAAAAGAACCAATAGATTTGTTTTGGAAGTACAGCCAGAGTGCTCCTTAGAGGCCCAGATGGCCAAACTTTGTCTCTCATACTTTGGACATATTGTCAAGAGGGACCAATCGCTGGAGAAGGATATCATGTTTGGTAAGATGGAGGGTCAGAGAAAAAGAGGAAGACCCCCAATGAAATGGACTGGCCAAGCGGCAGCATTGATGGACTCAAACGTGGCAACAGTAATGAGGTTGGCCCAGATTGGGCAGTGTTTCGTTCTGCTGCGCATAAGGTCGCTATGGGTCGGTACCGACTCATTGGCACCTAACAATAACAACAATTCAGAAAACAAAACCCATTACTCTATGTCACTTCAGGGAGTTTTAAATCAGCTTATATAATCTGGAGTCTTGGTGTGGCACAGTACAATAACTACCGGACTGTGAACCACAAGGTCAGCAGTTCACACCCACTAACTATTCTTTGGAACCCTATACAGGGTCACTATGAGTCAGAATTGACTCGACAGCACTTAACAACATATAATCTGGAATGTGAGTACAAATTCTTCAAGGAATCAACTCTGAGACTCAACCGTGTGACCCACCCTCCTCCTAAGACCTGAACTGTTTTGCTGTTGCAAAAATTCCTCTCAGGAAATAGATATCCTGGTCCCCACTGGCCCAGGACACCCTCTTTTCTGGCCTGGACTCTTTTATCCATTCTTCAGGTGATGGGCACTTCAGCTGTCTCCATCTTTTTGCTATTGTAAATAGTGCTGCTATGAACATTGGTGTGCATATATCTTCTTGTGTTGTGGCTTGTGGGTAAATACCAAGTAGAGGAATTGCTGGATCATAAGGTATTTCTATTTTCAACCTTCTGAGGAAGCGCCATATTGCTTTCCAGAGAGGTTGGACCATTTTGCAGTCCCACCAGCAGTGCAGGAGTGTCCCAGTCTCACCACATCCCCGCCAGCATTTATTGTCCTCTACATTTTTGATTTTTGCTGTTATTGTTGGTGATGATATCTTATTGTTGTTTTGATTTGCATTGGCTTGGACTCTTGATGCCTCCAAATTGATCTTTCCACCTCCAATCTAGATCATTCTCCTTCCTAAAGCCACTATCCTCAAGATAGAATCTGTCTGACTGGTCAGATAAAGACTAGCGGAAGCCTGACACTATGAGCCTTGGTCACCTTTCAGGTCTAGAATGGAACTTACTCTCATGGCTTGATTCTCACCCAAGCAGTAGACAGATCTATGGGGGACGGGGGGAGGGAGGCGAAACAACACCACTAGTGAGGTACTCACACTATAAGAATAGTCAACCAGTGGAGATCAAAAGGGCAACGTTTACCTAAGGACAAAATTCAGAAGAATGGAGAAAGGAAGAAGAGAAACAAGAATCACAGGGAGGAAGTGATGGGACATGGAAAGGGGGGGAGCTGTATTATTTCTTGAATGTAAAACTGATGATCTGCTCCATAAATCTTCATTCAATTCACACTAAAAGTTAAAAAAAAAAAAAAAAAATCAAACTCCTCCCCTAATAGGACTTCATTCAGGCTCTGTTCTCAGCTCCCGGTTCCAGCCTCAGTGTTACCACTCCACAGGACTTCCCACGGCTCCTCCTGGTGTGCCCTGCTGTCTCCAGCTGTCTGTGAAGCTGTCGTCTGCCTGAAACACTTTCTCCCAACTTGGTAGTTTGGTTTTCCCCCTGACTGGATTTTCTTTGTCCCACAAGTTTCACTTGACTTCCTACCATGTTGTTTTTCTGCAACCTATTTTGATTCAATTTCTAATTCAGTCCATAAACTAATGTCATGGGATCAGATCATCAAAACACTGTGCTTATTGGTAGAAGTTTTGTAACAAAAACGAGGGAGTAGTCAATCTTACAGTCCAGAAACAGAGGAGCCTAGGACCATCATGGGAGAAGAGCACAAGCGGAATGTGGGACCTTATCCAGAGAAGCAGCAACACCAGAGATGGAGGCAGAGATGAGGACATGGAGAGAGGGAGCAGCCGGGGACTCTAAACTCCTGGAAAGAGAAAAGCTGTGTGCTGGTGACCAGGAGGCAGGCTTACAGAATGTGCCCTTTGATTGTTTAAATTATTATATATTTGTGAGTGTTTCTGTGTACATCCTCCCATCCCCTCCAAAATAAAAAAAAAATAAAAAACAGGGAATAGAAGCAAATACTGTTAAATGATGATGATGCTCGGAGGAGATTGTAATCATTGCAATGAAATGATGGTGTAAAGCAGATGTTCTCCCATGTAAACCATCACTCAGTTCACAACAAAAACTTAAAACAACGAAAACACTGTGCTTTTTTTACATGCAATTCTTTTTACATAACCAAACCTCCATGTCATCATCACCTATGACAGAATTAACAATATTTCCTAAGAAGTCATCTACATTCACATATCTCTGATTGTCTCAAAGCTGTCTTTTTCAAAATTGGTTTGTTCTAATTAGGAACCTAAGAAGGCACCTATTTTTGCATTTGATTGTTAATCTCTAAAGTCCATTTTATTTGATAAGAGTCCCTCCTTTTTTATGCCATTAATTTGCTGGAGAAACTAGACCTTACAATTTTGAACCCCTTAATTGTTGCTGTTGTTTAGTGCCATTGAGTAGGTTCCGACTCATACAACCCTATGGTTTCCAAGGAGTGGCTGGTGAATTTGAACAGCTGACCTCACAGTTCAAACTGACTTTGTGACTGAGTTCCTACTTATCCTACAATGCCACAGGCCTCCCAAGCCCCTTAATATACTAACCCATCATAAGAGTGAAGCTAATAGAAATTTCTGGGGGTGGAAACATTTTATAACTTCACTGACCAGGAGCCTTGTAAAGTCTTGTGAAGCCACTGAGATGAGGCGCTAAATGTTTCATTTTACTGAATTTTCATTCATTTACATGCATATGGATAGGCATAACAATTGCTCTCTATTCGCCTCAAGCACCAAAGTCAGGAGTCAGGAATAGTAGGAGTAAACTGGTGTGTGGCTAAAGGACTCCAAAAGAGCTGCCTTTTTTGCCATGAGACCAAAACTGGATGGTATCTGGCTTTAATTACTGAACATTTCAATCAAAGACTCTGTAGATGCCAAACAGGGTAGCTAGAGTAGTGGTTACGAATTGGGCTGCTAATCTCACGGTCAGCAGTTCGAAACTACCCACTGTTCCACGGCATAAAGATGAGGCTTTCTGCTCCCGTAAAGATTGACAGCCTCAGAAACCCTGTACAGAGTCACTATGAGTCAGAACCGACTCCACGGCACATAACAACAACAGAACAGAACAAATTCTCATGAAATACACACTTTCTAGAACCATCCATGGAATCTGGATGAACCCCTGAAATGATGGCCCTGAGATCATCTTTCAACCTGAAACAAAAATATCCTCTGAAGTCTTCTTAAAACCAAATAGGAGTTTCTTGTTTTAGCAGACTGGCTACCTTGAACACTGTATTTTTTAAGAACTAGCTACATGAAACCAAACTTGAGAACAGCAACTGGAAGTATTACACAGGAACCTTAGGGGGAAGAGAGTTTGTGTTAGTGGCGGACACCTCAGAAAAGGAGGCTGAGAAAGGTTGCACAATTGGAAGAATGTAGTTAATGTCACCGAATTGCCGATGCAGGAAATGTTGAAAATGATGTTATGTTTTGCTGTGTGTATTTCTTAACCAAACAAAAGCATATTTTTTTAATAATGACAAAGCCACATGTGGCTAATGGCTACCATTTTGTTCAGCATCGCTTAGAATGAGAAAAGCCCATATTCCCAGAATCTAAAAGAGCACCTAACGTGTAAAGTGGAGTTCGTAAAATTTCATGAATTATAAGGGTTGGGATAGATGTCTTCTGAAAAAGCAAGCAGCGTTTTTTATCTTTAGGTGTAGAGACTTCAAGCTACCTCCTTGATAAAGAATTTCTTACCTGAGGGAAAAATGATGAGAAGGGAGCCCTTATAAGGTACTGACTGATGTGCTTGCTGAAAACTCACAAGTTACCATCCTCCTGACTTCTGGTAGGAAATGTTCTAATGCCATGGCTGACTACTGAGGAACCCTAGTAGCTCAAAGGTTAAGAACGTGACTTCTAACTAAAAGGTCAGCAGTTCAAACCCACCAGCCACTCCATAGGAAAAAGATGTGAAAGTCTGCTCCTGTGAAGATTTATACACTCAGAAATTCTAGGGGCAGTTCCACCCTGCACTACAGGGTTGTTGCGATTTGGACTTGCAAGAGCCAGTGGGTAAAATAAATGGCTGGCTACTGGGCTGCTTGCTTTTTTGAGATGTGTGTGAATTTCATCTCAGTCATCTGAGTTGAGCCCATTATGAAACGGTTTCATTAAGATGAACGGGCATTTGTTTGGTTTTTGAATCCTCACACAAAAAGTTTTAGGAGCGAAGAGGAAAGCTGGAAGGGCTTTGTGTGGCAGCAGCTCCGTTATGCTTGAGAGCCCAGTGACAGTGTGGCTCAGATGGGAGAGGTCTAGCTCCCACTGTTGATTAGAACCCATCAGTGGGAGCAGGCAGGGGCAGGAGGCAGGAAGACCACAATCAGAACTGGGCAAGAACTACAGATAGCAGATGGAGAGTTTCGCCAACACGTGTAAGACTCTTGTCACTCCCAGAAAAATACCTAAATCTAGAGCAGGGCCAAGTTCCAGCCAGCAATTCAACCACAATCATTTGGACATTTTAACATTCATTTGAGCTTTTTTTTATCCCCCATGAGGGCTGTGATGGTTAATTTTATGTGTCAACGTGGCTAGGCTATGGTTCCCAGTTGTTTGGCCAAACACCAGGTTGCTGCTGCTACGACTGAGTCGGTTCAGACCCATAGTGACCCTTGTATAGGGTATCTGAGGTTGTCATCTTTTTCCCATGGAACAGCTGTCAAGATGCGGCTGTTTTCAATAGTGAATAGTTGCTATCAGGACTGACTGTGAGGGTTGGAAATGTAAAGGTAGACGTTTTGTAGCAAAAGGAGGGGAGTGGTTGACTTTGCAGTCCAGGAGCGGAGGTCCCTGGAGCCATCAAAGGAGAAAAGCAGAGTATGGGACCCTACCCAGAGAAACAGTGACGCCAGAGATGAAGGCAGAGATGATGACGTGGAGAGATGGAGCGGCTGGGGACTCTAGACTCAGAGAGGGAGAGGGAGGTATGCTGATGACCAAGGTGCAGGCTTGTGGGGTACAGGTTGAAGATGCATGGAGGAAATTGTTACCATGGAAATGAAATGATATACGATAGGAGGAATGTAAAACTAATGTTCTCCCATGTAAACTATCACATAATTTACAATAAAACATTCAAAAAAAAAGATGAGGCTGATTCTGTAAAGATTGACAGCCTTGGAAACCCTAACAGGTCGCTATGAATGTGAAACAATTCAACAATGGTGGGTCTGGTTTGGGTTTAAAGGCATCTTGTCTACTGTTTAAGAACACTGGTAGCAGAATTGGTTACATGTTGGGCAGCTAACCTCAGGGTTGGCAGTTCGAATCCACCATTTACATACATCTTACAGTAGAAACATAAATAGTGCCTGATTTGTGATTCTGTTGAGTAGGCATCTCGATTTCAGCACAAACCTTTTCCGTATTTGACTTCATACATTCCATGTTTGGTCCAGTCAAAATTGTCTTCACATATCGTCTCTACATAGCGGCGGTCAGTTGCATGAAACAGGATTTTCTCATTGGCATTCTTCATACTCGATTTTTTCCTAATATAGGAAATGAGAGACTTAATAAAAAGACCCTTCCTCTCCCACTCTGGTTAAAACACAAATCCCAGCTAAAGTCTAATCCTGGTCAGATATGATTGTACCAGAATTCAGAATGGAGCTACGAGCACGAAGGCAGTAGCTATGAAAAAGTCAATTTATAAAAATATTTAATATGACAGGCCTATACAATCAGTGAATTGGGAAATTATAAAGCTGAAAAAGAGAAGCTTGGATTTACACACTAAAAAGACAACTAGAGATTGAAGAAATCACTGAGTACTATAATACTCAGCGAATGTAACTCGAAAAGAACAGATCCTCAGTAATTCCATCTAACTTTATGTAAGAAAATCAGCTCGTTGGGACACTAACCTTTGGTAAGCATTCAAGAGCTTTGTATTATGGATCTTCTTGATCTTTTCAATCTTGAAATTTCTCATAGATGCTTTAAAACTCTCACTTATGTTATTATACTCTGGAAGTTGGGTATTGATGATTGACAGCTAAAAAGAAATCAATAAAAACTTTGAGTGTGAGGAAGGAAACATTTTAAACCTGGTATATCCAGCCCTGTAGCCGCTGAGGTGGGGTTGGTAGGGGATTGAGAAGCCCGCTCAGAAGTGCCAGCTTTAGTGAATCCACTCCTGGTGTGGTGCTATGGGTTACTGAGCTGAACTGCAAAGTCAGTTTGAACCACAAAGTCAGAACCAACTTGACGGCATTAACAACAAGAAGCGCCAGCGGCCATTTGTTCGGGCAGGCATAAGGTCAACAACACATTGTGGCTACAGAAGGCAAAGGTAGACCTGATGCTGTATGAATGAGCTCAGGGCCTAGGCAAGTTCCAAGCCCAATGCTCTCAAACCAGGGTTGGATCAAAACTACTTGGAGAAGCCCACACCCACTGCTGGAGCACAGTTAGGAGAGGAGATGCTACGGGTATAATCTTACCAAACCATGTGGGTGGGGTACCATTTGTCTGATCCCACAGATAAGCTGCTTCTTAAACTCCAACTAATGGACAAGGAGGCCTGGTAGCACCATAGGCTAAGCACTGAACTGTTAACCTGAAGGTTGGCAGTTCAAACCCACCAGCTGTCCCACAGGAGAAAAATGCTTGGTAAGATGGAGGGTCGAAGAAAAAAAGGAAGACCCCCAACAAGATGGATCAGCCAGGTGACATCATTGATGGACGCAAGCGGTAGTGAGGTTGGCCCAGGATCGGACATTGCTTCGCATGGGGTTGCAATCGGTTCCAACTCGATGGCACCTAACAACTCTGGCAGCGTATTGGTTACGAGTTGGGCTGCTAACCTCAAGGTCAAGATTTTGAAACTACCAGCTGTTCCGCCGGAGAAAGATGAGGCTTCCTGCTCCCGTAAAGATTTACAGCCTCAAAAACCCTGTACAGGGTCGCTATGGGTCAGAACTGACTCAACGGCACTTAACAACAACAACAACATTCCAAACAAAAGTGTTTAAGCATGTCTCTATCATCAATTAATGGTTGCAGACAAGTTCTCTCAGTAATATATTTGTCTTAGTCTCATTAGGATAAGTTCTGTTAGTAAAATAATGTCTTAGTCAAAAGGTCCAATCAAACCAATGGCTTCCAAGAGGATGTGCTAGGTCAGTTAAATTCAAGGCAGAGAGATCGGCTCAGAAGGTAATGTTACTGTTGTTAAGTGCCATCGAGTTGGTTCAAACTCATAACAACCTTGTATAGGGTTTCTGAGGGGGAAAGATGAGACGTTCTGCTCCCGTAAAGATTTACAGCCTCGGAAACCCTGTACAGGGTTGCTATGGGTCAGAACTGACTCGAAGGCACTTAACAACAACAACAATAGGGTTTCTGAGAAGCAGCGGGTGACTTTGCACTGCTGATCTTGCGGTTCAAACGACCTTGGGATCAAGTGTTTTAATCTACAGCGCCACACAATGAGGGCTGGTTTTATGGGGATTTCAATGGGTCATCTTGACAGATTTTCTCAAAGGACACAAGACAATCACAGGGATTATTAGAAATAAGTTTTATGAAAATTGAAAACCGAATTGGTAAGAAAAATGATGGGAAAATTGTGCCAAAGGATTTTTCTCCATCATGACAACACACCCGCTCATCTTCCAGGGTAGCAAGGGATGTCCCACAGGAATTTTCTTGGGAAACCTATGCCATTCACCCTACAGTTCTTGCCTCTTCAGACTTCTTTTAATTCCCAAAGTTCAACATTTAAAGAAACATGACCGATCCCCTCAAGGACGCCCAAACTACCATTTGATTTGGTATAAATCGGAGCGCACAGACATCTTTGGAGAAGGGATAAAGAGATGCAAACACCACCTTCAAAAATGTATAGATCTAGACGGAGGATATGATAAGAACAAGTTGCACACATTTTTATTATTTGTATTTAATAAATGTTTCTATGGTTTTTTTGTCACAATACTTTTCAATGTACCCTTATATGGCGTCCTGGTGTGACGCTGTAGGATAATCACTCAACCACAAGATCGATTTGAAGCCCAAGGTGGGCAGTTCAAACTCACCAGTTACTTCTTGGAAGCCCTATACAGGTCACTTGAGTTGAAACCAACTCAACAGCACTTGACAACAACAACAATATATAAAATTTGGAAAAAATCCAAAATAGGTAAATCCATGGGGGGCAGAAGGAGAGACACTGATTGGGTGACGGGAAATTAACTATTTAATGGCTCAATGGGGACAGGGTTTCCTGTACGGTGGATAAAAATTGTTTGGATTTAGATAGAAGTGGTGATTTCACAGCATTGTGAAATTAATCAGTACCACTGTGTTGCCCACTTTAAAATGATTCGTTTTATGTTATGTGACTTTCACCTTTATTTTTTAAAAAATAGAGGTACAGATATCTCTGCTTTTTGAAAGTTCGCTTTACGCCACTTTGCTTTTATGAAAGACCTACATTAGTACCTGTTTTTGTTAACCAAAAAAAAAATCTGAAGAAGATTTTCACTTATACGAAAAAAGGCAAAAAGTGAAACTGACTTCTAGAGTTTGTTCTGCAACAAGCTGTCAGAGAGCGTGTGCACCCGAGCAGGGAGACTGGTCACCCCTACGTTCCTGCCACAGGAACTACCTACCCCTCAACTCAGCATCTCGGCACCGAGCCACCATAGCTTTGAACTGTGTCTATGAACAATGCATGTCTGAGTTAATTTAAAGTTCATGTCTTGTTTAGTGTGATGTGGTCGGTGGTTTTCTGAGTCTGGAAGTATTTCTAAAAGCTTTCCCATATAAACTAATGGTAATTGCTTCTTCATATTATGCAATTTCACCTTCCAAAAACTTCCATAGGAACAATCTACTTTCGGATAGCAAGGGAGAGCCAGACTCATAACTACCTCACACGGTTGTTAACCAATTTGCCCAAATCACATCGTGTGGGACTGGGCTCTGTACACAGTGAGGTGCCCATCGTGGTTGGCTTTCTCTGCTAAAGGAGAGGAGTAATGTCGTCATCAGTACATTTTCTAATGACGAATCTTGATCCAAGAATTTTGGAAGCAATTCATTCATATAAACAAGGAAATACCCACTTTTATACCAAAGTACTCTTCCCCACCTTCAAATGATTCACCCATCAATGTGGCAAAAATCCTTACCGAATATCCGCTCTGGGGTTGGTGAGTGTTCTGCTGCGGAGAAACATTCAAAGTGGCAAGATTGGATGGGGACGGTGCCAGCTGACAGCTACAAATAAGAAAAGAGTACAGATTTGCTTGGTGGCTCCCTGCTCCATATGCCCAAGAGACTTTCTATCTAGAGTTTACTTGAGAAGTCCAAGATGTTTGTTTCTGTTAATTCCTTTTGGACTGCATCCCTGAATAATCCTGGAATTTTGTCTACACTGTTGTTCCTTAAAGCAAAAAGTGACATTTTACTCATTTATTTTAAATTTTTATTTATTTATTTTTAAAAATGTTTTCCGGTCCAGAGCCATTTTCACAAATCTAAGATCTCTATTGGTCTCCCTTGGTCTGGATCAATGAAGAGTAAAAAAATCAAAGGCTCAAGGAAACAATCAGTTCCAAAGACTTTAAAAAAAAAAAAAAAAAGACCACTGGACCACACAAAGCACAGCCTCCACCATCGCCCGGAGACGGGAAGACTAGGTGTGCCCAGCTACCACTACTGACCATTCTGAAAGGAAATAGAAGGTCCTGGACAAAGGTGGAGAAAACTGTAGAAAAAAACTCAAATTCACAAGAAGATCGGACTTACTGGTCTGACAGAGACTGGTGGTACCCCTGAGAATGTGGCCCTTAGAGACCCCTCAAACCTGGAACTGAATGTACACTGAGATCACCTTTTAGCCTTACAACAGATGTGCCTACAAAGCAAACAGTAACATCTGTGATGAACGTCTTCCTCAGAACAATCCACACAAGACCAAAAGGGCAGCATTTGCTCCCAAATCAAAGCTCAGAAGGCAGGAAGGAGCAGGAAATAAGGATGAATGGGAACAGAGACCCCAGGAAGGAAATGGGAAGGGTGCTGATACATTTAGCATATATTTAGATACAACCAATTATCTTGAAACAAGTTGTGTATAAATGGTTGAATGGAGAACTAATGGGCTCTGTAACTTTCATCCAAACCACACACAATAATGGATTTGCCAGTAAAGTTTGGACGGGACAAGTGGCACTTGAGCTGAGTTCTGTATTTGGATCCATGAGCATGATAAGGAAGATGTTCTCAGGCAAGGCAAAGAGCACATGGAAAAGTGTGGGACATACGTAAACTGTGGAGACAGACAATGGATTGGTAACATACTTAGAAATGCCACAGACCAATGTCTTCTCTCAGCAATACATATATGCACAGAAAGAACCGTGTAGCTTGGCATCAGGAACGCCTACACTTAATAAAAAAAAAAAAAAAAAAAGTTTGTTTTGTTTTTTTAAATATGATTTGGGTAGAAAGTTTACAGAGCAAATTGGTTTAACCTTCAACAATTCAAACACATTTTGATTCATGATATTTTTATTGTAATCATCATAATACAGCAGCATTCTTCCCAGTTCCTCCCTGGAGTTACCATTTCCGTTCATACTGTGTGGACTATGTTATGCCAATTGACCCTAATGTCCCTGAAAGTACAGCTCTGAGGCCAGAGGCCTCAGTCTACAGTCTTTACCTCATCTGCTGCTGTGTTCTCGCTGGTGGAGACACACTGGAAGTTTCTCATTTGTTTCTAAGTCACAACCACAGGTCCGACTATTTTAAAATACAGCTTTATTACTATTAAAAAATAAGCATTGTGAAAATGGCTCAGGACTGGGAAATATTTTTTTAATTAATAAAAATTAAAAATGAATCAATGAAATGCCACTTTTTGCTTTAAGGAACAACAGTTTAAACAAAATTCAGTAAGACATCCTATCACATTTTAAGGTGAGCCAATTCCTCGCACGTCTACGCCACCTCATGGCGTCCCATGTGTGTCAGAGTAGGACTGTGCTCTGCTCAGTTTGTGGGGGTTTGTTTTTTTGTTAGTTTTTAACATTTTTCTGTGCTTTTGATGACAGTTTGGAGTCTTGGTATGGTACCATAGGATAAGCGCTCAATCGCAAGACCAGTTTGAACTGCAAGATCAGCGGTTCAAGCTCACCAGACACTCCTCCCTATGCAGGGTCGCTATGAGTCAGAACCAACTCAAAGGCACTTAACAACCACAGGTGACAGTTTACACAGCCACTCTGTTTTCCATTCAATAGCTTATACACAAATTCTTCTGTGACACTGTTTTTACCATCCCTGCAATATATCAACATTTGCCTCATCTCTGCCCCTTCCTGCTTTTTCATATTTTGGGGTGGGGTGGAGGGTAAATGTTAGCCTACTGGTCTCCTTCAGTTGATGGTTCTCTGGAGCACCTTTGGTATGGATGTTACTGTTCACTTCATAGGACCGTCCATTATTAAGAGTCTTGGTGTGGCACTGTGGGATAGAGCGTTGGACCACAATATCGGTTTGAACCACAAGGTTGGCAGAGTTCAAACTCACCAGCTACTCCTTGGAAACCCTACCCAGAGTTGCTTTGAATCAGGACCGACTCAGTGGCACTTAACAAAGAACCACAACATTATTTGGATGAGGGGTGCTCTCTGGGATGGCTTTAGCTCCACATTGTTGTTGTTGTTAAGTGCCGTCGAGTCGGTTCCGACCCATAGCAACCCTGTACAGGTTTTCAGAGGGTGTAAATCCTTACAGGAGTAGAAAGCCTCATCTTTCTCCCGCGGAGTGGCTGGTAGTTTCGAACCGCTGACCTTAAGGTTCGCAGCCCGATTCGTAACCACTACGCTACCAGAGCTCTTTATGAAGGGCTATATAGTCTCATACGTTCCTCTAGTCTCTATCACACCAACACATGTGGTGTTTTCTTACGAATTTGAGTCTTTTTTTCTATATTCTTCTCTTATTCTAACTGGGAGCTTGCTTCAATTGCATTTCTGGTCAAAACCATCAGCTCTGGTAGTCAGGCACCTTCTAGATCTTCTGATCTTAGGGTCATGCAGACTGGGTGCATGTGGTTCATTAGTCCTATGGACTAATTGTTTCCTTGATCATTGGTTTCCTTCCTTCTTTGATCCAGGCAGGAGGAGAACAACAGTTATAATCTTAGACGGCCATTTGAAAACTTTAAGATCCCAGATGCGGCTCACCAAACTAGGAAATGTTATCTTTGTGTTTTGTACTATGTTATCCTTCCATAGGGTTTTTAATGTCTGAGCTTTTGGCACTAGATCAGAGTTTTCTTCTGAGGCAATCTGGGTGGATTTGAACCTCCAAGCCACTTGGTGAACAGCTGAGCACTTAACAGTTTGTACCACATGGGGACTCATACTTGGAAAAATAGAAGATCAGTGAAAAACAGGAAGGCCCTTAATGAGACGGGCTAACACTGGCTGCAGCCACACCCTCAGACATAGCGTGGATTACCACTATGGCGCAGGACCGGGCCGTGTTTTGTTTTGTTGGACGTAGTGTTGTTATGAGTCAGAACTGACATGATGGTACCTAACACCAACATTTTACATCAAAGTATCCACTTATGCTGTAATATGGTTATTGAAAGGAGCTCTGGTAGCGTAGTGGTTACAAATCAGGCTGCGAACTGCAAGGTCAACAGTTCAAAACTACCAGCTGTTCCACAGGAGAAAGATGAGGCTTTCTGCTTCCCATACAGCCTCGGAAACCCTGTGCAGGGTCGCTATGAGTCTGAACCAACTCCACAGCACATAACAACAACAACATGGTTATTGAAAAGAGCATGGTGGCTCTGCGGGATAAGTACTGGACAGCTAACCACAAGGTCAGTGGTTTGAGCCCGCCAGAAACTCTGTGGGACTTAAGATGGGACTTTCTACTTGTGCGGAGATTGGCAGTCTCAGAAACCATATGGTTTCATAGGGTCGCTACAAATCAGAACCAACTCACCAGCACTTAACAACAAAACAGCAACAACAGCATAGGATATTCACAGGATCATTGAATCATATAAACCACAACATGGAGAAGTGACCGTGATTAAAGCTTGCTGTATAAATGAGGAGCTGCAAAGGCACTGAAGTATCCAGATCTATACAACCAGCGAGGCCTGTGGTGCTACTGTGATGCTAAGCAGCTTTCAGTGAAGTTTTGAGATAAACAGACTAGGAAGAAAGGCCTGGCAATCTGTTTGCAAAAATTCACACGTGAAAACCATGTGGATCACAAGGTGCTGACTGACTGGACATGAGGACACCATGAGTCGGAGCCTGTCTGACTCAGTGGCAGCTAACAACAACAAGTGGCAGAGGAGAATTTGAACCCAGGTACTTTACATCTGTCACCCCACGTGGCTTCGATTCTGAAGCAGAGTCAGGATCAATCCTCATTCCTGCCACCGTGATCAAGCTCAGTTCCCATTCTTGGATCCTTACAGGACACTGTTTGTCTTTACTGTCCCTTTTCATAAAATACACTGAATTCTTAAAACCAAGAAAGCCTAGTTAGAACCTCTTGAATTACACATAATCACATATTACGCAGAAAAAAAAAAAACTCCAAACATTTTGGTGATCAAGGCATATTTTACTGATGAGTTCATGAGTCAACAGTAGAGTTATGTTGAGCACCCGCCCCGCAGCAAACTCCTCCCCCTCAAAATCCCCTTCAATCAAATTTACCTTCCCCAAAACCCACACCCAGGTCCTGCTTCATCCTTCTTTCTCTCCAGCACACCCCATGCCTCCTTCCACATGTTCCACTCTCTATAAATCCACTCAGAAAAACTGAAGAGACTCAAAATCGCAGAGCAGAACACTATCCAGCCACAATGCATGTTCATCTAGCTATTCACAGCCAAACTAGTAAGAACGGAGTACGGGTTTTCTGGCCTAAGGCTATCTCAGCTACATGGTGCAGCCTTACAAACCAACCGACTCAGAAATAATTAAAAAGAAGCAGCAGCACCATGCCAGCCGGAATGTTCCAGAACACTGAGTCCAAAGACGTGAGGGCTCCAATGAGGTCGGAGCTTGGACATCTCAAATGTTTCCCGGAAAACGGAGCATCAGGACACTTACTCTGGCCCTTTGAGAAGCTTCTCCATATCCCTGGAAGATACAAATTTTGGTCTCCTGGTGACATCCTTTTGAGTTTTGGACACTGTGTTTGTCTGAATCATCCCTTAAAACAGAAAAAAAAAAAAGAATCAACAATTAGTCCTAGAAAACGACTTCCCATTGGTTTAAACTTAATGGAGTCTTGGTGTGACGCTGTAGAATAAGCACTGAGTGCTAAGTTCAACCCATCGGCCGCTCCTCGGAAACCTATGCAGCGTTGAAACGAGTCAGAACCAACCTGATGCACTTCACAGCAATAACACTAACCTAAAGGCTGGTGGTTTGAACCAACTCAGCAGTGCCGATGAAGAAAAGCGTGGCAATCTGCTTACATTAAGATCACAGCTAAACAGCAAGAAGAGACAACAACCAAGAATGACGTACACGGCAGCATCACCCTGAACTCAATCGACAAAAGAAAGAGTCAAGAAAAAATAAAATGATAAAAATATGATCAAAACAATTACAATGTGAAAGAAAGTAAACACAGAGGAACAGAGATCCAGGTGGTGAGGTCAGGTAGATTACAGTATAAAATAAACTGTCTTAAAGAGGAAAGAATTCATGTAACATAAACCATAACAATGGGGTTGGGGTGGGGGTTTTAGTTCCGGTGTTGGGGAGGGTAATACAAGAAGGGGGAGGAGGTGGAAGAACAAGATAGATAGGGGAACACTGAGACAGGTTTGCAAGGCCTAAGTGAGACAGAGGTAAATAGTGATGCATGCTCAGCCTTGGAACAACAGGGCTCTGTGATACAGGGATCTAGGCATACTTTGAAGAGGGAAATAATACTAAAATGCTTTACTGTCTTATGAATATTGGTTTCCCTTGCCTTGCCTACTATTGTAAAATAGACACTTGAGTGGGATAGAAAGGAA
>NW_006408559.1:12589146-12590341 GCF_000296735.1 Chrysochloris asiatica
ATTCCCTTGGTGCACAGGGTAGACAAGGATGGGGAACTTAGACATTGGCTACCCAAAATGGCAGTGCTACAAAGGCAAGAAGTGACTGGCTTACAAAGCTTTCAACAGGGGACCTAGTTCCTGAGGGGGAAAGATAGAATCTCCACTGAGTTGTTTCCAACCTATCTGGATGGAGCTAATAAAAGGAGAGGGGGAAAGGACTCCTGTGGTTCAATAGGGAATGATTGCTATCAGGTCTGACAGTGAGTGTTGGAAAGGTACATGTAAACATTCTATAACAAAAGGAGGGGAGTGGTTGATTTTTCAGTTCAGGACTGCAGATCCCTGGAACCATCAAGGGAGAAAAGTGAAGTGCAGGACCCTGTCCAGGGAAGCAATGACACCAGGGATGGAGGCAGAGACAATGATGTGGACAGAAGGAATGGCTGGGGACTCTGGACTCATGGAGGGAGAGGGGTTGTGGGCTGGCGGCCAGAGGACAGGTGTGCAGGGTGTACCCTTTGGTTGTTTGATGATGCATTCAGGGGAGTGTAATCATTGCAATGAAATGAAATACAATGGGATGAATGTTAAGATAATGTTCTCCCATGTAAACTAACACATAATTCACAATAAAAACTTAAAATAAAAAATGATAGAGAAAACCCTTCTGAAGAGAAGTTGTCTGTGATAAAGACAGGCAGCTTTTCCCTGCTCATAGCTGGAGACTCTGAAACCGATAAGGTGACCGTATATTCAGGGCTCAAGCTCATCTTCATGTCAAAGTCAGGCAGTAAGGAAGAGAGCTGCCTCAACACCATCCACTGAAGCCACACACCAGTGTCTCTGGCATGGCACATGGCAGTTGTCTCTTACACCAAGTAGGAAATGTCATTTTCAATTTGTACACACTGGTAGTACACTGGTTACAGCACTCGGCTGTTAACCAAGGGTTGACAGTTTGAGCCTAGCAGCTCCACAGAGGAAAGGTGTTGTTGTTGTCAGGTGCCATCGAGTCAGAACCGACTCATAGCGACCCCATGCACAGCAGAACAAAACAATGTCCCATCCTGGGCCAACCTCACTATCGCTGTCACGCTTGAGTCCATCAATGATGCCACCTGGCCAATCCATCTCATTAGGGGTCTTCCTCTTTTTCTCTGACCCTCCACCTTACCCAACATGACATCCTTCTCCAGCGACTGTTTCCTTCGGA
>NW_006408559.1:12590526-12599908 GCF_000296735.1 Chrysochloris asiatica
CATCCATATGAGGCTATTGAAAACACCATGGCCTGGGTCAGACGCACCTTAGTCCTCAAGCTGACATCTCTGCTCTTCAATACTTTAAAAAGTTCTCTCTTTTTTTTTTTTTATTTAAGGTTTTTATTTTTTTTAATTTAAGGTTTTTATTGTGGATTGAGTGAAAGTTTACAGGGCATAGCATCAGTTTTATATTCAACAAATCATACACCTTTCATTATAATGATTATAATCCCCTCCATGTACCATCAGTTAACAGTATTTCTCTCTATCAACTTTAGCTTTTTAAAAACAAACAAGCAAAAAACCCACTCAGGCATATATAATAATTTACATCTCCAAAGGACACATTCTGCAAGTCTGCTCCTGGCTGCCAGCTCTCAGTCCCTCTCTTCTTAGTTGATGAATCTAGAGTCCTCAGCCACGCCCCCTCTCCATGTTCCCATCTCTGCCTCCATCTCTGGCATAGCTGCTTCTCTGAATAAGGTCCCGCATTCTGCTTGTGCGCTTCTTTCTTGATGGTCCTCTGTTTCTGGACTTTAAGATTAACCACTGCCCTGTTTTTGTTACAAAACTTCTACCTTTACAATTATGACAGTCACAATTAGTCATGATAACAATTATTCACTATTAAATCTTATGAATCTTATCCCCATCTCTTTTCACCAGACCCATCCAGACAAGATGACAGCTATTCAGTGGGGACTCTTTCTTTCCCCCCATACTCTTAAACTAAACTCCCTCTTGAAACCTTGTAAGCCAGTCACTTTGTGCCTTTATTGCCCCCTCATTTTAGGTAGCCAGTGTCTACGTTGCCCGTCCCTATCTACCCTGTGTACAGAGGGGATAGCATTGATTATTTGATGTGAAGACTCCTTCCCTCTGTTGGTATTTAGAGTAACTACCGCTCTGAGTATAGGTCAAGTTCATCAAATTATAGCAAATTATCCTTGTTTCCTTTATCCCAAAAAAAAAAAAAATTTTTTTTTGATAAAGAAAACAAAAAAAATTTTTTTTTGATAAAGAAAACAAGTATTATTGTTGTTGTCAGGTGCCATCGAGTCGGAACCGACTCATAGTGACCCTATGCACAGCAGAACGAAACAATGTCCAGTCCTGGGCCAACCTCACTACCACTGCCACAGTTGACGCTATCAATGATGCCACCTGGCCGATCCATCTCGTTGGGGGTCTTCCTCTTTTTTTTGACCGTCCATCTTACCCAGCATGACATCCTTCTCCAGCGACTGTTCTCTCCGGACAATGTGTCCAAAGTAGGAGAGACGAAGCTTAGCCATCTTGGCCTCCAAGGAGCACTCTGGTTGTACTTCTTAAATCACTACAATTCGATTAACTTAACCTATACTTATAGATGAAGTAGCTTAAAATACCAATCAAGAGGGAAGGAATCTTTATAGCAAGGATCATTCCTATACCAACCTATAGGGTTGATAGGGATGGGCAACTTAGACATTGGCTACGTAAAATGGGGGGCTGTAAAGGCACGGAGTGACTGGCCTACAAGATTTCAAGAGGGAGTTTAGTTTCAGAGTGTGCGGGGGAAGGTACAGTCCCCACTGAGCGGTTCTCATCCTTTGTAGACGGGTCTGGTGAACAGAGATGGGGATAAGTCTTGTGGTTCAATAGTGAGTAATTGTTATCATGACTAATTGTGATTGTCACAACTGTAAAGGTAGAAGAAGTTTTGTAGCAAAAAGGGGGGAGTGGTTGATCTTACACTCCAGGAACAGAGGACCCTGGGACCACCAAGGGAGAAGAGCAGGAGCAGAGTATGAGACCCTATCCAGAGAAGCAGCGACGCCAGAGGTGGAGACCAAGATGATGACGTGGAGAGATGGAGCAGGTGAGGACTCTAGACTCATGGAGGGAGAGGGAAATGTGTGCTGGTGGCCTGGCTTGCAGGGTGTGCCCTTTGGTTGTTTGAATGATTGTATATTCCTGAGTGTTTTGGTGCACATCCAAAAAAAAAACCCAGAGAGAATAGAAACAAATATTGTTGAATGATGATGCATGGAATGGATTGTAATCATTGAAATGAAACGAAATAGGATAGGATGAGTGTAATACAAATGTTCTCCCATGTAAACTATCACTCAATTCACAAAAAAAAACTTTAAAAAAATGAATGGTGCTATGATTCAATTGTGAATAATTGTTTTCAGGTCTAATGGCAATTGTCATAACTGTAAATGTAAATAGAAGATGAGTAACTAAAATAGGGGAGCAGATAATCTGTCATTCCAGGAACAGAGGACCCTAGGATCATCAAGGAGGAAGAACAAGACAGCAATGAGGGATCCTAACCAGAAAAATGGCAACAACGGACAGGGTGGCAGGAAGACTTGGTGGCATAGAGAGACAGAGCAGCAGAGAACTTTGGGCTCTTGGACTGAGAAAGGCAGTGTGCCTACAGACAAGGAGGCTGGCCGGCAAAATGTGCCCTTTGGATAAGAATAAAAGAAGCATGGTACACACAATATATATTTTCAATGTGGTACGTATACATCAAAACAACAAAAAAGTAGAGATAACTATTGTTAGCAGATATACTGCCTGGAGGGGATTGGAATCATTACAGTGATTTGCTGAATGTACAACTGGTGATCTGCCCTGTAAGCCTTTACTCACTCACTCTTTCAATTCACAATAAAAGCTTTGACATCAATAAATGGTGTGCTCAGGACCCTAGTTTCAGGGGACACCATTGTCAATTGGCATAAGCTAGTCCACAAAGACCATGTTCTACCTCCTACGTGGGTGAGTAGCATCTGGGATGTTGAAAGCTCCTGAGTGGCTGTCTAAGGGGCAGCTATTGGTCTCTCCATGTGCAGAAAAAAGAAGAGTGATGAGAATTAAAGAGACTTGGGATCAATTAGTCCAGTGGACTAATGGAACATGTGAACATCATTCTCCATGACTCTGAGATCAGAAGATGTAGATGGTACTCAGCTACCACTGCCAGATACTCTGAAAGGGATCATGCTAGAGGGCCCCAGAGGAGTGGGAGAAAATGTGCAACAAAAGTCAAAATTATTTTTTAAAGAAAAAGATTTGCTGGTTAGAAAGCTAATAGAAGACCCTGAGACTATGACCCTCAACCACCCTTCAGGTCTGGGACTGAACTCACCCATGTAGTCCAATTTTCAGCCAAGCAGCAGATAGTTTTATAAGAGGAGCACACAACATTAGTAAGGTCTGCACACCATGGAATGTTCAATCACCCAAAAGCAAAAGACAACATTTTCCCAAGGACAAAGTTGAGAAGTGATGGGAAGGTGGGTGGAATGGAAACAGGAACCGCAGGCAGGAGGCAGGGTAAGTGTTGGTGCATGGAGGGGATTGTAATCACTGAGATGAAACAAAGTGTATGAGTTGTTGAATGTAAAGTTGATGATCCTGTCTGCAAACCTTCACTCGATTCACAATAAAAAGTTTAAAAAAAAAAAAAAAGTGTGGTTTTTGAAAGCTGTGTCACCTAAGACCCACTCAGACCCAGCTCTTAGGTTAATAAAATTGTTTCTGTTACGTAAACGTCACTCATGGTGACCCCACATATGCAGAGCCGATTGCGCCCACAGGGTTTTTAATGGCTGGTGTTTTGCAAGTGGAGCATCAGATCAGGTCTTCTCCTGAACCGTCTCTGGGTGGACTTGAACCTCCATCCTTTAGGTTAGTTTGTGTTACTCAGTGCCATCGAGTTGGTTCCCATTCATAGAGACCTTGCATAGGGTTTCTGAGGAGCGACTGGTGGGTTTGAACTACGGACCTTGTGGTTAGCAGTCCAGTGCTTATCACACAGCGCCAGTAGCAGAGACCATCCATTAACTGCAGGTTCCACTTGAGAAAGGCAAGGACTCAAAACGGTTCTCACCAGCCTCTCATCAGGGGCTTCCAGGTATGAGCTGATGGACAGGCAGTGTCCAGGGGCCCAGGCTGGAGGAAGAGTGTGCAGAGAAACACGCTAAAGACAGCTGGAGCTCACCAGAAATCTCTGGGCCTTTCCATGGCTGCTCAGATAAACATGGTGGAAGGCAGCAGGTGTTAGTCAGTGTGATGGATAAATCACAGACCCAGAAGTCAGGTCCTGCAACTCAAAATTCACCCAAAGGCCCGAAGTCCCAGCAGATGGGAGTCAGCTGCCCTCCCAGACCAGAGACTTAGGCCAGCGGAGCTGGAAACGCTCCCAGAAGTCATGTGATCCAGTGTCTGCTTCACACCTGGGAAAGGTCCAAGAGTAAAATCAAGTACCTGTCAAAGCCAAGACCTGAAACACAGGTCCAAGAGTCACCGGCTTCTACCGGATTGTGCGCCTTCACAAACAGGAATGAAGGGGAGGGAGGTAGCAGCCCACCTTGATCCTGGGGCTGCAAGCACTTGGGCTTTGCTCCCACCTCACATAAATCCTGCCACATCCCCAGCCCCAGATCCGAACGACACTCACCATCGACAAATACAACCACTCACCTTGGAAACTCAGTTCGAACTCCTCTGAACCTGCCTTAAATTGCACAATTCCCCTTGGAAGCAAAAGAAACAGGGACTCAATGTATGAAGAAGTGATGTTGGCAATCTGCTGGTGATTGTTCTGTTTTAAAAAGAGGAAGTGAAGACTTCACATCAGGCTTTTAAGTGACGTTGCCATTTTATCTTACATCATTTTCCTTCTGGCATGGAATCTAAACATGGATACATCTTGCCTCCCACACCAGGATAAAGCCACAGCATGATCTTTGTAACCTACTCCCCAATGGTGCTATCTACACGCAGGAACTGACCTTATGCTTGATGGTAAAGCTCTTTACAACACCTCTGCCACCAACCACCAACCACAAACATGAAGTAAATGCGCTGAGCCATTTGTATGCCCCTCTGTGATCACAGGCATTGCACTAGCTACGTAACAGAACCCAGTGTTCTTCTCTTTCACAGTGAGGCATCGGAGGCTGTTTTAGCCGGACACGAGATGAGAAAACATTGTGTGGAGCTGTGAGCCGAGGGCTGAATTGGCAGCAGGTAATACCAACAATTATTTCAAACTTATCATTTCTGTTTCCACAGGCACTTCATAGGACCACTGTGACATCATCCTTGACTTGAACAGAAGGGCAGTATGGAAAGGAACTAGGCACAGCTCGGCATTCCAGGAGTGTCTCCGTGTTCAGCAAAACCCCAGTTCTACCCAGAAGTCCACAGCCAGCCACAGAAGGAAGGGGTCTGAGGCCCTAGCACATGGCCAAAGCTCAGCTCTGCTATAATCTAGTGTGCACATGTCTGGGAAGGATGGTCTGATAAAATGGGTGGTATATGAGGCTAAAACAGGGGACCACTATGCTACTGGAGGACTATTGTAGAGAACCGAAATTCACTAACAGGAAAAAGCTATGCATCTTCTGGGTCACTCAGTGTGGTTTTAAGGAGCTCTAGTGGCATAGTAGTTACTAGTTGGGCTGCTAACCTCAAGGTCACCAGTTGCTCCACGGGAGAAAGATGAGGCTTTCTGCTCCCGTACAGATTTACAGCCTAAGAAACCCTATTCAGCGTAGATGTGAGTCAGAACTGACTCCCCGGCAACCACCCACACCAGTGTGGTTTTACCAGAGGCACAGGGAATCTGGGAACAGGTTGGGATTCCCTCTTGGCTTTGGCAGCTGGGCAGCTCAGCACCCCATTGACAACTCACTGGCTGGTCTCTGTGTAGCAGGCTGGCATGTCTTTGTTGTATTTTTGGCTTCATTTATCATCGCCCATTTGATTTCACATTTTGTGGGAGTGTGTGATTTAGGTGAGTTACCTTCATTTTCATCTCTTGCTTTAATTTTCCCTTGCACTTCACTCCAGTTCCATTACATTAGTAAGACACCCTCACCCCTTTCTTTAGTCTACTAATTGGGGGGGATAAATCAAACCAGATGCTGTCAAGTTGACCTGGGCTCATGATGCTCCGTGTGTGTCAGAGTAGAACTGTGCCCCACAGGGTTATCAGTGGATGATGTTTCATAAGGAGATCCCACTCATGGTGCCCCCATGTGTGTCAGAGTAGAACTGTGCCCACAGGGTTATCAGTGGATGATTTTTCATAAGTAGTTCCCACTCATGGTGCCCTGTGTGTGTCAGAGTAGAACTGTGCCCCACAGGGTTATCAGTGGATGAGGTTTCATAAGTAGATTCCACTCATGGCGCCCCCGTGTGTGTCAGAGTAGAACTGTGCCCACAGGGTTCTCAGTGGATGATTTTTCATAAGAAGATTCCACTCATGGTGCCCCCGTGTGTGTCAGAGTAGAACTGTACTCCACAGGGTTCTCAACGGCTGAGTTTTCAGACATGGATTGCCAGATCTTTCTTCTAAGGAACCTCTTTGTTGTTAACTGCTGGCGAATCGGTTCCAACTCATATCCACTCTGCAAAGGTTTCTGAGGCGTTCAATCTTAACAGGAGCAGAAAGCCTCATGTTTCTCCTGCAGAGCAGTTGGTGAACTTGAACTGCGGACCTTGTGGTTCACAGTCCAGTGCTTATCATATGGAGCCACAGCGCTCCCCAGGCAGCTCTCTAAGTAGGTGGCAACCTTTCAGCTGGCAGCCAAGAGCGTTAACCGTTTGCACCTGCACAACAGCGGAGACCATGGACTGAAATGTACTAGTAGTGATCAGGAAGAGGGAGCCGGAAGAGGCCAGGTTTTATCTTGTATGTAAGGTCGTCTTGAGTCAGGGTCAGCTCATAGCAATTAGCAACAACAATGTGAAGCACAGGAAAAAAGGAGCACAGAGACAGAACCTGTGCATGTCTAACTCCACCCTCCACTCACTAGATGAGCCAGGAACCCAAGTCTCCTGACACCTCATGGCTCTTTCCTGACTGCTACCAGTGGCTTTGGTACATCTACATATAAACTCATCAGGAGTTCGCTCTAGGCTCCAGGAGGGACAGGAGACTGGTACAGGTGACCACAGCAAACAAGTGACTTCAAAAAGGGCACTAAAAATGAATTTTTTTAAAAAAAGCTGGCATTTTTCTAGAACTTTTTGAATGCCACATCACATAAACACCATTCTTCTAATGTGCCCATTCTCCATGGGTAACCATGCAGGCATCACAGATGTGTGTGTGTGGTTTGTGGTAAAATTTACAGAGCAAATTTGTTTCCTCTTCAGCAATTTATGGGCATTTATCTCAGGACAATACACGCTGCCCTCTCTGTGTAATAACACTCTTCCCTCTCCCTCCCTGACTTCCCCATTTCCATTTTCCCTTCTTCGCTGCCCCTTCTTGCCTTCTGAACTTTGTTTTGGGGCAAAGCTTCAAACATTTTTTCGAATAGTTTTTTGACTTGGCCATTTTAAACAAGCACCTCCCATAAGGCAGAGTGGTACTCACCTTCTGCCCATATTTAAGCCAATCGCCAGATCTGCTTCTCCAATACCAAATCCACTTGGTAGTGAACACAGAATCCACCGATTTCTTGCAGGATGAGGGGGTGGAGAGACGTCGCATGGAACTGTTATTGCATGTCATTTTCTGGAAATTGAGTTGATAGCTCCCGACAGGAACGCTGAGCAAGAAACACTTGCAGTTAGCGACATGTTACGCTGTCCTCAGTCTTCTACAATCCTGGTCTCCCACAGCAAGAGTGCCGGATTTTAATTTCAGAGTGGATAGGGACCTTCCTAATTTTTCCTACCACTCCTGGTATCATTGCAAAAAAGATAACCCAAAATGCACAGAGATCAAGTCACTTGACTAAGCCACGAACTTGATAGTATTAGAGAATGGACTGTTCCCTCAAAAAGTATCCCTAAGTCAAGTTGGGCACAGATACCTCTTTCAGAGACGGTAAATTGAGAATTCCAAATATAAAATGCGGACTGGCTCGATGCTAGAAAGTGAATAAGGTGGCCACTGCGTAGCTCGCTCACAGATGGTCAGTTTTTGAGGTTATTTATTGACTGAGCGAACTCTAAAACATCCATTATCCATTATGTTCCAAGTTCCTAGCAGAGTGTGTGCCTGGGCCAGCTTACTCTCAGAGACATGGGTATCTCTAAGGAAACAGGAAACAAGTTGAAAAAACTAGCACCCTCCCTCTGAGCCTTTCCCTAAAGCCAGCACCCTGAAGTGAGACTTCTAGCCTCCTACATGCCAACATTTCTTTGCCTGCTTCGCCCACATGCACAAAAGATCTGAAGAGACGGGTTCTTAATGTCCCCCAGAAACAGCACTCAATGGTCTCCATGTTCAGACAGCAGAGTTCACACACTCCTTGAATGAGATCATCCTGAGGCATAGCTTCTACACTAGTGTTTCTCAACCCACCTGATATGAGAGGAGAAGGGATCTTCTCCCACCAAGAAAGAAGAGCAGGTAGTGAAGTATGTCCTTTGTATCCAGGGTCCCTGTGCTAAGAAACTCTTAGTCCCAGGGGAAGATTGATGACGAGGACCTTTCCCCAGAGAGAAAGTTGCCCCCTGGAGCTGGTGCCCTGAATCTGAACTTCTAGTCCCCTAAACTGTGAGAGAACACATTTCTGTTTATTAAAGCCAAAAGAACATTTTTTTCCCCAAAAAAATCATCAAGGCACTGGAGTCCTGGTATGGTGCTATAGGATAAGCACTGGACTCCTAACCACAAGGGAGAAAAGCAGAGAGCGGGATCCTACCCAGAAAAGCAGTGATGCCTGAGATGGAGGCAGAGACAATGAAATGGAGCGATGGAACAGCTGGGGACTGTAGACAGAGAGGGAGAGGGGCAGTGTGCTGACAACCAGGGGCAGGGTCGCAGGGTATATCCTTTGGTTGGTTGATGATGCGTGGAGGGGATTGTAACCATGGCAATGAAACGATATACGACAGGATGAATGTAAAGCTAATGTTCTCCCATGTAAACTATCACATAATTCACAAAACATTTATAAAAAGGACATGATTTGCCTTTTTCACTTTCATTTCCCTATAACTGTACGGTGAAACTTTCCAGAGGCTATGTGATGTGTGATTTTACAATATGTGGCAAGCAGATGCAGACAGGTAAGGTTGTTTTCTATAACGGTCAACACTGAAGAGATTTATAAGAATACAAAACAAGGTACTTTTTTCTCAATAATTATTCTTATAAATTATTTTTACAAGTGATTTCTAAAAATAAAGTTATTTTTCAGAAAGATACGTCATTTAGGTTAACAAGTAATAGGTTGATTTGGGTAGGGTTTCTTTTTTGTAATCAATCAATAACCATTTGATTTTTTTCTCTCAGTTTTAATTTTTAATGGCATCCGGGAGAGGCACCATAAGGTAAGTACTGGACTGCTGACCAAAAGGTCAGCTATTCGAACCCACCAGTACTGGAAATCCTATGAGTCAGAACCAACTA
>NW_006408559.1:12600596-12603930 GCF_000296735.1 Chrysochloris asiatica
ATTTCTGTGTTAAGAAACATTCAAGATCAGAAGTTTTCAACTGGGTCCATGTCTGAACACATTTCTGGTCAACACAACTCAGAGTGGGGAGGGGGATAGTGCTTACTGGCTTCTAGTGGGTAGTGGTGGTGGTGTGCCGTGGAGTTGGTTCCAACCCATAGTGACCCTATATAGGGTTTCAGAGGCTGTATATCTTTACGGGAGCAGAAAGCCTCATCTTTCTCCCACAGAACGGCTGATAGTTTTGAACTGCTGATCTTGAGGTTAGCAGGCCGGCTCATAACCACTATGCTACCAGAGCTCCTTCTTTTAGTGGGTCAGAAATGCTGCTAAAAAGCCTCCTACACCCACAGCCATTAAGTCGATTCCAACTCTTAGCAATCCTGTAGAACTGCCCCAGAGGGTTTCCTAGGCATAATCTTAACAGATGTGAAAAGCTGAACAATGAATAAGGATGACGTAGAAGAATCGATGCATTTCAATGATGATGTCAGCAAGGAATACTGAAAGTACCATGGACTGCCAAAAGAACAAACAAATCTGTCTTGGAAAAAGTGTAGCCAGAGTGCTCCTCAGAAGGGAGAACAGTGAGACTTGGTCTCCCATACTTTGGACATGTTATCAGGAGTGACCAGTCACTGGAGAAAAACATGTTTGGCAAAGTTATTTTAAAAATGGAAGACATTCAACAAGGTTGATTGACACAGTAGATGAATCAATGGGCTCAAACATAAAAAGTGTGAGGACGAGCCAGGGCTGGGCAGTGTTTTGTTCTGTTGTCCATAAAGTCATTAAGAGTCAGCGCCAAGTCAACAGCACCTAACAACAACGACCACCTTATGGAAGTAGACCACCATGCTTTTTAGAGTGGCTGGTGATCTTTGGTTAGCAGCCAAGCACATAACTACTGTCCCACCAAGGTTCCTATAAAAACAAGCCCTTGGAGGCAGAGAAGATGACATGGAGAGACGCAGCAGCTAGAGACTATAGACCCAGAAAGGGAGAGGGGCTGTGTGCTGACAACCGCAGGGGGGCAGGCTTGTAGGATATACCGTTTGGTTGGTTGATGATGCATGGAGGGGATTGTAACCATGGCAATGAGACGATATAGGATAGAATGAATGTAAAACCAATGTTCTCCCATGTAAACTATCACATAATTCACAATAAAACATTAAAAAAAACAAACCCACGCAACAAATGTTGTGCAGTGCCGTGAGCTGGTTCTGACTCACAGCGAACCTCTATAGGATTTCTGAGGCAGTAAATCTTTGCAGGAATCGTTCTTCCTCAGAGTGACTGGTGGGCTCGAACCGCTGAATTTGTGGTTCATAGTCCAGTGTTATCCTAAGGAGCTACCGTGTTTCATCCATAAAGATTGTTGTAAAGCGCCATCGAGTCGGTTCCAACTCATAGCAACCCTGTATAGGGTTTCCGAGGAGCAGCTGGTGAGCTTGAACCACCAACCTTGCAGTTTAATCTGACCCTGAAGTCCAGCACATTAACCCCCAGCACCACACCAGAGCTCCTATCCATAAAGCTTAATTACCCTAAAACATCAATAGTGCTGAGGCTGAAGAATCCTGTTCTGGATTTACCTAGAAAAATAAATTAAAATACTCCTAGAAGCACAACTGGAAGAAAGTCGTATCACTCTACTTCCAAAAGATTACAACCACTGAAACCCTACGGGGTACAGACATGGGCTTCCCCTGAGCTTGAATCCACTTGACAGCAACTAGTTTGGCTTGGGTTTTATTGGATGGTGCTAATGACTAAGTACTTAACTGCTAACTGAAAGGTTGATAGTTTAGGCCCACCCAGAGGTGCCAAGGAAAAATGACCTGGTGATCTACTTTGAAAAAAATCAATCATTGAATTGATTAAGCAGATTTAGAAACAAGATCGCTAATGTCGCCCCCTAGGGGCAGAGTGCAGCAACACAGAACTCCCACCCAAAACACTGAATTCAGATGAAGAAAATGATGTAAAAACCTTTTCTCCAAAGAATTTCCGTATAAAACTCAGACCCAATTTATTCCCCTGAACATCACTGGTAAATATTGCCATCTGTAGAATCCTCATTTCAGCTGCGACAAAAACCGAAATGTATGGTATTCTCTTAGACCCAAAACAAGGTAGAAAATGTTCTATCCTAGTGGCACAGTGGTGACGTGCTCAGCTGCTAACCAGACTTGAACTCACCAGTAACTCCTCAACCTGCTTCTGTAAGAATGTTGTTGTTGTTGTTGTTGCAAAGTGCTGTCAAGTCGGTTCTAACCCACAGCGGCCCAGTATAGGGTTTCTGTGGAGCGGCTAGTGAGCTTAAACCGCCAACCTTGAAGTTCAAATGACTTTGCAGTCCAGCACGCACAGCGCCACACCATGGGGATCCTATATAGGGTTTCTGAAGCTATAAATCTTTACAGGAGCAGAAAGCCTCATCTTTCTCCTGAGGAACAGCTGGTGGGTTCGAACTGCTGACCCTAAGATTAGCAACCCGACGGGTACCCTACTGCACCAATGGGGCCTCATCATAGAAACTACCCCAAGGAGAGCCTCTGGAGCAGCCAACCGGATGGCAGTGGGTTTGGGTTTGGTTTTTATACCACACAGAATCGGACCCTACCATGTGTGAAAACCATGGAATAAAACCAAAAGCCATTTTGTACTAAATCAGCCAGTGTTTTCACAAGTTCTAGGATGAGCTCATGGGAACACAAACTGACCTCTGTGTTGTGTGTTTCTGCAGGACACGTGGATAAATATTAACTAAGCAAATAATCACTTCATTGTCTGTTTCCGTTGATTGGTAAATATTCCCAGAACCCGTTGGATCAGTCCAGCTCACATACTGAAAATCCACCCTACTTGGGTTTCATCTTCCTTGACTCCCCAGAGCATTGGCCATCTTTATCCCAGGACTTCCCTCAAACACGAATGGAACTCTTCAAGAAAACTGTGTTTTGCCCAGGAGGCTAGCACCATGCTATCCTGATACTACCGTGGATCTGGCCAGCCCAACCACTGCCCCCCACTTACCTACAGTTTTTGGGGTCACAATAGGCCTGCTCGATATTCTCCATGAGTTGAAGGTCCGTCCAGGTGTTTGCAGCAATCAGCACCTGCCACCGATAGGGCAGGTGGAAGTGGACTTTGCCGCACTTTTCTACAAAAACAGAGAGGAGGGTTGAGGATCTGTCATGGACTGAATGGTGTGCCCACTCCCACCAAAATACGTGTCAGCTTGGCTGGGCTGTGATTCTCAGTGGTTTGGCAGTTACACGGTGATGTAATACAACAGTTATGCAGTGATGTAATATGGCAGTTGTGC
>NW_006408559.1:12604980-12606290 GCF_000296735.1 Chrysochloris asiatica
CTTCTCGCCTCCTACACTGTGAGAGAAGAAATCTCTCCCCTGCCTTGTGGTGTTTCTGTGAGAGCAGTGCTACAAAACTGAGACAGGTAGGATGCAACACCTTCCTCATTCAAGCACCAGCCCTGATCAGGAGTAAGACACAACTTTCCCTGAAAACATCATAAGAAATAAAAGGAGAGCTCCTCCTGTAAGCGATAGTCTGATTGGCTACTACAAGATGGTTTGTCGGGAAGCCATCAAGGCAAGTGATCAAGTCCCTTCAGAACAAACCCCCCTCCAAGACTGGAACTCAAAAGGGAACATATGAGCAGGCGTGTAAGCTTGCTGGTGACCACATTGGTCTACTAGTGAGTGGAAGAGGGGGAAAGGTAGCAATGAAGAAATGGGCTGAGTTCAACCACAGTTTATTGACTCCCGTTGACCGGGAGATGAAAGAGAGAAGAAGGGATGCTAGTCCAAAGTGCGGTGAGACCTGGGGACTCCTAAGCCCACTTTGATACTCACTTGACCCAGAAAACCCCACAAAACCATGCAAATCAAGAGGTTCAAATTTCCAGGTCCATTTTAAGAACGCCCATGAGACTGTCCATGTATGTATATCCGGAAAGCCACCAAGTATCTGAAAGATGTCACTTTGCAAAACTAATGTGTACACTTTTGACATTACAATGGTGGCGTTGGTAGGTGTGCCCAGGCCAAACAGTGGGGTTCGACACAGGGTCACTGGCCCAAAAAGAATACTGAATTTTTGCTACACATGCTTAAAAAATTTTTGCTACACAAAGCTGAACTTAAAGGTGTAGCTGTGGCGTCTCTGGTTACTGAGCAAATCCAGATCAGCAAAGCTCCCAAGATGCACCTCCAAAATTACAGAGCTCATGGTCACATGAACCCCAATGTGAGCTCCCCTGCCACATTAAGGTGATCCTCACTGAAAAGGAGCAATTTGTTGCTAAACCAGAAGAGGAGGTTGCACAGAAGAACAGAATATCCCAGAAGAAACTGAAGAAGCAAAAACTTATGGCTCCGCCTCTGCAATACATAAGACTGTAGGTGGAAGCCTGAACCATATCCAGATCTCCAGAAATGGGAAATTCCCACTTGAAGGACAAGCAGACCAACCTGGAGTAGCTAGAAGAACAGAAGATATTTCTTAAAAGAAAGACCCACAGGAAAAATATAAAACAACATAGGTAGACCGACTTTTACTACAAGAACAAGCAACATGCTTGCCCAGGAAACATCAAGGCAAGTGGTTGGGTCCCCTCAGCGCAAACCCCCTTCCAAGACTAAGACTCAATGGGAATACA
>NW_006408559.1:12607415-12618838 GCF_000296735.1 Chrysochloris asiatica
AGCCACTTGAGATACAACAGTGAAAAATTGTTATCGGGACTGCTTGTGAGGGTTGGAAATGTAAAGGTAGATATTTTGTAGCAAGGAGGGAAGTGATTAACTTTTCAGCCTAGGAGCAGAAGTCCCTAGGACCATCAAGGGAGAAGAGCGGAGAGCAGAACCCTACCCAGAGAAGCAGTGATGCCTGAGATGGAGGCAGAGACAACGATGTGGAGAGATGGAGCAGCTGGGGACTTTAGACACAGAGAGAGAGAGAGGGGCTGTGTGCTGACGACTGGGGGGTGGGCAGGCTTGTAGGGTATACCCTTTGGTTGGTTGATGATGCATGGAGGGGATTGTAACCATGGCAATTAAACGATATATGATAGGATGAATGTAAAACTAATGTTCTCACATGTAAACTATCACATAATTCATAATAAAACATTTAAGAAAGAAAGGAAGGAAGAAAGAAAGAGAGAAAGAAAGCAGGTCCCTTGGCCCCAGGATCCCTGTGCTGAGACCCTCCTAGGCCCAGGGGACTACTGATGCCAAGACGCATAGAGATCTCAAAGGGCCACCTATTGAAATGAGACAAGGACCTTCCCCGAGAGTCAACAGAGAGAGAAAATCTTACTGTAGAGCTGGCATTCTGAATTCACACTTCTAGCTTCCTAAATTAAGAGTGCTCTGGTAGCATAGTGGTTATGAATCGGGCTGTGAACCACAAAGGTAGCAGTTCAAAACCACCAGCTGTTCCGTGGGAGAAAGATGAGGCTTTCTGCTCCCATACAGGGTCACTGTGAGTCAGAACCGATTCCACGGCACATAACCACCACACCACCAAACTATGAGAGAAGAAATTTTTGTTTGTTAAAGCCATTCACTTGTGATATTTCCATCGCAGGAGCACTAGATAATTAAGACACGGCTGTCTCAGGAGAAGCACAGCCAGATGCTCCTTAGAAGCAAGAATGGCAAGAATTTGTCTCTCATACATCGGACATGTTATCAGGAGGGACCAAGCTTGGTAAAGTGGAGGGTTCTCGTTGAAGAGGAAGACCCCGCTCCCCAAGGAGATGGACTGACAGTGGTGGTAGCAATGGGTTTAAGGTATCAATTGTGAGGCTGGTGCAAAGTGTTTCATTCTGTTGTGCATAGGGTCGCTGGGAGTCAGAACTGACTTGATGGCTCCTAATAGCAACAACAACATAATGGGTTAACAACAACCTCTAACTCCAGGGTTCAGAGGAGGTTCAAAGAGGTTGCATGTGTGAAGGGAGGGAGGAGCTGAGGACTCTGGACTCACGGAAAGAGAGGGACTGGGTGCTGGCGGCCAGGAGGCAGGTTTACAGAATGTGCCCTTTGGTTGTTTAAATTATTGTACATTCCTGAGTGTTTTTGTGTACATCCCACCTCAAAAAAAAAAAAAAAGGGGGGGGGGCAAATAGAAGCAAATACTGTTGAATAATGATGCACAGAGGAGATTGTAATCATTGCAATGAAACGATGGTGTAAAGCCGATGTTCTCCCATGTAAACTATCACTCAGTTCACAATAAAAACTTTAAAAAAAAGAAGACGTTGCATGTGAAACTCACAGTGTTGCATCTGGCATATACTAAAATGCTCAATAATATTGGTCGTATTTGTCATCAGCTATGTTAGAAAGTCCTTAGGGCACTCACTATTGTCTTGACAGCTCTTCTGTAGATAATCAAGACAAATTTCTTCCGACTTTTCATCTACCCAGGAAGACTTGATACTGGTAACGTTGGAAATGGAACCTACAAAACAAAAAAGGATGCCTGCATGTTAATATCAGTGTTTATACCAAAAACCAAGATACCTGACCTCACACTGGGATGGAAGCACAGATACTGCTCCAGAAAACTCCTGTGATTCATATGTTGCTCATGAGATAGTTCCCCATGAAAAGAAACACCTAGGAGTACTATTTACTTCTTAAACCATCCAACGATTTTGATAAATGTAGCAGCTGATTTCATTGCTTCTCCTGGGTGGTCCTTCCCTGCCTTCATGAGTTCATCTCCTCAACAGTACCTCCCCTTAACCAAAACCCTTAACCAATGCCCTCCAACCACCTCTTCTCCACTGCTTGCATAACATCTGGCAACCCTCTTTTGCCTACAATGACTTACATTGAGCCAAGTTGGGGGCTTTACTGGTGGTAAGTCCACTGGTAGGGGTCCCGGAGTTGTGAGCTGTTTTCTGACCAATGATCCCACAGGCTACAGCTCTGTCGCTTGAGGAAGGTGATACTACTGTTGTTGAACTGCTGACGTGTGCTGGGACCTTGGTCTTCCCAGGTGTGGGAAGCCCCTTGGTTTGCAGACTCTGAATTCCAGAGGGAAGCACGGCTTTATCCTCTCTTAAGCCAAAGCCAGTAGCACCATTTTTATGTTCATCTGTAGTTTCATCCTTTACTCTCACAGGGTCATTCGCTGTGTTCTGGACATATTTGGTAGACCAATATATCCTTGAAGAAACAGAATTTTTCTTAAATGCTGTGCCTGGGTCGTCTTCAGTAATTTCACTAGCGGCTCGTTGATTCCCATGAGTGGTTCTGGTGTTCTGGTCCCTAGGTAATGATTCTTCTCTCTTTCTACCTACTGTGATCTTGGAACTTGAAGATTTTGTGGAAGTTAGATCTGGGGCCATTCCATCAACTGTATTGTTAAAACATGGGACACACTGGGCATTTTGGTTTCCAGTTTGATCCTTGGTATCCACGTAATCCGAGGAAAGCAAACCTGTGCTTTTTTGGAGCAAGGTGGAAAATGTATTTGCTTTGGCCATGGGATCCTTCCAGTTGGAGGCTGGTGTTGAATCAGAAAGAGGATGTGTGTTGTCTTGATCCCCAAAAAAGAGATCGTCTACACTGCCATTCTCAGAAAACCTGTGGCTTGTTCTCATTTGACCTGTGCCTGCAAGATTGGTGGCCTTGGATGAGACAGGGAAAGGTGAAGAGCTATCCTGACTCTCAAAATGCGCGAATTTGTAGATGAGACCTTCCATAGCCAAGCCATCCAGCGTGGACCTATTGCCGGTTTTATCGGAATTGGGCGTGTAGGGCCTTTGGGAAGAGTTAGAATTTGATAGAAGAAATTCCTGGCGGTCCTGCAAAAGTCTATCTTGACTTTTGCATCTACCTCTGTATGCAACAGCTCGGTGGCCTGAGGGAGGAGCTGGGAAAAGCAAAGCAAAACAGAGTAGTGAAAATTAGAGTTTGCATAATTGAATCTGTGCCCTTAGGGTTTGCAGAGATGCTGTCTGTCTCTGCTTTCTAGTGTTCCTAGAACAAATATCACAAATGAGTCTCATCATTTAGGGGGCTCAAGGAGCTCCTTCTAGGGGAAGGTTCTCTCTGTGCACTCTGGGTAAAAGTCCTTGTGTGTGATATATATATGTGAGTGTGGGGTGTTTGCAGGAGATGTGAGGTGAGAATATACAAGGGGGCTTCACAATGTTCATGGAAGGATGAAATGAGAAGACAATGAACTTTTTCTACCAACTTTTTGAAGCCCCGTCATATGTGAGGCATGTGTTTGTTATGTGCATGTGTGTGGTTTGTGTACCAGGGTATGTATAGTATGTGTATATGTATGTACATGTGTGTGGTGTATTTGTGCAGCACACACACGTGTAACCTGCATGCAAGGTGCATGGTTCATAGCTTGCATGCGGTAAGGAAGGAACAAAAGGTGCTTGGTCCTTTCTCTTCTGAACCAGGACAGCGGTAACGTGGTCACAGCAAACACCTGCTTGCATCACCAGAAGGGTTAAGTAGATGAACTAGAAAAGCTAATGAATGAAAATGTCTCTCACACACAGTGTGGTGGAATGAACTGAATCCCCCCAAATTATGCACTGTCGATACCAAGTCCCATCCCTGTGCTGTGGTTATCATGCCACTTAAGAACAGGTTTTCTTTGACACATTAATTAGACTGTATTCATGCAGGGTGTGTTCTAAGCCAATCCCTTTTGAGACATAACAGAGCAGATTAAGCAAGCAGTGAAGGGGAGAGACAGATGCCAAACAGAAAGTGAGAAAACTTCCACTCCCGTTGGGCACTCTGAAGTCAGACCTCCAGCCTTCTAAATTGTGAGAACGTGTCTGTCTGTAAAAAACGCCCCCTTGTGGTAGTTCTGATACAGCAGCATGAGAACTAAGACATTCTATAAAACTTTTCTTTGCTTGCAATTTCTGTTCGCTAGAAAGTTTCAGTCATTGAAAGTGGTGGCTCTTCACCTCACCTGTGTGCCCATGTTCCAGCCCCCTCACCCTGCCCACATCCCCGCCCCGCTCTCACCTCTCCTGCCCGGCAGAATCTTCCGGCCACGGGAGTGCTTGCTGTTACAGATGTCCTGAATGTTCTGCACCACGGTCAAGTTGAGTCCGTGCTCCCTCATGATGGCCAGCACCCTCCTATCCAGCAGGTTGTGGGAGCGCAGACAGTTGGAGTAACTGCAGTTCCCGCGGGTGAAGTGCTCACAGATGTGTAACCTTTCACAGGGCGTCTGCTGGCTGCAGATCTGCCGCCGGCCCTCACCCTTGTAGGTCTTGCAGATCTGCAGAGGGAGGAATGGGAGGCGAGTTGTTACTAAGTGACATCAAGTCACTTCCGACTTGTTGGAGACCTCGTGTGACTGAGTAGAACCGCCTCACTGAGTTTCCTCACCCGCAATATTTACGGGAACAAACCGCCAGAAGTTTTGTACTACATTGCCACTGGGTGGGTTTGAAGCACTAACCTTGAGGTGGGTAGTTAGATGCAAACCATTTGCATCACCCAGGAACCACCTTCCATCTATAAACTTTACTCAAATGGTTACTTTTCAAACCCTCCTTCTCTTCAGCCATCATCACATTCAAGCCAAAAACAAAAGAAAGAACACGTGGTCCAGTCATAAACTTACCCCATGTCTCAGAGACCTGCCTTCCCTTAAATGATAACTTTCTGGGACCTGTTCCTTTCTTTCCAATAAACTTTCTCAAAGCTTCTTATAAACAGAGACTGCTCCTTTTCTCAAGCCCTTGGCATCTCTTCTCCAATGCTAAACTCTTGACGAAAGCCCTTCAATTACCTTCCAATTAAAATCTGTTATCATTTTTATAACTCAACTCCAAACTGTCTGCCATTTAACATTTCCTAAATCAAGTTACATGGTGCTATATAAGTACCGGACTGCTAACCTCAAGGTCAATGGTTCAAACCCACCAGTCGCTCCTCAGAAACCCTATACAGTCGGCACTGACTCAACAGCACTTAATAACAACAACAAATGAAGTTGTTGAGCAGATCAAATAAAATATACATAAAAGTATTATACAAAATATAAAGTGTGATGTTGATGTGTTTAAGCAAGGTCACACCAGTGTAAAGAGCAATCCATTGTTTTTGTTGTTAAGTGCTGTTGAGTCGTTTCCAACCCACAGCAACCCTGTACAGGGTTTCCAAGGAGCGGCTGGTGAGCTTGAACCATCAATCTTGTGGTTTCAAACGACTTTGCTGTCCAGCGCATTAGCTCACAACACTACACCAAGACTCCAAAGAGCATTATAGAAGTATACACACTGGTGACTTACACAGGCGTTTAGAAGCCACCAGTATGTACACCTCTGTGATGCTGTTGTTGAGTTTTTTTCATGCTTTTAAACATACATATAAATCACCAGTATGTATACTTCTATTGCATAATGCTTTTAAACACCTATGTACAAGTACTTATAATGTGAAGTTAAAAATAGAGAAATTCTGAACTTAGAAATGGTGGTGGTTGTGTGCCGTCAGGTCGGTTCCGACTCATAGCGACCCTGCACAGGGTTTCTGAGGCTGTCAATCTTCATGGGAGCAGAAAGCCTCATCTTTCTCCTGTGGAATGGCTGGTAGTTTCGAACTGCTGACCTGGAAGTTAGGAGCCTGATTCATAACCACTACGCTTCCAGAACTTAGAACTAGAAACATATTTCTATAACGCTTTCTAACCATTAACCAGAAGTCTTTGGAAAGTTGTATTAACCTGGGAAATTGATAAAATATGTCATACTTTCCTGAAACTGGGCAATGCATCTGTATGTAACTAAATGTAGCATTAATAAAGTCTTTATCAGAAAAACATAAATACTGTCACTACACAATTCCCGTAATTTCTAAGTAATCAACACAGCATTGTAAACAAGAGCATAAATACATCTTGCCCTAAGGAGTCCTAGTATGGTGCTATGGGCTAATGCACTGGACTGCAAAGTTGGTTTAAATGACAAGGTCACTAGTTCAAGTTCACCAGCTGCTCCTTGGAAACTCTACACCAGGTCGATTTGGGTCAAAACCAACTCGACGGCACTTAACAACAACAGCAACAATGGGCGATAATTCAAATTTCTATAAATTAGCAAAACATGAATGTCATACAACAATGCCCTTAACTGGAAATAAAACTTAACAATTCTAAGCAGATCTCATTTTTATTGTGCTTCATAGATAATGCCTTTTACAAATTTTTGTAGAAATGGTTGGTTTGTGGCAACCCTGCATCAAGCAAGTCTATCGGTGCCCATCTGGTCATTGTCAGAGTATTTCAAACGTTTTCATAATGTTGTTGCACACCTGGAGTTCTGGTGTGGCACTGTAGGACGAACACTGAACTGCTAACTGGAAGGTCAGTGGTTCAAGCAGGAACTGGCCTGACAACATAATCTAATAAGTGTGCAATGTTGTTGTTTTTAAGCACTTTTGTGGTTCTGACTCATAGCAACCCTGTATAGGGTTTCTGAAGAGCGGCTAGTGAATTTGAACCAATGCCCTTGCGGTTCAAACCAATCTGGTAATCCAGTGCTTTATCCCACAGTGCCACACCAGGGCTCCATTAACGCATTATAAAAATAAAAAAAAAATACTGTGTGACTCATACATTATGCTAGTGGCTCTATCTTCGTGACTTGAAATTAAAATCACAACGTCTAATGCCTGCCTATATAGTTGAACACAACAGCACACATGGTATATAAAGCGATAGGTTTCTGCTCACTTGCCAAGAAGACAGAACAAAAGATCTCCCCTCTTTTGTTTGACGTCTGAGTAGCCTGCTGAGCTACAGCTCACCACAGCCAGGTCTCAGATCCTAACTTCAGAGAACCTCCTCTGAGCTCGACGGGTGGTCAAATCTCCTCCTCAAGACCAACCGTTAAAGGTGAAGTCTAAAGATCTGGACATTTAAACTAACACTGTTAATTGCTGGTTCTGAGTCTTGTGAAGTCTTACTTGCATTTATCCATGACAAACCTGAATATTTATTTATATTGTCTTAAGATAAAATCCTCCAAGACAGATGGGCCCAACAATCCGTGGTTCTCAGCAGGTGATTCTGAGACTGGCTTAAGTTGAAGAATCACTCTCTTAGAGGGTCTAATCCAAAAGAACGTTTGCCAACTGCTCAGAGGATACTTAGCCCTACTGCCAGACTGATGACAAGGAAGAATGTTATTGCCCTAATTAAAAAACTATCCATTCCCATGCATAGAGACTATAAATCTTTACAGGAGCAAAAAGCCTCATCTTTTCCCATAGAGCAGTTGGTAGGTTTTGTTAGGCCCCCTTGTGGCCTAATCCAGTAGGAGACCCCAAAAAGATCATCAGGACACGAGTTCGATGCAATAGCAAGAGTTTTATTTCCAACACGCCAGGGTCCACCTTCACAGACTCCTAAAACAGGAGAAAAAGGTGACCCCAACTCACTATACACACAAGTTTTTATAGGGTTTCAGGGGGCAGATTTGTGCAACAGCATATGTATGGTTTCTGATTGGTTACTTATTCATAATTTATATTTTTACTGGTTTTGGCATGAAGCAAGCATTCTAATCTATAAGTTAATTGGCTTTGGCACAGGATAGAACAATTAATTGTAATTGTTGTGTGGTCAGGATGTTTTCCTAAGACAGGTGTTTGCAGCTGTTGTATTATCACTGCCTGGGTCAGTTTGACCATTACAAATTTCTCAAGGATCCCTTCTGATATTGAAGTTTTGAAGTCTGGCCTTGTCCTTGGTGGGAACTAGGGAACTAAGGCCTAGTTTATTTGGAAGATTTCTTGAAGCCTGACTAAAGTTTGGTCAAGTAGCTAGGCAAAATCAGTTGGGGCCTTACAGTTTGAACCACCAACCTTGCAGTTAGCAGTCCAGTGTTTCATCTACACTGCCACCAGAGCTCTTTACTCCCCTAACTGTTGTTAAGTATCATCAAGTCGATTCTGATTCATAGCAACATTGTACATGGCTTCCGGTGAACAGCTGTGGGTTTGAACCACCAACATGTGATTCGAAGTCAAGTGCTTAATCTACAGCGCCACACCAGGAGTCCTAATTAGACCAGTACAAAGGAAGCAAGCATTTCTTCTGGTAATAAGCATTTTAGTTTGACAAGTTGGTATACCAGGTAAGGCGCTGGGACAGCACAGTTTGTGCTTGCCTCCTAGCTTAAAGGTTAGTGGTTCAAGCCTTCTCAGTAGCATCTTGGAAGAAACATCTGGGGATTTGTTTTGTGAAGATTGTTGTCGTTAACTACCGTTAATTTGGTTCCGACACGTAACAACCCTGTATAGTGCTTCCAAAGGAGCTCTGGTAGTGTAGTGGTTACGAATTGGGCTGCGAACCGCAAGGTCAGCAGTTCGAAACTACCAGCTGTTCCACAGGATAAAGAAGAGGCTTTCTGCTCCCGTAAAGATTTACAGCCTCGGAAACCCTGTACAGGGTGGCTATGGGTCGGAACCGACTCCACGGCACACAACAACAACAACAATAATAGGGTTTTCCGAGGAACAGCTGGTGAGTTTGAACTTTTGAACTTGTGGTCTAGCGCTGATCCTACAACACCACAGGAAATTGGAGTCCTGGTGTGGCGCTGTAGGATAAAGCACTGGACTGCAAAGTTGGTTTGAACTGCAAGGCCGGCAGTTCAAACTCACCAGCTGCTCCTCTACAGGGTCGTTATGAGTCAGAACCAACTCAACAGCACTAACAGTGACAACAACTGTCCCTGGAGAAGTGGAGGGTCAGCAAAAAAGAGGAAGACCCTTAACAACATGGACTGACACAAAGACTGCACCCACAGGCTCAAACGTAGGTACTGTGTGGATGGTGCAGGACACGGGGGCATGTTTTGTTGGGCCCAGGGTCACAGTGAGTTGGCACCCACTCTACAGCACGTTAACAACAACCATCTTCACAGGAAGTAGAGGGTTCGTCAGTTCTTTTCTCCTGCAGAGGGCTGAGTGGTTAGTAGAGAAATGTTTAACCACTGTGCCTCCAGGACTCACAAAAGCTAAGTCGGTACCAACACGCTCCATCTTCCAAACCTCTTCTCAGATCCCATCTCTTCCGCCAGGCCATCCGGATGGAAAGTCTTGCTCAGCCCTTGCACTGTTATATCTTCAGACCCTACTTGATCACACCAGGTTCTCTCTAGAAGCCTGGCCAACGAGGCATTTCAGACTCAACTTGTTACAAAACCTCAAACAGGAGGGAAACTGCTGGCATCTGCCACCTGCACAGCCCCAGAGCTGGCCCTCCCCCACTACTCTACAGTCTCAAGGTCGGGAAGGGCGTCTCCCCTATAACGGAGGAATCAGAACTCACCTCAGGCAAAAAGAAAGGGTCACTCTGGGTGAGGAGCACAGCTAATTCCTCTTGATTAAGTCCAGAGAGCTGGTGGTGTTTCAGTAGTCTGAAGTTCTCTTCTGAGAAGACTTCATGGGGATATTTACATAATTGCCTAGAAGAAAACACAGCAGTTGTCAGTGTTCGCATCTCACAGAAGTAAAGAAAGAAGAAATCTCCCATGGAACTAGAACTTTTGGTTAAAGAAGTTCAATGCGTAAGTGCCCAGATAACCAATTCACGGAGGACCTGCTCAAAGAATTCACAGTAAAAAGTTACACTGATGACACAGGTAGCTGGGACTGACGGGGTGAATATTTTATCACCAATCACACACATACAAGGGGGCTTCCAAAAGTTCTTGGAAAAATCCCATTTTTTTCATTCCATTTCACACAAACTTTCTGAAGCCCCCTTTGTGGGCATAGACCCCATTGGGATAGTTGATTTCAACTCGTAATGAACTCATGTGTTAGAGAGTACCTCTGTTCCATAGAGTTTTCCGGACTGTCATCTTTATAAATAGAAGCTCTGGTGATGCAGTGGTTAAGTGCTCAACTGCCAACCAAAAGGTTGGCGGTTCAAACTCACCAATAACACTGAGGGCAAAAAACTGGCATTCTGTTTTGGTAAAGAAAATCCCATGGGCATTTCTGCTCTGTAACACACGAGTTGGAATCGACTTGATGGCATAAAACAACAATTGTTAATGAAACAGATCTCCAAAGTTCTTTTCACACACACATATTTGCCTTTTAAATAATTATTACTGTTACTTCTTTATACTATATCTCCTTTATTGTTGTTGTTAGGTGCCATCAAGTTGGTACCGACTCATAGCGACCCTATGTACAACAGAGCATCCAGGTAACACTTTGTGTATAACTCAGAAAAGAGAGAAAAATTGACAAGGAAACTTGAACTGCTTTATTAGAAATTATTGAGAAACAAAGAATAATTAGAATAACACATCTACTGACTGACAGTAAAAGGTAACCAGACAAAATTCAGCAACACATCAAAAAAAATAATCCATGACGACCAAGTGGGATTCTTATCAGGGATGCAAGGATGGTTCAACATTAGAAAAACGATCAATGTTATCCACCACATAAATACAATTTTAAAAAGGAAAAGAACCACATGATCATATTGATTGATACAGAAAAGGCATTTGACAAATTCAACATCCATTCCTGATAAAAACACTCAACAAAGTAGGAATTGAAGGGAAATTCCTCAACATAATTAAGAGCATATACACAAAAACAACAGCCTATATTACTCTCAATGGACAGAAACTGAAAATTCACTGGAAGATTCAACAAAGTGGCAAGGTACATGATCAACATACAAAAATCAGTTGGATTCCTCTACAGTAACAATGACAGCACTGAAAAGGACATTAGGAAAGCAATATCATTTACAATACCCACCCAAAGGATAAAAAATTTAGGAATAAATGCAACCAGAGAAATAAATGACCTATACAAAGAAAACTACAAAACACTACTACAAGAAACCCAAAGAGACTTACAAAAAATGGAAGACTATACCATGTTCCAGGATAGGATGACTGAACTTTGTGAAAATGTCAATACTACCCAAAGCAATCTGCACATATGACACAATCCCAATTCAGATTCCAATGGCATTCTTTAAAGAGATGGAAAAAACTATTACAAACTCTATATGGAAAGGAAAGAGACCCAGGATAAGCAAAGCACTGCTTAAGAAGAACAACAAAGTTGGAAGCCTCTCACTC
>NW_006408559.1:12620513-12682515 GCF_000296735.1 Chrysochloris asiatica
TAGACACTTCAGTGGGATAGAGAGGAGTATCGGGAAACATGATTACAGAAAGCTTGTAAGATCGTCTTCAACCTATTAACTGACTGGAATACGTAAAGGGGGTCTAGAACTTACCCAGTGAAATCGGCTTCTTGGGGAACCTTTGCAGTGCACAGGACCTTAGGTGGAATCCTGAGTAGCAGCAATGGGCTCAATCAAGCACAACAATAAGGTGGTGCAGAGGTGGGCAGTGTTTCATTCTGTCGTGCATGGAGTCACTATGAGTTGGAACCGACTCGATGACACCAAACAACAATAACAACATGTCTCTTCTAGGAGTACTGGTGTGGAGCTGTAGGATAGGCACTGGACTGCTAACCAAAAAGCTGGAAGTTCAAGCCCACCAACGGCTCCTTGGAAACCTTACACAGAGTTGGTTGCTATGCGTCAGAACCAACTGGACGGCCCAGACAACAACATATCTCTTCTAAGGAACCCAGATGAAGCAATGGTTAAGTGCTTGGCTGCTAACTGAAAGGTTAGTGGTCAAATCCACACCACAGCTCTGTAGTAGAAAGACCCTACAATCTGTGGCCATAAATATTACAACCTCATGCACTGAGTCTGGGGTCTTAAAAGCTTGCAAGTAGCCAGTGAAGACAACAATTAGTCCCTATTCACCTGGAGCAACAGAGGAAGAAGAAGTCAGAAGTAGGAGGAGATGGAATGTGTGGTTGATAGTCTCCATGAACAGCAGCTTTCTTTGTCGTGAGACCAGAACAGGACGCTGGCCCGCTACCATTACTGAACATGTTGATCAAAGATTCTATAGAAGAATCCTGATTAAAAGAGGAGAAATGCAGAACAGAATCTCAAATTCTCACTGACTCTACACTTTCTAAGGAGCTCTTATAAATCAGGCTGCTAATCTTACAGTTTAAGCAACATTCTTATCAATGGAGAAAAGATTGAAGTTGTCAAGGACTTCATTCTTCTTGGATCAACTATCAACACTCACAGAAGCGAAGCAGCAGTTAAGAGATCAAACAACGTATTGCATTGGACAAATCTGCTGCACAAGCTCTTTTTAAAGTATTGAAGAGCAGAGATGTCAGCTTGAGGACTAAGGTGCACCTGACCCAAGCCATGGTATTTTCAATAACCTCATATGCATGCGAAAGCTGGACAGTGAATAAGGAAGACTGTAGAAGAATTGATGCCTTTGAGTTGTGGTGTTGGAGGAGAATACTAAAAGCGCCATGGGCTGCCAAAAGAACCAATAGATCCGTTTTGGAAGAAGTGCAGCCAGAGTGCTCCTTAGAGGCCAAGATGGCCAAACTTCATCTCTCATACTTTGGACATCCTGTCAGGAGGGAGCAGTCACTGGAGAAGGATATCATGTTTGGTAAAGTGGAGGGTCAGAGAAAAAGAAGAAGACACCCAGCGAGATGGATTGGGCAGGTGGCAGCATCGATGGACTCAAGCGTAGCAACAGTAGTGAGGCTGGCCCAGGATCGGCCAGCTGTTCTGTGGAGAAAGATGAGGCTTTCCGCTCCCATAAAGAATTACAGCATCAGAAACCCCTATGCAGGGTTGCTATGAGTCAGAACCGACTCCACGGCACATAAACACCATCACCACCAACTACACTTTCTAGAGGCTAGATCACCCCTGAAACTACTGTCTGAGCTAATATTTAAACCTTAAACCAGAAATATTCTCTCAAGTTATATAAAAATGAAAAACAGTATCTTTACTAGGAGAGAATGTCGACCTTGAGCATTAAGGTCTTTTAAGAACTGTCTTCTATGGGAAAAAATTGACAGCAGCAACTCAACAGATGACATAGAAACCTTAAGGGCCAGTGAGTGTGCATGAGGGAGGAACGACTTAGAAAAGGAGGGGGACAATGGATGCACAATTAGAAGTAACCAACATCACTGAATCGTACCCGTAGAAGCTGTTTTATGTTCAGCCATGTATATTCTCAGCAATAACAAAAATGAGTAAATTGTATTTTTTTTTAAAAAAAGATTGCTGTTGTTGTTGTTGTTAGGCACCATCAAGTCAGTACCAACTCATAGTGACCCTATGCACAACAGAATGAAACACTTCCTAGTCCTACGCCAACCTCACAATCATTGCTAATGTTGGCTGCCTCTTTGTCAATCCATATCTTGGAGGGTCTTCCTCTTTTTCTCTGACCCTCCACTATACCAAGCATGATAGTCTTCTCCAGGGACTGACTGGTCCCTCCTGATATGTCTGAAGTATGAGAGAGAAAGTCTGGCCATCCTGGCTTCTAAGGAGCATTCTGGCTGCACTTCTTCCAACACAGACTGGTTTGTTCTTCCGGAAGTCCATGGTAGTTTTATATTCTCCTCGAACACCATAACTCAAATGCATCAGTTCTTCTGCAGTCTTCCTTATTCACTGTCCAACTTTCACAGGCATCTGAAGATCAGGCGTACTTTAGTCCTCAGACTGACATCTTTGCTCTTGACCAATTTAAAGAGCTCGTGTGCAGCACTTTATAGCCTATGGGGCAGTTCTGCTACCCTATGGGGTCTTTCTGTTCTATCACATGGGGTCACAAAGAGTAAAAATCAAGTTGGTGATACCCCACAAGATCATAATTATCTTCCGTCTTCTATACCAATGTTTTCCTATCATCTTTCGTGACTACAAAGGAATGAAACAAGCCTCCAGTTGTATGCTCAAAACAAATTTACAGGGAAAATCAAACTAGAACATTAAAATCCCCTTTGCTTGAAGACATTCGTGATTTCGATCAGCATGGTGCAGCAGAACCTTCTGTGATGGTGAAAAGTGCTGTCATCTGTGGTTTCTGATACGTAGGTGGCCAGCAAGCACTTGAAGTACAGCTGGTAAGACTTCTATGGCAAACCAAACCCACTGCTGCTAGTCCAGTCCAACTCATAGCTACCTTACAGGACGGAATAGAGCTGCCCCAGAAGGTTTCCAAGACTCTAAGTCTTCACAGAAGCAGACTGCTGCATCTTCCTCGAGCTGATTGGCTGCTAGGTTCAAACCACCGACCTTCTGGTGAGCAGCCAAGTGTTTTAAGCACCGCATCACTGGGCTCCTTGGAGAGACTTAGGAGCTAAATTTATTTTCTCTGACTTAAATTAACTTAGATACGTACTTATCATTGACAGCAACGATATTGTACAGCAAAGATTTTGATCTCTGGTAACCAACTTTGTAGATTCCTGATGTGGCACTGTGGGATAAGCACTGATCCGCAACGTCCATTTGAACCACAAATTCAGCAGTTAAACCCACCAGTTGCTCCTCAGAAATGCTCAACAGGGTCACTATGAGTCGGAACCAACTCAACAGCAATTAACAACAACAACTACAGAGCAGTGGGAGAAGCAATAACATCCTTCAGAGCTTGTCAGAAATTCCGATTCTCAGACCCCACCATGTTCCCTACCGAATCAAAATCTAACCTCCGAACAACTTCCTCAGGGGAACCTTACTGTTGTCAGTAATCCTGGAATCAAGTAGAACTGAGCTCCAAAGGGTTTTCGAGACTGTGACCTATGGAAGTAGATGGCCAAGTCTGTCATCCTAGGTGACTCTGAGTGGGTTCAGCCCATTGATTAGCAGTGGAGTGCTTCACTGTTTGTGCCACCAGGGACTTCTAGGTACACAGTAGCCATACACGTGTTCATTTTAAATTTATTAGCAGAGTGGAATATTCCCAAATATTGGCCTGATGCCTGTGTTTCCCTTTATTTATACTGTGTGTACATATTCTTTGACTTTTTCATCTTGAATGGGTACTGATCTCCTAATATAGTTTTGAATAGTGCATTAGAGACTGGAATCTAAAGGCCTTTGGTCTTTGGAAAACTGTCAGAACCCTAACTCCATCGTGAGCCTTCAGATAAACTCAGGCGCCATCTTGAATACTTAACACACTTCTGACAACTGAGCTACTCAAGTACCCAGGAAGCAGGGCGAGGTGGCTCTGCCCTCTGTAGTTTGTTGTTAAGAGCTGTGGTTAACACCATGTGTTGACTCATGGTGATCCTGTATAAGGTTTCCGAGGCTGTAAATCTTTACTGGAGCAGAAAGCCTCATCTTTCTCCCATGAAGTGACTGGTAGATTTGTAGTAACCTTGTGGTGAGCAGCTCAGCTCTTGTCCACTGTGCTCCTACTGGGCCCTCTGGCAGAGTGCATTTGAAAGTGGATGAAGGCCAGTCCTCCAGCTAGTCCAGGGAGAGGCCGTCTCCCTCTGGAGGACTTGCCTGGGTGTGCCCCTCAATGGAAATTGAGGTATCATGGTGGTGGGACGTACTCAGGATCCATTATGTAAACTTTTCTAGTCTGGTCTTGTTGTTAAGTGCCATCAAGTTGGTTTCAATTCACAGGGACCCCGTATAGAGTTTCCGAGGAGAAGCTGGTGGGTTTGAACCAGCAACCTTTTGGCTAGTAGTGCTTATATGACAGTGCCACACCAGAGCTCTGGCCTTAGACTGTGACCAATGGATCTGCCAACAGTCATGACTTTGTGATGAAAGTTCTTTGTTCTGTGTATCCAATATAGATCAGCCACATGACCATGAATCTTTGAGACACCGTTTTGGCTTCATGCTGATGGTCTTCCTCATTGGGATTATCTGTATCTGTCTTGTCTTGGTCCTGTTGAAAACTTAATCAAGGGATCTCTATTGTTGTTGTTAAATGCTGTCGAGTTGGTTCCGACCCAAAGTGACCCTGTATAGGGTTTGTGAGGAGCAGATCTCTATAAGATACATTTAAATTAGGTTTTTTTCCTCCTCTGGTGTGGCACTGTAGAATAAGCACTAGACCGCAAGGTTGGTGGTTCAAACCCACCAGAGACTCTTCAGAAACCCTATGTTGTTGTTAGGTGCCACCGAGTTGGTGGACACTGCCCGGTCCCACGCCAGACTAAGACAGACTAGGAAGAAGGAGAGACAGGCTACTTCTGAATATTTAGTCACTGAAAACCTTAAAATTAGCGATGGAACACTGTCAGCACCAGATTATTAAATATTGAAACAAGATGAAGAACAGCAGAATATCATCAGCTAAAGTGCCGGAAGATGAATCCCTCAGGTTCGAAGGCATTCAAAATACAACTGGGGAAGAGCTGCCTCCTTAAACTGGAGTTGGCAGTGATGACGCAAATGGAGCAAAGCCCTTGGGACCTTCATTTGCTGATGGGGTACAACTCAAAATGAGGAGAAACAGCTGTAAACATCCATTAATAATCAGAACATGGAATGTACGAAGTATAAATGTAAGAAAATTGGAAATTGTAAAACATGCAAGGGAACACATAAACATCCATATTTTAGACATTGTTGTTGTTAAGTGCCACAGAGTCGGTTTCAACCCATAGCAACTCTGTACAGGGTTTCCGTGGAGCGACTGGTAAGCTTGAACTGCTGACTCTGCAGTTCAAACTGACTTTGCAGTCAAGCACATTAACCCACAGCGCCACACCAGGACTCCACACTAGATGTCAGTGAGCTGAACTGGACTGGTATTGGCCATTTTGAATGTGACAATCACGTGGTTTACTATTCCCTGAGAATGACAAATTGAAGAAGAACGGTGTCGCATCTGTCATCAAAAAGAACATATCAAGATCTGCCCTGAAATACAATGGAAACCCTACACATTGTGGGAATCATTTCTGAAGCTTTCTAGAATTGCCTTTAGATCTAGCTGTGGAGCCTGACAGGAAACAAATCAGAATGACCCACTGAGTCAGCCCAGGTCATGTCCTCCCCAGCTACGGACGGCCTCTAGTCCAGCCCAGCCCTCTCTTCTCACCACCCCAAAGTTGGCCTCTCTTTGCTTCCTCCACCACTGCCCTTGGCTCCCATGTCTGCCTGGCACCCCTTGATAAGGCCACCCTCCGATCTCTGCTGCCTCAGTTCCTCCTAGATAGCAGCTACCACCCACCCACCCACGCCCCAGAACCCTCACCAGATGGTGGGCTAAAGACTCCCCCTCATCAGGCCCCACCCACACAGGAGGTAAAGTTCATGTTCAATACATTTACCGTAATACTTTTTTAATGGTTTGTTTGTTTCCTTTCCTTGCTTTTCTTTTTATTTTTTTTTTGTAGCAATGTATATACAACAAAACATGTGACATTTCCACCATTTCTACATGCACAATCCAGCCACACCAACTGCACAACCATCAGCACTATTTCCAAATCTCTTTCTTTTCTTCTCTTTCATTTTTTTACCCCCTTCTTTCCTTTCCTTTTTTTCATTTGTGGGAACATTCTCAACAGTTTGTCCTAATGAGAAAATAATTATACATTATTTCCCTTCCAATACTTGAAAATACAAATGAAAGAAAACCTAACCCCAAAAAAACGCAATTTCCTTTTCTTTTTAACTGCCTTCCCCCATTACCCAAGTTAACAAATACTTTCCCCCGGGTATAATTCACTTCCCATACATAATACATTTTTTAAAAATTTATCTTAAAAACAACAACAATCTGGGGAAACAAAGTTAGATCTGATATTTTTCCAAGCTAAAAAGAAAAAAAAAAAAAAAAATGTGCTGTTCAGGATTATTTAAACTACTAATAGGAGTCCTGTGGGTTAATGCGTCAGACTGCAAAGTCGTTTGAACTGCAAGGTCAGTGGTTCAGGCTCACCAGCTGCTCCTTGCGGTTGCTATGGGTCAGGAATCAATTCGACGGCACTTAACAACAACAATTGTTGTTGTTGTTAAGTGCCGTCGAGTCAGTTCCGACCCATAGCGACCCTGTACAGGGTTTCCGAGGGTGTAAATCTTTACGGGAGTAGAAAGCCTCATCTTTCTCCCGCAGAGCGGCTGGTAGTTTCGAACCGCTGACCTTAAGGTTCGCAGCCCGATTCGTAACCACTACACTACCAGAGCAACAACAGGGAATAATATAAACCTTCCAGGGTGGAGGTGTTGATGCTGTTGTCAGTTCCAACTCCTAGTAATCCTGTAAAGGGTTTCTGAAGAGCAGCTGGTGAGTTTGAACTGCCAACTTTTCAATCCAGTGCTTACCCTACAGCACCACACAAGTACTCAAAGGGGGTTTTATTGTCATTGTTAAGTGAAATCAAGTTGGTTTCTGAGGAGATAAACCTTTTTTAAGAACAGAAAGCCTCATCTTTCTCCCAGGAAGCATCTGGTGGGCTCCAACCTCTGACCTTGTGGTTTGTAGTCCAGTGCTTACTCTACAGAGCCACTGCACTCCCCAGATATTGTTATTGTTGTTGTTTGCCCTTGAGTCGGTTCCGACTCATAGCAACCTGGTATAGGATTTCCAAGGAGCAGTTGGTAAGTTTGAACATTGTGGTTCAAACTGACTTTGCGGTCCAGTGCTTTATCCATACTGCCACACCAGGATTCCCTCAACTCTGACTATAGGGCCTTTATAGCCCTATCGGGTCTCCTCGGCTGGAATCTTTATGGAAGAGATTGCCAGACCTTTCTCCCTGAGAGCCACAGAACTGTCAAACTTTAGGTTAGCAGCTCTTTAAAGGATGTGATTACTAATGGAACTACTTGTTATGGGAAGGAGCATGGTGGCTCTGTATGACAAGCACTAGACTGATAACCACAAGATCAGTGGTTCAAGCCCACCAGCTCGAAACATAAGGCTTTCTGCTCCTGTAGTCCTGGTGTGGTGCTGTGGGTTAATGAGCTGGACTGCAAAGTCATTCTGGTGTGGTGCTGTGGGTTAATGAGCTGGACTGCAAAGTCATCCTGGTGTGGCGCTTTGAGTTAATGAGCTGGACTGCAAAGTCGCTTTGAACTGTCTACAGATCACCAGTTACAGGGTCACTATGGGTCGGAATCAACTCAACGGTATTTAACAACAACAACAGCGAAGATTACACAGTCCCTATAGCTGGAACCTACTCGATGGCTTGCATTAGCAACAATTTGTGAAACCCAGAGCCTGGGAGTCGGACTCAGCAGGTCTCCCTGAGTGCTTGCTGAAGGTCATGATTCAGACCAAGGTGGCTGCAGCTTCCCACTTTCTTTGGGTCACTCTGTCCCAGTTTCTGGTCCCTAATATTGAACAACAGACGTAAGCTAGGAAACTGAACGTCTCCAGACCAGCGTCACCTGGCAGCTGGTCACAACTGCACATTCCAGCCCAGTTCCTCAGACCACCTGTTGTTGTTAAGTGCCATACCATAGCGATCCTGTATAGGGCGCCCAAGAACCAGCTGGTGAGCTTGAACCACCCACCTTGCTATTCAAACCGACTTTGTAGTGCAGCGCATTAACCCACAGCGCCACACCAGGACTCCTCAGACCACCTAGAAGGTTCTAGAGAGCACAGCAGCAGACTCGGCTACCAGATCCGGGAGAGTTCCATCCACAGGTAGTATCTGCATCTCCAACAAGCTCTCAGGTAATGTAGATGCTGAGTTCCAGAAGGCAGGGAGATCTGGTCACCTCCAAAAGAGACAAAGCATCCTGCTGAAGGACACTGGGCAGCCACGCCCCCAGCAGAGCCATTAGCAGTCACCCGGGGGCAAGCAGACAGACTTTAAAAAGAGCAGGGTGGCACTGAAGGGGACAGAATGGCCTCCCTCTAGGAGAGCCCTTCAGACCACACCGGTGGCGCAGTGGGTTGGTTACTCCTTGAGCTACTAACTACAAGGTCAGTGATTCAAACCCACAAGCCACTCCGCAGGAGAAAGATTAGGCTGTGGGCTCCCACAAAGCTTTCCAGTCTCGGAAACCCTTCACAGTGGTTCTTCTCTGTGAGTCAGAATCAACTAGAGGGCACTCGATTTGGAGTTGAGGCTTTTCCTCTGATACCAAGGAGCTAGTCAGCTGGCAGCATGACTACCCTAAGCAGGTTGCAGACACCAGGACCTGAGTGCACCCCAGAAGACAGAGTTAATTTGATCGGAGACCCCACAGTGCAGCCAGTGCCGGGAACCTGGATTGGTACCAGATTCTTGCTTAGCTTCCTGAACTAGGAGCTCACCTCTTATTTTCTTAATCTCCTGTTGAACTTGACAAGTCAATAAATGCCTTAGGGAGAGTCTTGTTGTGGGGACGGTTGTGCCACTAAAAGATCAGCACTGGCCTGCTAACCACAAGGTCACAGGTTCTAACCCACCAGCTGCTCCTCAGAAACTTTATAAGTTGGAACCAACTCCATGGCACTTAACAGCATCCTGCATCTCAACCCCCTTCCCTCTCTCTCACCCACTGCTCCCAACACATCAGGCAAAATCCAAAAGACCTTTGACTTGCACGGAACACAGGAAGCAGCTTACTAGGATAAAAGCCAGGTCAAAAAGGAAACTGAATGTGGGAAGGAGAAAATCTAGAAAGCACTTGGTCTAAAGAACAAAATGTCTACCATCAAAAACAGCCCCACTGGAACACTCTGGTTACTTTTCAGCCGCAGAGCCCTTTGTGTTTGAGACTCTGATATTCAGATTCAATCAACAGATTACTTGGGGTGTAGGCCTCTCACTAACAAGCTCCGGGAGACTTGGAGCAGACCAGGAGAGAGACTGGGGCAGTTACAAGCCATGTGGGGAGACAGGCAGAGCAGAAGAAATGGGCTTTAAGCACAGGGTCCATGGGACACAAAGAGGGAGAACCCAACTGGCATCATCTTCTTATTCTTAGTTCCCTGGATGCTGGGCACTAGGGATAGGTGACATGGGGGTCAGGGTTGAAGAGGATGGGGAAGGTGTGAGTCCAAGAATGGGGCAGACAGTACAGGTGCCAAAAAATCCTCTATCCATTCATTCCTGACTTATTTCTCTTCAGCCTCCTTACATTCTTGTGTCCAGACCCTGCTGCACATTAGAACTACCTTAGTGGCCAGAGTCAGCCCCCCATCACGATGACCCCCAGCACCCCCAGAACTGTGTGACACAGGGCTTTCACTGGCTGATGTTCACAAGTCTTTTCTCCTATCTGTCTTAGTTTGGAAGCTCCACTGAAACCTAATCAGTAACAAAGCAACATGGAAACCCCCAGAAAAGCAACAGACTGTCCATGAGGAGCACTGGCCGGGACTCAAACCCAGGTCTCCTATATTGTTGTTGTTGTTGTTGTTGTTATATGCCGTGCAGTCAGTTCCGACTCATAGTTACCCTGTACAAGGTTTCCGAGGCTGTAAATCTTTACAGGAGCAGAAAGCCTCATCTTTCTCCCGCAGAACAGCTGGTAGTTTTGAACTGCTGACCTTGAGGCTCGCAGCCCGATTCATAATACAGAAGGTTTTATTTATGCATTGATAAATAAAACACTTGTTCATTGGGTAACTAAGAATGCCAAAGGTTGCCTGTCTGGTGACTCTGTTTTCTAAAGTAACCAACACGACACGTCACCCTAGCCTTTGAGAAATCAATACTTTTAAACCTTTATTCACTCTGTATTAAAGAATTTGGTTCTCTGCTTCTCCTCCAAGTGGAAGTCACAAGAAACCTTGCATTTAAAAAACAAAAAAACGCCACACTGTCTCTAAAAATGTGGTTCCTGTACCCTGGAGCAGAATTATTTGGGGTGAGAGCTAAAAGTCAGATTCTACCCCTGAACTACCAGTGGCCCCTTAAACCTTCCTCAGGACTTTTTAAAACACACCCTGGTCACTTCCGAGACCCATCATATCAGAATGTGGGGTAGGAGCCAGGCAGATTACCCCACCTGAGTCTAGCATGCTTGGACATTTGAGAGCCACTTCCCAGAAGGCCACAACAGAAGTGAGAAAAAACACAGGAAGTGGAGAGAAGAGTGGGAAGTGGGGGTGATATTGCCACAAATCCGCAAGCTTCCCTTCCTCTCCCATGACCTTCTTCCAGCCACACTTCCCAGCACTAGTCCCCTCGGAGGATTAACTAGTTAACTATTGGATTTAACTGTATTTCGTGCAAAAGGAAGGGAAAGACGCTGGCAGGCAAGCCTACACTGCTCATGACACAATATACGCATAGATAAATAAACATTTGTTCATCGGGTGACTAAGAATGCCAAAGGTTGCCTGTCTGATGGCTCTTGTCTTCCAAAGTAATCAATATGTCACCCTAGCCATTGCGAAATCAATACTTTCAATTTGTGTGTGTGTGTGTGTGTGTGTGAATTTTGTGATAGTACATGGGAGAACATTAGCTTTACACTCATCCTATCGCACTTTATTTCACTGCAATGATTACAGTCCCCTCCATGCATCATCAAACAACCAAAGGGTACACCCCACAAGCCTGCCCCACTGCCGCCAGCACACAGCCCTTCTCCCTCCCTGAGTCCAAAGTCCCAGCCACTCCTTCTCTCCATGTCATCTTCTCTGCCTCCATCTCTGGACATCACTGCTTCTCTGGGTAGGGTCCCACACTCTGCTCTTCTCCCTTGATGGTCCCAGGGACCTCAACTCCCAGACTGCAAAGTCAGTCACGCCCCTCCTTTTGTTACAAAACATCTACCTTTACATTTTCAACCCTCACAATCAGTCCTGATAACAATTATTCACTATTGTGTCACAAGAGACCTATCCCCATCTCCAATCATCAGCCCCATCCTGGCAGATTGGAAATCACTCAGTGGAAATTCTACCTGCACCCCCCCCACCACCACCACCCTCTGAAACTAGGCTCCCTCTTGAAAGCTTGAAAGCGTTTATTTATCAGTGCCTTTGTAGCCCCTCCCTTTTGGGTAGCCAATATCTAAGTTGCCCATCCCGGTCAACCCTGTGTATCAAGGGGGTTGGGAAGGATCCTCACTATAAAGATCTGTTCCCTCTTTTGAGCTACTACATCCATAAGTATAGGTCAAATTGATAAAATTATAGCAGATTACTCTTTTTTTCCTCTTCTTTCTTCTTCTAGTCGAATTATGATCATCCTGCCATTGAAGCCAGGTCAAGGGGTCTCTAATACAGGGCATACAGACTAGCAAACATTTTAAAAATTACACAAACAAAAGTCGACAAAATAGATGTGTGAGACATACTAAAAATTAAAAACTTATGTGCATCAAAAGACTTCACCAGAAGAGTGAAAAGGGAACCCACAGAATGAGAAAAAATCTTTTGCAATGACACATCAGACAAGGGACTCATTTCTAAAATATATAGAAAACTACAAGAAAAAGACAAATAACCCAATTAAAAAATGGGCACAGGACATGACAGACACTTCACCAAGGAGGAGATCCGGGCAGCCAACAAACATATGAAGAAATGTTCACGATCACTAGCCATTAGAGAGATGCAAATCAAAACAACAATGAGATATCATCTCACACCAGCAATAACAGCAAAGATCAAAAAGTAAAGGACAATAAATGCCGGCGAGGCTGCAGAGAGACTGGGACGCTCCTACTTTCAAATTTTTATTCACTCTTCATTAAGGAATCAGGTTCTCTTCTTCTGCCCCAAGGGGAAGTCACAAGACACTTTGCTTTAGCAATCTCCCCACCCCCCACATTGTCTCTAAAAATGTGGTTTCTATACCCCTGAGGAAATCCTAGTGTGGCGCTGAAGGTTAATACGCCAGACTGCAAAATTGTCTGAAATGCAAGGTCGCCGGTTCAAGCTCACCAGTCACTCCTTGGAAACCCTATACAGGGTCGCCATAGGTCAGAACCAACTCGAAGGCACTTATTAACAACAATACCCCTGGAGCAGAATTCTTTGGGGTGAGAGCTAAAAGGCAGATTCCTGAACCCCAATGTGCATTTTATGAAGAACCAGAATTTCTACTGGTTGGCTTGCTGTTGAGTTGGTTCCAACTCATAATGACCCTATATAGGGTTTCCAAGGAGTAGCTGGTAAGTTTGAACCACCAACCTTGCGGATAGCAGTGCAGTGCTTAATAGTGGCAAATAAACATCGATAACAAATATTTTCTACTTTTTACATTATACGTTATTGCTGTTAAGTGCCATCAAAACAGTTCTGACTCACAGCAACCCTGTATAGCCTCCAAGGAGTAGCTGGCGGTTTTGAACCGCCAACCCTACGGTTATCAGTCCAGTGTTTATCTTATAACACCACCTCAATATTGACATAATATTGTTGTTGTTGTTGTTAAGTGCTGTTGAATTGGTTCCAACTTGTAGTGACCCTGTAGAGGGTTTCTGAGGAGTGGCTGATGAGCTTGAACCGCCGACCCTGCAGTTCTAATTGACCTTTCAGTCTAGTGCATTATCCTGCAACACTACAATATAGAGATAACAAAATTAAACATTTCATCGAATGTTAGATTTGTTTCCCTTCCGTAAAATGCTTCTAATTGTTTTTTTCCCTGAAAATGGTTCTAATTTGTTTACTGGTTCGAATCACATTTGTTTCTAACTAGGTAGCTGTTGGCCTCTGGAGTCCCGGAATGATGCAAACAGTAAAGTGCTCAGCTACCAATCAGAATGTCGGTGGTGGTTTAGTCTACTCAGCGGTGCCTTGGAATAAAGGTCTGGCAATCTACTTCTGAAAGATAGTGGCCACTGAAAATCCTATGCAGTGCTGTTCTATCTAAAGCACATAGGTTAGCATGAGTCAAAATCAAGGGAACCTGGTTCATCTGTGTTTTTTACCTACAAGCTACATTGGATCCTGGTGTGGTGTGTAGGATCAGCACTGGACTGTGAACCACAAGGTCGGCAGTTCAAACCCACTAGCTGCTCCTTGGAAACCCTATACAGGATCGCTATGATTCAGAACCGATTCGATGACACTTAAGAACGACAACAGGTCCCAAGACAAATAGGAGGAAGTAAAACAATCAAGAAGGTTCTGAAATTTCAGGATAGGGAGAAAGTGTAGCCAAGTCGAAGCAGGGAATTGAGCTCAGGTTGGGAGAAGACAGTATCATTGTTGTAAAGTGCAGTCGAATCGGTTCTAATTTATAGCGACCCTGTATAGAGTTTCCAAGGAGTGGATGGTGAGTTCAAACCGCCAACCTTGCAGTTCAAACTGACCTTGCAATTTAGTGCTTATCCTGACTCCTTAGAGTAGAGCCCATTTCATGATCTCTGTACTAATATTCCTATGAAGCAGGGATAGTACATCTTGGACATTAGGGTAAGAGAGGTGATCCAGAATGGTAGTTTCCAAATATTTCAATTCCCTCACCCAGTGTCAGAGTACCCAATAAGCAAGGTAAGCATGAGCTTACCTACTCATCTCGAATGAGCAACTTTAATGAGTTCACCACAGCATAGATTCTGCTTCTAGGGAGGACTGACATTTATCTCCCTCACAACCAAACAGCACCTTTCTACAGAATCAAATCCTCTTCAAATGTACAGTGTCTTTGGCAGAGACAGGAGAAGGAGTACCCAGTCAGCAAGGTAAGCATGGGCTTACTTGTACTCCTTCACTAATTTAGAGTGGACAATTTCACATGGGTTTCCCCTTGGTTACTGAGTAATCCACTTCACCCCAGGAGCAGGTAGGAGTTAGGGCTGGGACTATGCTAAGGACTTCATTTAGTGTTAGGGTTATAGCTAGGGCTAGGAGTGAGGTTTGGTCTCCTTTTAGGATTTGTTGTTGGTGTCAAGCACTGTACAGTTAGTCCGACTCAGTCACCCTGTGTCAGGTTTTCAAGGAGCAGCGAGTGGGTTTGAACTGCAAACCTTATTGTTAGAAGCCCAGAGCTTATCCTATAACACCACACCAGAAAGCTAGTTTTAGGGTCTAGTTTAGGGTTTATTTATTTTATTTTTTCTTGAAATGTTGATTTCCTCATCATTTGGAAATTTTGTACACTGTTCCCTTTTTTTACTTAATGGGTTTTGTTGTTGCTACTACAAACTGGTATCTCTGCTTCCCTATGTTCGGTTTTGTAAGTTTGTTTTATTTTGAATACTTCTATATCTGGGTTGGGAGTCCTGGTGTGGCACTGTAGAATAAGCACAGGACTGCTAACCATGAGTTGTCAGATCAGATCCACCAGCTGCTCCTCGGAAACACTATACAGGGTCACTATGAGATGGAACTGACTCAATGACACTTAACAACAACATATCGGAGTTCAGTTCTGGGTGATATTGTCATGTCTGTTACTCCCAGGTTCGCTGTTGCTGGTTCTCTGTCCACTGAACGCCCATTAGTAATTTTTTGTGCAGTTGCTCTGGTTTTTACAAATTCTTTTAATTTCTGTTTATCTGTACATGCCCTAATTTCGCTGTCATATTTGATGGACAACTTTGCTGGGTATATGATTCTTGGGTAGTCATTTTTTTCTTTCAGATGTTTATATATTTCATCCCATTGTCTTCTTGCCTGCATGATTTCTGCTGAGAAATCAGAGCTTAGTCTGATTAGTCCTCCTTGGGAGGTAACTTCTGGTTTTTCATGAGCCACTCTTAGGATTCTTTCCTTGTGTTTGGTTTTGGTAAGTTTGATTATAACATGTCTTGGTGATTTTCTTTTGGGGTCTATCCTGTTTGAAGTTTGTTCAACTTCTTTGGAGTTTGTTCATGATACTAGGGAAATTTTCTCCCAATTTTTTGACAATTTTCTGTATGTTTGTATCTTAGGCTGGTTTCTCTACGAAGCAAAACCAGTGCTATATATATGTAATATATAAAATGGGAAACCTGCATATACCTATATAAAGAGAAGTTCATATCAAGGAAATAAACTCATGATTGCAGAGCTAGTAGGGTCCCACGTGCAGGCCAGACAAACCAAGATCAACAGGCAGACTCAGAAGACAGGAATCCCAATTTGGAGTACAAAGCAGGACCTCGGCATTACTGCAGAGTTGGCAGTAAGGTGGTGGTTGACCAGGACCTGGGCAGGCACACTACATACAGAACCAGCAGCAGAGAACACACAAGCCAGGGTGACAGGAATAGGTGTGGAGAACCTCGGGTGGGCATCTGGTTTTCCAGGCACACTCAGTGGGCAGACCAAGCAGGAAAAGACATAATAGAACAGGCCACTGGCTAGGTTCAGAGACCCAGTGAGGGAGAGAGGGAGTCTCTTCTGCATGTCCATTATATTGGGAGCAGACCACATCCCCGAGGAAACATCCTTTCAATTGATTGGCTGTTCATAGCCAATCATCATAGAGTTAACTATCACTGCCAAACAACTGGAGATCCTGGCTCAATCAAGTTGACACAGAACCTAACTATCACAGTTTGTTTTTTTCCCTATTCCTGTGCTGAATTCCAATCACATGTAATTATTCTTCTTGATAGTGTACTGCACACATCTTAGGCTTTCTTTGGATGTTTCTTGTTCTTTTCCCTGTTCTTTTGATCCTCTAGCAGATGAATACTGAGATTTGTCTTCAGGCTCACTAAATTGGTCTTCCATTGATTCAATTCTACATCTTTGCCCTTTCAATGTAGTATCTATTTCTGAAGTCTCAGTATTAATTTTGTGGCTTGCTGACTGCTGTTTCTATATGGTTTCCAATTTTTCATTTATTTTCTCAGTTTCTTCTTGTAGTGTTTCCCTAAATTCTTTGAAAGTTTTGTTTGTGTTTTTCTTAGTCTCAACTGCAATTTTCTTGATCATTGTCTCAATCCATTGAAAAACCAAAAACCAAACTCATAGCCCTCAAGTTGACTTTGACTCATAGCTACTCTTTGCAGGGTTTCCAACACTGTAAGAAACAGGAAGTCTCCTTGTTCTGCCACAGAGCAACTAGTGGGTTTGAACTGCCATCCTTTCAGTTAGCAGTCCAGTGTTTACCCTACAGTGCCACAATGTATCATTCTTTTACATTCTCTATCAGATAGTTGTGATACCATTTCTGGTATTCTACCATCTGTCTCTGTATTTTGATCATTTATTTGAGACATTCTGTCTTGCTTCTTTGTGTAAACTGAAATTGTAGTCTCTGAGACATCATGATGTCATTATATTTATATTTGATGAATGACTATATGTTGGTGTGTTCTCAGGCACTCACCAGCTATCTCCTGAGAGACGTAACAGAGAGTGGAAGTGTGAATGAAGTTCACTGTTGGCTGTTTGTATAGCATACTTCAGGACGGGTTCACTCACCTCCAGACACAGGGATGGTATGCTCAGTGACCAACTCCAGGCAAAGTACAGACTACAAAGAGGTGCCACTAGCCACTGGGCTTGTTAGGCTACAAGGAATAAAGGAGACCCATACCCCCATGCCTCCAACTTCCAACGACATCCTGTGCCTCTAGGCTGCTGTGGCCACAGCTGCCCACAAGAGCTCAGGATGGTTGTAATGTTCCAGGCCAGCGACAGCCCAGCATCTCTCTCCTCTCTCCCTGCTCCTGCTTAGCTTCCTCTCCAGTTAGTGCTCAACCCACCTCTCAGTCCTTTCCTCTAAAGCTCAGGGTTCCAGGCTCACCATCGTATCTGTTTCACTTGGTGTCCCATGTCCTTGCTGCCAGAGGGCCTGCTTGGTGGATCTGTCTACTCCACCATCCTGCACCATAAGTCCCAGACTGTAATCTCTCCAGAAGCAGATAGCCAGGCCTTTCTTCTGCTGTGCCACCGGTGAGTCTGAACTGCAGACCTCATACTGTAGTAACCAAGGACTTAGCAACCGTGCACCAGCGCTACTTTGTCAATTATTGTTGTTGTTGTTGTTAGGTGCCATCAAATCTGTACCAACTCACAGCACCCCTATGCACAGCAGAACGAAACACTGCCCGATCCTGGGCCAACCTCACTACCATTGCCACACTTGAATCCATCGATGCTGCCACTTGGCCAATGCATCTCCTTGGGGGTCTCCCTCTTTTTCTCTGACCCTCCACCTTACCCAGCATGACATCCTTCTCCAGAGACTGGTCCCTCCTGACAATATGTCCGAAGTATGAGAGACAAAGTTTGGCCATCCTGGCCTCCAGGGGGCGCTCTGGCTGCACTTCTTCCAAAACAGATCTATTGGTTATTTTGGCAGTCCATGGCACTTTTAGTATTCTCCTGCTTTTTACTTCTCCGATAAAAAACACACAAAAGTGAGTCAAAAAGTATTGTTACTAAGATTCCAGTTCTGACGTGCACAGGTTTATTCCAAACAAAACATGTTTAAACATGCTTCTGCTATCTGTGGATGGCTTTAGACCCGTCCTCTCAGAAACACACTTGTCTGCGTCTTCTTGGGAGTCTTGCAAAAAAGGTCTAATGAAAACAGTGACTTCTGAGGGAATTTCCTGGGCGAGGGCAACATCAGCTTAGCATATTAGAGTGACTGTTTAGGAAGATCCCAAAGGGGGATTCACTAGACTGTTAAGTGCAAGGTTGGCAGTTCAGACCCACCAATCACTCCTCAGAAACCCTACACAGGGTCACTATGAATTGGAACCAACTCAACAGCACTTAAAAACAACAATCTTAAAAGATCTTCTCAAAGGACACAGGGTAAACATGGAGATTCATTACGATAAAGTTTGGAGAAAATGGAAAACTTGTATTGGTGAGAGAAAGGCCAGAAAAGTTGTGTCAAGGAATTTTTTTTTCCATCTCAACAACACACGTGTTCATTCTTTGAGCGTAGGTAGGGCTGTCTTATGAGAATTTCCTTGGGAAACTTCACTCCATCCATCCTACAGTCCTCTCCCTGCCTCTTCAGATATCTTTCCATTCCCCAAACTCAGAAGACACTGAAAAGGAGCACTCTGGAGTCTTTCGAGGTTGCCCAAACTGCTGTTTTGAGGTGATTTAAGTGGAAGAACACAGAAGTCTTTCTGGGATTGGCAGAAATGGAAACACCCATTTCAGAAGCATGTCCTCCTAGATGGAGGAGATGCTACGAAACAATAGCTTCACATTTTGGTATTTTTGTTTTAACAAAGGTCTCTATGAGTCAGAAGCAATACTTTTTGACTTACCTTCATAAAGGTGAGGCAAAGATCTGGGGATGGGAGGGATACCCACTAAATCCTGACCAAGATTGCTTCTGGGGAGGGAAGGGAAAGAGACTTGGGAAGAGAGAGGGAGAAATCAAAGAGAATCTTACTTATAAACCAGGGAAGTGATGTTTCCATTTTTACTTGAAAAGACACAAAACAAAATTGAAAAGTGTGATTCATTCTGGGAGGTGAGTACTCTGAGGCTTGTGATATTATCCTTCATAATTTTTCTCAATTTAAAAAAAGATTTCAGTTAATCCTCAAAGCCTTTCTCTCTCTCTCTCTCTCTCTCACACACACACACACATACACACACACACACACACTGTCACCACCACCAGCTTCCATTATTCAGACACTAAGGGACAAACAGGAAGGGGCCCCAAGAAAACAGCCACATTGGCATTAAGCACAAACACGTTGAAGACACTCAGTCTGCTTTAAAAAGAGAAAAACAAATCATGCTTGCTACATCCCGAAAAAAACCCAACACCTTGAATTAAAGAAAGACCACCTTCAGAGAGGAGCCCTGGGTGTGGCGCTGTGGGTTAATGCGCCAGACTGCAAAGCTGTTTGAACTGCAAGGTCAGTGGTTCAAGCTCACCAGCTGCTCCTCGGAAACCATATACAGGGTCGCTATGGGTCGGAATCGACTCGATGGCACTTAAAAACAACAACAACCTTCATACAGCTATTTGGCAACTCAAATTCGGATGAAAGAGTCATGCAAGTCTGCGCTCAAACACTAACTATGCCGGCTACCAGCTATATAACATTCAGCTAAATAAGTCCTGGTGTGGTGCTATCGGAGAAGCACTGGACTGCTAACTACAAGGTCAGCAGTTCAAACCCACCAAGCGCTCCTCAGAAACCCTATACAAGGTCACTATGAGTAGATTCTAGATACAAGCAGAGTCTAGATACAAGGGGGTTTCAAAAAGATTTAATGGCTTTTGAAACCCTTTAGGCAGGTCTATGCTGTCTTGTGTGTCAGTGCCAACTCGATGGCACAAAGCAACACAACTCTGTCCTGTGAAGTCACTCTAGCGTTGGATTCAACTTGACGACAACAGGCTTCATTTGGTTTCATTGTTTGTGTCAGAACTGGAATAGAATCCTGTGTGTGGACATACATTGCCGCAAACAGAAATATCAGAACTCATGCCCCAAGGACAAATATTCCCTAATACTGAAGGGTGCCTTGTTCTCAACTAAAACATACTGCTAAAAGCAGTGGCGGCCCTGGTGTGGTGCTGTAAGATAAGCACTGGACTGCTAACTGTGCTGAACACAAGGTTGGCAGTTCAAACTCACCAGCCGCTCTCAGAAACCCTATATAGGGTCACTATGAGTAAAAACCAATTTGATGGCACACAACAATACCACAAAAGCAAAGCAAGACAAAGAAGGGAGCTACAGAATAGACAGGGCACTATACAATAAGCACTGGACTGCTAACCACAAGGTCTGCAGTTCAAACTCAATAGCAGCTCTTTGGAAACCCTACAAAGGGCTGCTCTGAGTTGGAAGCGACTCGACAGCACTTAACACCACCACCAAACAGAGAGAGTCCCTGTGTGGCACACAGTTAACGTTCTCAGCTGCTAACCAAGAGGTTGGAAGTTCAAGTATATCCTGGAGTACCTTGAAAGAAAGGGTTGGCAATCTGTTTCCCAAACATCAGGCATGAAACCCGTAAGGAACACAGTTCCACCCTGACACATGTGGGCATGCCAACACAACGTTAACTGTTAAAAACAAACAAACAACAAAAAACCAGGGTGGCGAAATCTATCCATCATCAAATTTTGTTAAGTCTAGCACAATGCATTCTATCACCATGTAACAGCGAAATTTCCTGAACTGAAAGGCTAGCTCAACCTGGGGATGAATCAGTCAACTGATCCCATTAAGCAGAAATCCACAGTCTTACGTTCCCGTGTGTCAAGCTTTGAAAGACAAAGTTTTATAAGTTGCTACGGAGGGAAGAATATTTTAAACGATACATGGAAAAACACATTTTCTAAGCTTTGAGGTCAAGATAAATCTCCCAGAGGTTTCCTGATAGGAAAATAAATTCAGGTATACACATTTTATTTGCACCTCACTTACTGTACTTCACAGACATATTAAAGACTTAAGGCAACCCTGTATCCAGCAAGTCTATGGGCACCATTTTTCCAACAGCATGCGTTCACTTTGTGGTTCTAGGTCACGTTTTGGTCATTCTCACATTATCTCAAACCTTTTCATAACGCAATTGCACACTTAATCAACGACATAGGTGTTATTAAGTGCCATCAAATCGGTTGCACTTCATAGCAGCCCTGTATAGGGTTTTTGAGGAACAACTGGTGGATTTGAGCCACCAACCTTGCAGCGTGTCCGACAGTAGCACATCAGGACCCCTAATCAGCCATACTACAGTGTAAACATGATGTTCCCATGCACTGAGAAACCAAAAGAAGTGATGTCATATACCTTGTTGTAGCAGTCTAGACCCAAATCCACAATAACTCTAAGGCATGCCTGGACGTTAATTATTTTTTATATTGTAATTTTCAAGTTCAAAATGGATATAAAGTACAAAAAAAATTGCTAGATGAATAAAACAAATAATAATGTAAAGTAAAAAGAAAGACTAGATCAATAAAAGTAAGAAATCTAAAGTATCACTCCACGTTAAAACAAACTGAGTACAATGAATTCCCTAGAGAGTCCACCCAAAGTTGGACAAACTAAAAGATATCTGTATTATATACTTTTATAAAAATATAGAAAAATTCAATCTAAAAACCCAATTTATGAGTTAACAATAGTTTTGATGCTTCAAACCAGGCCAACTAAACCTCACCATAACAAAATGCATACAACAAGAATGATAATATCTATACGCAATGTATGTAGAAAATGGAAAAAAAGTTTGTAAACATATTCTATATCTAACATATTGAAGGAGTCCTGGTGTTGCCCTGTGGGTTAATGCAACAGACTGCAAAGTCGTTTGAACTGCAAAGTCGGAGGTTCAAGCTCACCAGCTGCTCTTCGGAAACCCTATATAGGGTTGCTATGGGTCAGGCACTTAACAACAACAACAACATCTTGAAAATAATTATGAATTATGTCTATGTAGCTTTTTTCTTGAAACAGCAAATCTGATTTATAAAACCATCAAGGAAATTTAAACACCAAATGACTAGTCACCCACTGACACTGATTTGATTCCAACTTACAGAACTCTATATAGACTGTGAATCTTTTTCAGGAGCAGAAAGCCTCATATTTCTCCTATGGAGCAGTTGGTGGGTTTGAACTACTGACCTTGTGGTTACCAGTCCAGTGTTTATCCTTCAGTGCCACTAGGTCTCCTTCACTGAATATTGTTGTTGTTGTTGTTAATGTGCCGTGGAGTTGGAACCGACTCATAATGACCCTGTATACAGGGTCTCCAAGGCTGTAAATCTTTACAGGAGCAGAAAGCCTCATCTTTCTCGCGCGGAACAGCTAGTAGTTTCAAACTGCTGACCTTGCAGTTCACAGCCCGATTCGTAACCACTATGCTACCAAAGCTCCTTTTACTGAATATTAGATGAAATTAATTTTTGTATTAATATTGCAATTTTTGAAAATGTGATCATTGTACTAGGAATCCTGGTGGTGCCATGGTTAAAGCCCTCTGTTTCTAACCCAAAAGTCAGCAGTTCGAACCCACCAGTCACTCCACAGTTGTGACAGACTGTTCCCACAACTCTAATGATGACAGCCTAGAAACCCCATGGGGCAGTTCTACTCAACCCTACAGTGTCACTAAGAGTCAGAATCAACTCAACAGCAGTGAGAGTTTACTAAAGTAGTTACAAATGATCTCTGAAAATTGCCTTAAAATAATCCATGGCAGGTGGGGGCAGATGTGGGAGGGGAGAATACAGGAGACAAGATCGGCCATACTGTTCGATGTTAAAACCAGTGATGAGTACACAGGGTACATCGTTTGCTTTCTCTCTGCTTGTATGTGTGTTGAATAAGTCCATAGTTCAAAAATCAACAGAAAGAAAGCATATGCATTTAAAACAAAAAGACTTCCTTAGTTGATAACAAATATTTACTCAATCACTTTATTTATTTATTTATTTATTTTATTAAATGTTTTTATTTTGGATTGAGTGAAAGTTTACAGGGCACATCATCAGCTTCACATTCAACCATTCATATAGCTTGTTTCATTACATTGATTTACTCAATCACTTTAAGAAGAGAAAAAAAAAAAACCAAACACCTTGAGGGAATGGTCACGGGGCCTGAAGACTTCAGACCATAGTCAAGGGAGATCTCAAGACCTACTGGAATAACACAATTCACAAAGACAATGTTCTACCTCCTACTCTGGTGACTAGTGAATGACCAGGATCTTAAAAGTTTGTTAACAGCCATGTAGGGTGCAACTATTGATCCAGAGCAAAGTTAAGTGAAGAAGACCATGGACCCATGGAAACAATTAGTCCAAAGTTCTAATGGACCACCCAGACCTCAGCCTCCATGACCTTGTTGTTGTTGTTAAGTGCCATCGAGTTGGTTCCGACCCATAGCGACCCTGTACAGGGTTTCCGAGGCTATAAATCTTTACGGGAGCAGAACGCCTCATCTTTCTCCCGCGGAGCAGCTAGTAGTTTCGAACTGCTGGCCTTAAGGTTCGCAGCCCGATTCGTAACCACTACGCTACCAGAGATCCTTTCCATGACCTTGAGATCAGAAGAAATAGATGGTGCTCGACTGCCACTGCTGAATGCTCTAAAAGGACCTCACAATATAGCAGCTCTTGAATACTGGGAGAAAAATTAAAACAAAGCTCAAAATCATCAAAAGAGCAGGCTTACTGATCTGAGTTGAGATTGGTGGAGGCCCCAAAACTATAGCCTTTATTTATTCTTCAGGCCTGGAACTGAACTCACGCCTCATGGTTTAAATTTCAGTCAAGCAATAAACAAGTTTATAGGGTGAACAAGGAGCCCTGGTGGTGCAGTGGGCTAAGCACTGGGCTGCTAACTAAAAAATCAGCAGTACAAATCCTCCAGTTGCTCGCCAGTAGAAAACGCTTAGCTTCCATAAAGATTTGCAGTCTTGGAAACCCTAGGAAATAGCTCTACTCTGTCCTATACTGTCGCTAGAGTCCTGGTGTAGTGCTGTAGGGTAAGCACTAGAACAAAAAGTCATTTTGAACCGCAAAGTTGGCTGTTCAAATTCACCAACAGCTTCTGGAAAACCGTATACAGGTAGCTGTGAGTTGGAACCAACGCACGTAACAACCACAACAACATAGGGTTGCTATGAGGAGGAACCAACACAATGGCAGTGGGTTTGGCTTGAGTTTTTGTATGTGAATTGATAACATCAGGGAGGTAGGCACTTCTTAGAACAATCAACCATTCGTGATCAAAAGGGCAGCATTTTCCCAAGGATAAAGCTCAAGAAATGGATAGGAATGTTACACTTTGGAATAAGTGTCAAGTAACAAATGTGTACAAATTGTTGAATGGAAAACATTTTATTCCCTAAACTTTCACTTAAATAGCAATTAAAACACACACAGAAACACACAAAAACCCTATGGGAGGGTAATGTGGCACCGAACTCAAAATTATAAAAAAGACCACGTTGATTGGTAAGAAAGAGACTGGAGGAACCAGGACTATGACTCTTGGCTCAATTTCCAGCCAAGCAGTAGAAAGGTCTGTGTGGAGACACTCTAGTGAGGTGTGCGTACATGGAATGGTCAACCATTCAAGATCAAAAGGGCATTACTCACCTAAGGACAAAATTCAGAAAGATTTAAAAAAAAAAAAGGTAGAATGGAAACAAGAATTACAGGAGAAAGTGTGACACCTGATTTAACATCATTGAAATGAAATAAAGTACACAATTTGTCAAATGTAAAACTGAAGATGTCTTCAGGAATAAAAAGTTTAAAAAAAAATAAAACAACCAAAAAACCATGCAGCACAACTTTGCTCTTCAAAAACAAAAAACCACAGAACAAAACAAAGCCTTCCAAACCTATTGTTTTTCAGTAGGGTGCTAGAATGTTCCTTCCTTTCTACTTTCATTTCCGGACTTTGATGACCCTCAATAAACACAACTTCCAGCAACTCAGAAACAGACTTTCAAATTGTTGACTCAAAATCTACTAAATGCTGTATTTTTAAAACAGGGAAGCAAATTCAAGCACTTGTTTGGGGTTGATGTTGCTTTTTTAATTTAGAGTGAGCAAAAAAGACTTTGTAAAAGTGAATTTTAAAAAAATATTTCATTTCTCTCTTCCATCCAAGTACCTATTCATGACCACGTATGGGGGTTGTGAGCTAAAGATTTTTGCTTATAGGATGTGCACGGTCAAAGAGTCCCATTTTAGGCACTGGGACCCCACTTATGGCTCTTTAAGGAGGAGCCAGGAGAGAAAACTACTCGTGTCAGAAAAAAAAGAATTGGGCAGAAGGACACAGAGGTCGATTAGACTAGCCCATCCACTGTGGCCAAAAAGAATTGTTGATTACCTCAAAAGTGAAGTGAGGGAGGACTGTAAAACTTGGTGATTCACGGATTGCTGAGGAAAAGGATTGAGAAAGGTTCTACAGACCCTGCCTGGAGGAAAGGCGATGAGTTTGACCACCATATTGGCAGGAAACCCAGGGCCAGCTGTTTCTCTACCTGGACAATAAAAAAGTTGTGCGCAGCGGGACTACGCTTGGCAGCCATATTTGTAGACGTAACTGCTAAAGGAGTGAGTGCTTAGGGAGAAATCTACAAGACTTCTAGGTCAAAAGGCTTTTCCCAAACCTTGGGGCACACCTGAGGGGGGGGGGAACCACCTCTTCGTAGAGGCAAGGGAAAGGGACCTCATTGCTAAATTAGGAAAGGGCAACTCCGCTAGTCCAGGAAAACCACTGGATTGCTAACCACAAAGTCAGTGGTTCAAACTCACAAGCCTCTCCTTGGAAACACTATACAGACTCGCTGTGAGTTGAAACGTCCTCGAAGGCACTCAACAACACTCTGGAACTGGAGCGAGATGGCAGGAAAGTGATTACAGTGTAGTGAAGGACCCCAGCAGGAACCGCGGGCGGCGGCGGGGCAGCGGGAGGAAAGAGCTTGCGGGGCGTGGCTGGTGGGCTGGGAAGATCATCACATGGCTAGAAAAAGTCTCGAGATTTCAGAAAGGAGACATTTTCCTTCCTTCTCAAACCTGCCTCCAACTTCCCCAGGATCTGGTTGGCCCCGAACGCGATTTATTCTTGGGTTTGGGGTGGGTAGGGGAAAAGCGCATGGGAAGCTGGGTCTGGAGGCACGGACGAGAAGGAACGGGCCAGGGTGGATGCGCCGCTAGACCAGAGCGCTCCCAGAAGGGAAAAGAAGAGAGGAGCAAAGAGGCTGTCGAGGCGACGGCCCTTCGCTAAGGCGCGCCTCTCCCAGGGCAGGGGCCTGTCCACCCTCCCCAGCCCCGGCCACTCACCTCTCCTTCTGCGAATAGTTGCAACGACCCAGCAAATTGAGCTTGCACACGTGCAGGTTTTCGCAGGGTCTCTGGCAGAACTTACGACGGCAGACCCGAGCCCTAGTGGTGGCCACCACGGAGCGGCTGGTCCCGGTCTCCAGGACCACGAAGCGGTCGGATCCGGCAGTCTCCAGCACCTCGCACAGCTGCGCCTCGGGCAGTTGGATCTCTTGGAGCAGCGCGTCCAAATCCATGCGTCCCCCATGGGCGCACAGCAGCTTGGTGATGAAGCAGCACACTCCGGGGTCGGCCATGTCCGGGTCTCTGCGCCGGGCGGCCGGAGCCTAGGAAGCACCCAACGCAACTGAGCGCTCTTGCACAGAAGAATCGAAACCAACAAGTGGCCTCCGGGCGCGCGGGGTGGGGCGGGGCGTCCCTCCGGGTGCCCCTCCCCGTTAGCCTTGCGCTGCGCTTTCGGTTTCCAACTCGCTGCGGGGGTGGAGACCGGATGCCACGGCCTGGGTCCTGAGGTCAAAGTCGAAAGCGACGGCTACCGAAAGACCTGCAACGGTTCCAGCGCGGGAAAGTCGATTGAGGATGCCTAGTCGGCTGACAGGCCGCCTCTCGCAGGTCCAGTCAGGGCGAGATCCAGGGCCCCCGGCCAGTTCCCGCACGGCTGATCAGAATTAAAGAGACGCGGAAAACTGAGCTCGGGAACTTGATGGAGTTTTTATGTGCCCGTTGGGGAACGACGCGGGCGTAGGTTCTCTTGGACCCCACCCCCACTCCCTCTTGTCAGTGACTGAGAGATCCCTGGTGAGCGCCTCTTCCGAGCTGGGCGTGCGGCCTCCGGAATTGTAGCGAATCCGCAAGCCAGCCCCACGGTTTGGATGTTATTCCTCTTCTTGTAGTCGAGGAAGTAATAGGCGTCGAGACGCACTGCTATCCAATTGCGGCCCAGGGAGATCCCCACATTTGTCCCTGGGCCCCAGGTCGTGGGCTGCCTGGTCTAGGACCCATGTGTATTTTCTCGCGCCCTTAAAGAACCCCAGTCGTTTCTCTCCCCTTCCCTCAGCTTTGCTTTTAGAACTACTTCTTGATGCTCCCCCTTTCTTGATTGTAACCCCTAACATCAATGTCCCAGACCCGACTTAAGTCCCCATAGGAAAGCAAGAAATCTTCAGATCGGTCCCCGTCTATAGAGATTTGAACAAGACTCACCTCCTTCCCTCCTCCTCCACCAAGTCAAACAAATGGGTCATTGATCCAGTAAGAAATCAACTTAAAACCATAATAAATTTGGTTGCCAAATTAGAAATTCTTCTAAATCTCTTGCTGAAATTCTCCACTTGGTAATCTGTGGTAGATGGACTTGATAGAAAACCAACCAAACCAGGGGCCTCCAAAGAATGGGGGTTCTGTCTGCCATTTCTTGTTCCTTTGATTCTTTGGTCTTATTTTTGGTCTGGCAGGTTCCCAGGAATGTGAATGTTCACTACCAAATCAATTCAGTTCAATTTATTGAGTATCTTCCATGTGGTCTCTCCATTAATGAGCAATTCTGAATACACAGAACTTTAAGAAACAGGTCTTGGCTGGAGTTTGTGTTTGGAAAGAACGTTAAAAGATGGCTGTAAGTCACAAAATATTGCTACAAAATCATAGAAACCTCTATTAAACAAAAGTATCAAAATATGAAGCTATTGTTTCTCAACATAGCCTTCATCTAGGTCTATACACTTCTAAAGGTGGGGTTGTCATCTCTCTGTGGTGCTGTAGGATAAGCACTGGACTACTAACCACAAGGTTGGCAATTCAATCTCATCAGCCACTCCTTGGAGTGGTTATGAGTCTGAGCCCACCCAATGGCACTTGACAACAACCCTTCCCTGAAGAATTCTATGCGGACGTTCATTTTCAAATGACCACATAAAAGTGTCAGTTTTGGCAATCTTGAGGGACTCAAAAGTGCTCCTTTTCTATAATTTTTGGATTTAGGAACTAAAAGAAGTCTGAAAGATCAGGATCAGCTCTCAAACGTGGATGGGGTAAGGTTTCTCAAGGAAATTTTAGTAGGACAGTTACAGCGTTTAAGATTCTAGAATGTCACAGCAGCCCTGGGCCTGGGGAGTATCTCAGCAGCTCTTGATCCATTGTCAAAGAAACCGAGACCACTAGGAGATGGGAAGTAGAGTTTCAGATTTTATTAAAGACTGCTGGCTCAGAAGAGCCAGCTTCTCCAGATTCTGAGTCTGAATATAAGACAATGTGGACCTGTTTGAAGACAGGAGGGAACCAGAGGATTGGTCCCACTCAGTAACCTGATTAACATTTTAGCTTGTCCCCTGGGTGGAGAGGGCAGTGAATATTTTTACATTTTCCTGTTCAGGACAGCCCTCACTACACTACACAAGTGGGAAGGTACATTGTCATGTTGTTGTTGTTAAGTGTCTTCTAGTCGGTTCCGACCCATAGCAATCCTGAACAGGATTTCCGAGGCTGTAAATCTTTACGGAAGCAGAAAGCCTTATCTTTCTCCTGAGGAGCAGCTAGTAGTTTCTAACTGCTGACCTTGCGGTTTGCAGCCTGATTCGTAACCACTATGCTACCAGAACTCCTTACATTGTCATAGGGGAAGGAAAAAAAATCCCCAAGTTTCTTCGCCTTTTTCTCACCCAATGCACTTTTCCAGTATCTTAAACGTCTTCCTAATAAGCCCCCATGATGGACTTGTGTCTTTTAAGAAAATCTACCAAGATGACCTTTTTGTAGTCCCAAGAAAGTCTCTATCACTTTCTGAGCTGACCTCTCTTAAATGTAACTGGCTCAGCAGACCCCGTCAGAAGCCACTGCTTTGATTGGACCTTTTTCTTTGAAGGCACCCTAAGGAGACTAAGACAAGTGTATTTCTGAGAAAACTTGCCTGCAGCCATTCACTGATCTCAGAGACATGTTTAAACATGTATGGTTTGGAATAAACCTGTGTGTGTATGAACTAAAAACTAGCTGCAATGCCTTTTTACTTACCCTTGTTTAAGGGACTCAAGGACTAAACAGTGCCATCTGGGTTTAGGAGATCTGAACATAAAGAGTCCAGTTAGGCTAGAATGATTGCAAAGTTAAATTGTTAAATGCCTTCAAATCGATTCTGACTCATAGCTACCCTATATAGGGTTTCCAAGGAGCTTCTGGAGGGCTTGAACCACCCACCTTGAAGTTAGCAATCCAGTGCTTATCCTACAGTGCCACAGTGGTTACAAATAGAGATATAAAATCCTCCTCAACTTGAAGCCATACAAAAGTAAGTAAGGAGCTATGGGAAGGGGAAAAAAAATTTTTTTTTAATACGAGGTGCAGGAGTTTGGGTTCTTTGGGAAGCAGATACTGACATAGAGTTAGGAGCACAAAAGATTTACAGTGTGGGATCTCTGGGCATCGCAGAGGTGCCCCAAAGAAAGACTGGTCCACCTGCTTCCAAAAATTCACCACCTGGAAGACCCTACGGAGCTGTTTAGCTCTGCACACACAGGGCCAGCATACGTGAGAATCATCTCAAAGGCCAAGTCACACAAGCATCAGCAACAAAAGGGGGAGAAGCTCCTCCAAGACTCAGATGGGCGGGCGTCTCTCTTCCTGAGTGAAAACTTACAAGAGGGAACTCCAGTCAGGTTTTGGAAGGCCAGAACTGGTCCTCACGTATCTCTCTTCAACAATCCATTCTAAGGTCCTTACCCTCACCATACTTATTCAATTTGGATACTGAGCAAATAATCCGAGAAACTGGATTACACAAAGAAGGACATGGCATCAGGATTAGAGGAAGGCTCATTAACAACCTGTGATATGCAGATGATACAATCTTGCTCGCTGGAAGTGAAGAAGACTTAAAATACTTACCGACAAAGACACAACCTTAGAATGGATTCCACCTCAGTGGAAAGAAAACAAAAATCCTCAGAACAAAAATCCACAAGTAACATCATAGTAAATGGAATATGGTGAAAGACTATAACCCTGGCGCACACCTTTTCCAATTTTAAATATTCAGTAGTCAAGAAAGGTACCAAGCAACAAATAGGTCCCCAGAGCACCCACTGGGCACCCTCAGTCCTGGCTGCTGCTGACAAGGGTCAATTCCCTCTGATCACATGGTATTTCCTTTTCTGGCCTGCTCGGGCTGCGAACCACAAGGTCAGCAGTTTGAAACTACCAGCTGTTCCACAGGAGAAAGATGAGGCATTCTGCTCCTATAAAGATTTGCAGCCTCGGAAACCCTGTACAGGGTCGCTATGAGTCGGAACTGACTCCACAGCACATAACCAACCAACCACCCAGCCTCCAACCATTGGTAGTCCACAGTATCTGGTGGAAACCACAGTTTGTAGTTCCTGTTGAGCACCAGGTCCTGTAACCTTGCAGAGCCCAGAGTTGCGGGGACCTGGAAGCTCTGGATCAATGGGAATGATGGGAAATGGGGCCACACTTGCTCCCACCCATTGTTCCCAGACCCATATATTCTTCCCATTGGTACAAAGCACCATATTAAATTCTCTGACTCAAGGTGTTACCTGTGTCCTGAATATGTATTCTCATTGCAGTGTATGGGCTCTAAAATGCTTCTTCAATTGGTCATTCCAAGTCTGTGTCCATCCAGGAGCTTCTGGGTGGTCAGGTATGTGATACCTCCTCTGATTCCCATGTTCATGAACCCACACCTCCACTTCTTTTGCCATGAAGTGTGTCACCTGATCAGATGGGTGGGATTCTGTGTCTGCAGATCAGGCAGTCTTTAAGCCCCCAGTGAGACTCTGCAGATGGGAATGGAAATCCCTTGTCTAGAATAAGTACTTCTTTCTGTGAGAGTGCACCGCTGCTCCTTCCGGGTCAAAGGGGACCCAGTGTAGTCTATTTGCTACCAAGTAGCCTGTGGGTGTCATGAGGAATAGAGCCCCGTACTTGTTCTCTGTGGTTGGCAGAATGGACATTCCATTCACAGGTGGCAATAGCTCTCTTTCCTTTGGTACGTGGCCGGCCGTGCTGGTCAGTTCATGCCGAGCTTCATTTCTGTAGCCATGACCACTTGCTGTTCATGGATCCGCTGCGCAGCAGCAGGAAGGGCTCTGTCTAAACTGAGAAATATTTACTGGCCAAATCATTTTGTCTAATTGGCGTCTTAACAACTTCTTCCCACTCCTGTGTCCATCCACATGCCTCTACCTCCTTTCTCTGATTTTCTAATTTTTTGCCTTTCAGGCCTGAGTTGCCAACCAAACCATTCATACTGCCCATGAATCTGCATATACCCTAATCTTGGACCATTTGTCCTTCCACACATTTCAAAGCTCTGCCTCTGAAAAGACTACAGTGCATCTACCTCCCATTTTCAACTTGTACCCACATGCTGAACTGACCTTTCCAGAACCCAACTTTGGTTCCTCTTCCTCCTTAGCGTCTCCCAATATGACCAAAAGTAGAAGCAGAGGGAGGAGAGCTGGTGAACACAGAGATCCGGGCTACTTGTTCATGCAGTTTGCCTGTTCTCTCTGCTCATACTTGTGCTCAATCCCAGATGTGCTGGTTTCATCTTATGATGACTTGATGCTGGACCTGCCACACTCTATGACTTGATGTGTCCTGCAGGACCTGGACTGTGGTGACCAGTTCCAAATCCATGCTCATTTGAAATCTCTACCAGGACCCAGGAGCTAGTCAGGAGCTGCTTTTCCAAAGGAGTATCATTCTTCACCTTAGTACACATCATCTTTTTCCAGAATCCCAGGTATCTGCATTGTGATTCTATTATTGGGGTTAGCAATGCATCCCACATGCCATCTTTTTCTGTCACAGGCACTATATAGGTTCTGCCATGTTGCATGATCTAAGCATGATCCAAGCGGGCCTGCCCCTGCTGCAGCACTCACTCCTTCTTGCTCTAGGTCCCACTCAAAGATGTCAGCCTTCAATGTAACTCAATATATGGGCAGCAAGAACATTGTTAGCTTGCTGCCTTTTCCAAGGGTTTATCTCCTACTCTTTGGAGCTCACGTGTCTTATGAAGACCTCTACCATGTTTTCTACCTCGTTCTCAGCCTGTTTCAGCATCATGCTCTTATTGATTGTTGTTGTTGTTGTTGTTGTTAAGTGCCATCAAGTCGGCTCCGACTTATAGCAACCTGTCTAGGGTTTCTAAGGAGAGACTGGTGAGTTTGAACCACTGACCTTGCGGTTCAAACCAACCTTGTAGACCAGTGCTTTATCCCACAGTGCCATACTGGGACTCTGTTCTTATTGATATAATGGATTAACGTAACATTATGCGGGCTATTCAAATACTCCAGTTCTCTTATATTATGACTAAGAACTGAAGAGTTAACATAGCCCTGCACTAAACTGCAAATATTTACTGTTATCTAGCCCATGCGGTTAGGAATGGTTTCTGATGTTCTTTACTGATTGGGATAGAAATTAATACATTTGCCAAATCAGCAGACATTCGTCTGCTCTAGAAAAGACACTGTCTCCCAAACAAGAGGAACAATCAGGCTGCTATTGAGTTGCACTTGAAATAGTCTCCAGTTAATTCTGTAAGATCCACCCTTTTACTGCCAAGCCCCACACTGCCCAATGAAATAGAGTTATGCTAGAGACCACATTTATTCATCATTCAATATTTCAGGACGACACCAATCTTTATTCCCCTACCCACCCCGAAATCCATGTGGTTATGGTGTGGACCAGGGTGTGGAATGGGGGGTGCAGTTTTAAATGAGTTTTCATTGGGAGACCATCTGCATTGTCATGCGTAGTCACTCCTGTACAAGGAGGCTTAAAAAAGTTCATGGAAAAATGGAATGAAAAGATCATGGATTTTTTTCCATGAACTTTTTGAAGCGCCCTCGAGTTTCTTGGTATTTCAGTTATCTAATGTTGCTGTAACAGAAATAGCACAAGTGGATGGCCTTAATGACCAGAAATTCCTTCCCTTGCTGTTTAAGAGGCTAGAAGTCCAAATTCTGAGCCTGGCTCTAGGGGAAGGCTTTCTCTTTGTTGGTTCTGGGAAAGGTCCTTGTTTCCTGTCAGCATCTACAGGCCCAGCGTTCCTTGGAGATCTCCATACATCTTGGCATCAATCTTCCCCTGGATCTGGGAGCTTCACAGTGCAGTGACCCCCAGGTTTAAAGGACATATTCCACTATCAGTTCTTTGATTTTAGTGGTAGCAGGTCCCTCTGATTTCTGCTCACTTCTCTCTCCTTTTATTTATCAAAAGAGATTGACTCAAAATAGAACCTAATCCTGTCGATTGCATTGGGCCTCATTCACATCATAGAAGTGAGGATTTGCAGCAGTAAGACTAGAGCTGATCACATCAGATCCCATCACGGGATGATTGCATTATATTAACTCTCACCGTGGGGGATTATTATCTCTTATTACCAAACCAAGAGAATCTAAGCCCTGTCAAATTGACACAAAAACTTAACTACCACATCCTTTTTACCCCTTTTGTACTGTATTTGATGGCATTGTTCTCCAACCTTCCTTCCATCCCTCCATCCTCTTGGGGAGAGTAGCCACTGAACCTCTTAGTGATGCTGTGGTCCTCTCACCTTTGCGTTTCTGATGTCCTTGATGAAGGGTGGTTCTTCTGCTGAGTCTTTGGGCCTACCATACCTATTCTATCCTTTCCTCTGTTGTCTACCGTGGCTAGTTAGGCATTTCAACCTCACTCATCACGGCTCATCACTTTTCTAGGCTCTGAGGAACCACCTTAGCAGTAAATCTGTACTATCCTCTGGCCCATGCCTGTGATAATTAGGTTTTGTGTCAACTTGCCTGGGCCAGGATTCCTAGTGATTTGGCAGTTGAGATGTGGTTGTCCCCATGGCAAGATCTAATACAGTGTAGTTAACACTATGATGATTGAATATGAGCAGACAATCTATTGAAAGAATGTTTCATCAGGGGTGTGGCCTGCACCCAATATAATGGACACTCAGGCAAAGCTTGCTTGCTTTCTGCTAGACTTGGATCTTGCGTCCGGCTAGTCCCCCAACCTCTACTTCTTTGGACTTGAGCCAGTGGTCTGTTTTATTATCTGCTTACCTGCCTGCAGGATCTTCCTGTCTGCCTACTGGACATGCCTGCCAATCTTGGTTCATCTGACCCAGACCAGGGACCCTTCCACATCTACAATTTTGTGAGCCATTTCCTTGTTTAAAATCTCTTTATATATATATAGTCTTGGTATAGCACTGGGGGTTAATGTGCTGGACTGAAAAGTCACTTTGAACAGCAAGGTTGGCAGTTCAAGCTCACGAGCTGCTCCTTGCAAACCCTATATAGGATCACTATGGGTCAGAACTGACTTGATAGCATTCAACAACAACAATATAATATACATACACACCCATATATATATGTATACACATTTATAAGGAACTCTGATAGCGTAGTGGTTACGAATTGGGCTGCTAACCTCAGCGTCAGCAGTTCAAAACTACAGGCTGTTCCATGGGAGTAAGATGAGGCTTTCTGCTCCCATAAAGATTTACAGCCTCAGAAACCCTGTACAGGGTCGCTGTGAGTTAGAACCGACTCTATGGCACATAACAACAACAACAATACACATATATAAATTTCGCTGGTTTTGCTCTCTAGAAAACCCAGCCTGACAATGTCAGTGTGCTAAATCTTGTGTCTTGAGACATGGTTGGCCAGTCAATAACTCTCCCTTATTTAGTCTTACATTAGAGCAGTTTTCTTAAATTGGTGAAGCTGGAAATCAAAGTGTACAGCACACTAAGGAAACAGAATCATTGCAGATCAAGTATTCCTTTTAGAGAACTGACAAGGAAAGGGAAGAAAGGAGAAAGAAAAAGGAAAGGAAAGAAAAAAACAAAAGCAATTATTCAGGTAGTTAGAGGGTGAATCAAAAAACACATTTTATTGTGAATCGAGTGAAGGATTACAGACGAGATCATCAGCTTTACACTGAATAACAGATCAGACGCTTCGTTGCAATTCAATGATTGCCATCCCCTCTGTGCAACATCAGATTTTCCACTTCTTCCCTGTGATACTTTTCCTTTTTCCTCCTTCTTTCTCAAGCCTTCTGAATCTTGTCCTTAGACAAATGCTGTCCTTTTGGTCTCAAATGAGTGACCATTCTGTAGTGTGCAGACCTCCCTAGTGTCATTGTCTCCCCTAATGACTGCCTGGCTGAAAATTGAGCCACGAGGGTGAGTTCAGTTCCTGACCTGAAGGGTGACCAAGGACCGTAGTCTTGGGTTCCTTTTCTGGCCAGTTAGTCTGGTCTTTTTTGAGTTTAAATGTGATCCCTCTCAGAGCAGTTGGTAGTGGTGGCTGGGCATCATCTAGTTCTTCTGGTCTCAGAGTCATGGAGACTGATGCTCACATGGTCTATGAGTCCATTGGACTGCTTCCAAACATCTTCAGTTTTCTTCACTCATTTTCCTCTGTGCAAAGAAAGACCAATAACTGTACTTTAAATGGTCACTCAAGAACTTTTAATTCTCTGGTCATTACTCACAAAAGTAGGATGTAGAACATTGTCTTTGTGGACTGTGTTATATCCGTTGACCTTGGTGTCCCCAAAGACTACAGTTCTGAGGCCCCAGCCCCAGCTGAGGTGAAGTTTTTGTCTGCTTATTTATTACTATTGTTTTATTGAAAGATCTGGGTACATGTGAATGTTTCAAAGAAATACAGTCTGGAAAGCATGCAAAGCTGAGATTGCTGGGCATATTTGTGTGACGTAAGGTCATATGAACCAGTTACATCACCAGTCAGAGGGGGAAGGAACACATACACATGGCAGTGGTGAGTCAATTTATGAGTCACAGAAATGAAAAGTACATAAACACCAGGGAGTGGAGCCAAATGGAATGTCCAAAGTCCATTCTAATCAGGTGTTCTACAGGCGTTCTGAGAGTTTAATGACTCACTAGTCAAATGGTCAAACAAACAGGGGTTGGGCAAAGGCAGGGAGTAGGCACAGGTACTTTCCCTAGGTTGAATCTATGTAGCAGGTCCCCCAGGAAGAATGAGCAGGGACGGGCTGGAGGTGTAGGTACAGGTGGAGGGGTTCACATTCTTTATTTACTCTTTATTGTGAATTGAGTGAAGATTTACAGAGTAGATCAGTTTTCCATTCTACATTTCAGGCACAATTTTTTTCATAGATTACCAATCCTTAAATGTTGTATCACTCATCCTACTTTCTCCCTCTGCATCTCTTCTTCTATTCTCCCTTCTTTCCTAAACCTTCTGAACTTTGTCCTTGGGTAAATGCTGCCATTTTTATTTCAAATGGTTGCTTGTTTTAAAGTGTGTGTACCTCCTGAGAGTTATTGTTCCCCTTCGTGAGCTGTCTATTGTTTGGCTGAAAATTAAGCCATGAAGGCAAGTGCATTTCCAGACCTGAAGGTGAGAGGTTCATTTTTAAATGGAGAAGGGACATATCACTCTTTGAGGACAAATTAACAGACATCAATTTGGTGGTACTAAACTGATGAACTGCAGACTGCAAACTTTACAGTAACACCATCCAAGAGCAGAGACAGCATGTACAAAGTACCCCAGAGGTGGAATTAGTGTGGTGGCCATCTGGTGCCACCAAGTCTCACCCTTGTAGAACCCTTGTGTGGTGACAGGAATTCCTCAATGTGGCCTTTGGCCTTAATTCATTCAAAAGCAGCGTGATAAGACCTTTCCCCTTTAAATCCTGAGGCGTTACCTGTGCCCTTGTTTTCTACCCCAGAAGGTTTGTTTCATTTTTTAGCGGTTTCAGTTCTCTAGAGCCACTATAATGAAATACTACAAGTGAAGGGCTTTCACGGGGAGGAAGCTGGAGAGCTCTTGTTGCAAAGAGGGAACCGTATTCACTGAGATGAAACAAAACCTATGATTGACTGAAAGTAAAGTTCATGATCTTGTCAGTTAACCTTCACTCAGTTCACAATAAGAAGTTAAAAACAACAACAACAAAACAAAACAAGTGAATGGCTTTAACAAACAGAAACTTATTCTCTCTCACTTTAGGGGCTAGAAGTCCCACTTCAAAGCACCGCATCTAGGGGCAAGGTTTCTGTCTCTGTCAGACAGGTCCTTAACTCCTTTCAATGTCTGTGGCCCCAGTGTTCCTTGGAGATCTACATACAAGGGGGCTTCAGAAAGTTCATGGAACAATCCCATTATCATTTTGTTCCATTTTTCCACTAACTTGTTGAAGTGTCCTTGTATGTCTTGATATCAATCTTTCCCTGGACCAAAAAGAAGACCGGAGAAGAGTTGATGCTTTTGAGTTCTGGTGTTGGAGGAGAATACTGAAAGTGCCATGGACTGCCAAAAGAACCAACAGATCTGTATTGGATGAAGTACAACCAGAGTGCTCCTTGGAGACCAAGATGGCCAAACTTCGTCTCTCATAATTGATACTGAGTTATGCATGTAAGCAGCTGGTCCCAGAGGTTCCACAGACAGAAAGAAGTAGCAGAGAGGAGGCAAGGAGCCTCCTAAAAGGTCTGTCAAGCGCTTTGACACTGAGAGGCCATGAAGGGAGTCAGTGGTGACAAACTGCACTGCAGAGAGGGGCTGAGAGAGGCACACAGATGAGGGGAATGTTGCCTGAGTACTTCCTGACCCTGATACCAAGTTGTACCCAGTTATTTCCTGAATGAACCCCTAACTGTAAGTATTGGCTGTGAGGTCATTGTGGCCATTGCGTCAGATTATCAAACCCAGCAGAGGAATAGTCAGTGTCATGAGACGGTTGGTTGGCTGGTGTCAAGTTGGTAAAAAGGTGGAGGGCGGAGATATGTCTGATCTGTACCTCATAGGGATCAATCTTGGACTCACCTTTATTATTTTTGTTTTTAATGTCTATCAATGATTTCTTAACAGACAAAGCCTAGAGTTTTCATTCTTCTTGGACATACCCACATTACGGCCATGGGGGACTGTGGTCTTGGTGTACTGACCTCCAACACGAAGGTCCCAGAAGTGACGCAGGCCTCTGTGGGTCTGAGGCTTCTTCAGCTGCTCCAGGTCTTCATGGACCATTGGCCAGGACCTGACTGTAATTGACATCCTTCACGTCTTTCTATCCGTTCAGGAACCAGCCAGGAATCTTGTACTGGGCTGGAGTTTTTGAAAACTTCTATTACGTAATCGCCAGTATCATTTCTATCACAAAGGCCATGTTTTCCAAGGACTGATCTTTGTTTCCAACCTTTGCATTTCGATCATCAGTAATGATCAATACATCTTAATTGCATGTTTGATCAATTTCAGACTGAAGAAGTTGGTAGAATTCTTCAATTTCATCATTGACTTTAGTGACTGGTGTGTAAATTTGAATAAGAATTGTATTAACTGGTCTTCCTTGTAGGCGGATGAGTATTATCTTATCACAGACAGCATTATACTTCAAGAGAGATCTTGAAATGTTTTTTGATGACAAGTTCCCTCTTCAACTTGTCATTTCCGGCATAGAAAACTGTGTGATTATCAGATACAAAATGGCTAATATCAGTCCATTTCAGTTCACTAATGCCAAGGATATTAAATGTCTATGTGTTTCATTTCATCTTTGACAATTTCCAGTTCACCTAGATTAAGACTTCATACATTCCATATTCTGTATGTTAATGGGTGTTTACAGCTCTTTCTTTTCTTTTTGAGTTGTGCTCCATCAGCAAATGAATGTACTCCAAATGGGCGTAACTCTGCTTTGAGGAGACAGCTCTTCCCCAGTTGCATTTTGAGTGCCTCCCAACCTGAAGGGCTCATCTTTTGGCACTGTATCTGGCAATATTCTGGTGATCTTCATCATATTTCAGTGTTCAATATTCTGTTGTTAACAGTGTTGCACTGCAACGCATAAGGTTTTCAGTGACTAACTATTCGGAAGCATTCCATTGCTCCTTCATCCTAGTCTGTCTTCATCTGGAAGCTCAGCTGAAAGCCGTCCACCATGTGTGACCCTTCTGGTATTTAAAGTACCGGCAGCATAGCTTCCAGAATCACAGCAACATGCAAGCCATCACAGTATGACAAACTGACAGACAAGTAGTGGATTGGAATATTACTCAACCATAAAAAGAAATGGAGTACTAATACATACTGTTACATGGATGAACCTGGAAAACAGTGAAGGAAACCAGTCATAAAATGCAACATATTATCTGGTTCTATTTTAATGAAACATCCAGAACAAGCAAAATCTATAGAAGCAGAAAGATCAGTGGTTGCCAGGGACTGGCAGGAAGGAAGAAGGAGGAGTTAATGCTGAGGGATGTGGAGTTGTTGTTGTTAAGTGCCACTGAGTTGGTTCTGACCCATGGCAACCCTGTATAGGGTTTCCAAGGAGCGGCTGGTGAGCTTGAACCAATGACCTTGTGGTTCAAACTGACTTTGAAGTCCACTGCATTAGCTCAGAGCACCTACCACAGCAGGACTCCAGAGTCTTCATTAGCATGATAAACATGTTCTGGAATTAGATGGGTGATGATGGATACATACTCTGAACATAATAAAAAGCCATATCCAAAGAACCGAGGGCAAGCTGTACTTGATCACTGTGAGAAACATTGTTGACACCGACTAACACTCAAGTAATCCAATCAGTACTCATTTTAGGGAGAGTGAGGTTTTCTTTACTAGATTTTCAAAATTGGGTGCCCAACCCAGTAAACATGGGCAGATGCACCACATGGCCATTCCACAAACCACTTTATTCCCATGTCTCAAAAAAGCTCCTCCTCCAATTCCCCTTTTACTGGGTACTATGGAGTTTCACAGTCTACCATCCCCGCCCCTCCCCTCCCAAATATCCCCTTTACCTTCCCACTAGTTCTGCAATCTAGCCAGAAAGGCGCCCAGGGTCTTAATGACTGTATTCTTATTTAAAGTTCCTAGTCCTAGAATAGATTTCTTTCCCCACTTCCCCCAGTTCATCCTGCTTACCTATCCCTGGATGTGTCTGGTCTAGCAATCTCACAGATGCTTTATTCCTGAAGATGGACCATCTTGACAATTTCTCACAACCATGATCAAGTTGACTTTCAAGTTCAAACAGTTTATTGGCAAAGCGAATGTATGTTCTCAAAGTAGAGAACAGGTATCACTTTGCGGAGTGGAGAAGACCCGGATGGAGTCTTGAATCTGCATTTTTACGTATCTGCTCTAATATACAGCAATAAAGGGGAGGGACATTCATTTAATTCCTAGTAAAGGAGTGGACGTTTCTTGGAAATGAGGTGTCACCCCTTTCTGTACTTATTTGGTCCTCACTAGGAGTCCTGGTGTGGTGCTGTGGATTAATGCGCCAGACTGCAAAGTCATTTGAACTGCAAGATCAGCAGTTCAAGCTCACCAGCTGCTCCTCAGAAACCCTATACAGGGTCAGTATGGGTCAGAGCCGACTCAATGGCACTTAACAACAACAACAAAGATTTGCTATGAAGCTGAGGGATGTGCAATTTAATTTAGTATGCTAATAAAGCAAAAGTGACTTAAAGGTCATCTAGCTTTCAAATGTGAGTGTCCAGGTTTAGGCAAAGTCCTTAGCTAGTAGTTTTGTCTGTTTGTGCTTGGTTGCAGTAATTTTGATTGGCTGGTTCTGCTTGGTGCTTCGGCCCTTGCCGTTCTTTTCCTTTGCGGTTGGTTGTACCTGATACTCTTTTCTCCACCCTGGTCTCAGGTCCTGCTTCCTTTTTCCTTGTCCCTAGATGGTTCCTATCATCCTTACCTTCTCCAGTTCCTCAGTCTGTTAGTTCTGGGAGTTGAACTGTGAGAAACTAGGGGTACAGGAAAAGTTCTTAAATTTCTCAAAGGAAAATGAAGCTCAAATAGCCATCCCAGCATAATAGCTACGTTGTTGTTGTAAGGGTCATCAAGTCGGTTCTGACTCATAATGACCTTGTCCAGGGTTTCTGAGGCTTTTAAATCTTTCTGGAAGCAGAAAGCCTCATCTTTCTTTCATGGAGTGGCTGGTGGGCTTGAACCTGAATGGAAGGATAACTACCAATTAAAACAAGAAGTGATTAATCTTTTTTTAAAAAAAGATTAATTATGGGTTGTAGTAACTAATTATGGCAGGTAGGGCAAAATGAGACATGGTTAGGAGAGATTGATTGTGGAAAAAAGCTAGGAAGGTTGTTGCATTTTACTATAACTGGAGGCCTGGTGTGGCGCTGTGGGTTAACCAGCTTGAACCGGCGACCTCGCGGTTCAAACCGACATTGCACTACAGTGCATTAACCCACAGCGCCACACCAGGCCTCCAGGTAGGAGGATCTGTTATGGACTTATGGTGTAGCGCTCTAGGATCATCATTGGACTGCACTTACCACCAATAACTACCTCCCATTGGGAGGACTACCAGAGGAAGGCATACGTGTTTTGTGCAAGCCACTGACCCCACCCCTAAGTAGCGTAGTGGTTAAGAATCGGGCTGCTAACCTGAAGGTCAGCAGTTCGAAACTATGGGTAGTTCCGCGGGAGAAAGAAGAGGCTTTCTGCTCCCATAAAGATTTATAGCCTCGGAAACGCTGTACAGCTCCACCGCACATTACAACCACCACCACCATTGGAGAAAACCTGCCTACAGTGGGAGCAACACCTAAGATACACAAAACAACTAAAAAGTCCCTGAAATTCTTCGGGCTTCTATCCCATGCCAGAGATTTCTATAAATCTTCCTTTGCCTTTTTTCCTCCAGCAAGCCCACCTCAGATTCCCGTTCACCGGGACCCTCGGAGTGGCGCTGTGGGCTAAAGCGTCAGATTGCAAAGTCGTCTGAACTGCAAGGTCGGTGGTTCAAGCTCACCAGCTCCACGGAAACCCTCCCTCTACAGGGGTCGCTATGGGTCGGAATCGAATCACTTAACAACAACAGTCCCTCTGTATACGGATACACAACAAATGCTTTGCTCTTTGCAAAGAGTATTTGCTATGTTAACGACATGTAATTAAAAACGCTTTTGTGGTAACAACTGGATATCCTTTAAGGTCCCTTCCACTTTAATGTTCTATCATAATTTGATGGTTTTAAAACCTACTCTTGAGGTTGTGTTCACTGGGTTCAGGAGAATGACATACATTGAGTCATTCAATCAACAGTTACGACATATTCTTATAGGGTCCCGTGTCTCTATGGAAATAGACTGGGCGCCTTACTGCTTCCAACCGTGCCCATTCACTTCCGGGAATCCAAGGTTTTACTTTCGCTTCCGCACAAAGCCGAGACCCAGGTCACGCGCCAGGAAGTGCCTGGAGGTTCCTATGGAGCCCAACGAGGCCCAAACCGGAAGTGGTTCCTGGAAAATTGTTGTTGTTGTTGTTGTTGTTGTTGTTGTTATGTGCTGTGGAGTCCGTTCCGACTCAAAGCGACCCTGTACAGGGTCTCCGAGGCTGTAAATCTTTACAGGAGCAGAAGCCTCATCTTTCTCCCCTGGAACAGTTTATTTTCCAGAGAAACCTGCATTTGAAAACCATGCCACTACATTTGAAAACATGGTCATTCTTCCTGAAGGGAAGTGTAGAAGATGAGTCTCAGGGATCTCTGGCTCTCGGCGGAGAGGACGGTGCGCTCCTCCCAGCAGCCTAGGCGGCGGCGGGAACCAAGATGCAGCTGGCCAGGATTCCCGGGCGAGCGCATCTCAGTGTGGCCCAGGCGCCCAGCGAGGTTGCCATGGAAACAGAGTGTGCTGGTTAGATGCGAGGACGCGTCCAGGCCGCGCCTTTACTGTCTTTCTGCAGAGCGGGCTCACAGGACAGCCGGCAAGATGGTTAGTGTCCCTGAAGAGGGAGGGAGGACTTTGCGTAGGTCCCGAAGCTAAAATCACAGGTTCCCGGGACGCGTCTCGGTGAAGTGCAGGGTGTTGGTAGAGGGTGTTCACCGACTCCTGCGGGGACTGAGATGCAGCTGTGAAGTACCTGGATGCTTTCTTGCCTCTTGCCTCTTTCCCTGCCCCCTTGTGGAATGAGGAGCAGACCAAAAGCAGCCTGCGATGACAAAAAGTCTTCCGAAAGCATCTGGGACCCCAGTCTAACCAAAGAGATGAAAGAAGTGGAGCGTAGCAGTTTGGCGGCTCAGCGAAAGTACAGGCTGGCCCTTCTAGTAAAACATGCCTTGCAAAAAGAGTTTGATAAGCGTCCCTGAGGTTCCTTGGTAGGAATTTGGCATGTGAGGCCTGGAGTTCTCAGTGTTGATGGTCGAGGACTTTACTACTGTGTTTGTTTCTTTCACAGATGCTATCAAGGGCCAAACCTGCTGTAGGCGGGGACCTACCGCACAGTGACAAGAGAAAGAAGAAAGGTAGGAAGATTCCAAAAGTAGAGGAGCTACTTTCTCAGAGGGATTTCACTGGAGCTATTACCCTGTTGGAGGTAATGTCCAAAAAGGTTGCATCATAGGAGGCGGTTACCAAAATAGGGGTGAATGTTGGGTAAATGCTGGTTACTGTGTTGTTGGAACAGTTGGGTGTATATCTGGGTCTTTGTCAAGGGACCCTTTGTAACTCTTGCATTGACACAGTGTCCGCAACAATGGCTTCAAATGTACTAACGAATGTGAGAATGGTGCTGGACAAGGTGGCGTTGTTATTGTTGAAAGTGCCCTCAAATTGGTTTTGACTCATAATGACTCTGTATATTGTTTCCAAGGTGTAGCTGGTGTGGTTGAACTGCCCACCTTGAGGTTGGCAGTCCACTGCTTATCCTACAGCAACACACCAAGATGCCCTACCTCAGATTGTTGTGGTTAAGTGCCATCGAGTCGATACTGAAACTCTGTATAGGGTTTCCAAAGAGCAGCTGGTTGGTTTGAACCACCCAAACTTGAGGTTAGCAATCCAGTTCTTACCCTACAGCACCGCACTGTTGTTGGCTGTTAAGTGTTGTCATGTCCAGAAGCCCTATATAGAGAGTTAAACATTAGGCTGCTAACTAACCGTGAGGGTGGTGGTTCAAACCCACTGGCCACTCTGATGAAGAAACATGAAGCGTTCTGCTCCCATGAAGATGTAAAACCTTGGAAACCCTAAGGAGCAGCTCTTCTCTATCCTGTAGGTCACTATGAATGGAATCAACTTTACAGCAGTGGGTTACAGTGAGTTGAAACGGACTCATCAACACTTAGCAACAACTTGTAAATACGGTCAGATACGTTTTCCAAGCTAACTACCAAACTGATTAAAGACAAACTAAAATACTTCCATTGAAGAGTGCTTGTGATTATGTCTAGGGCAATTAATGGAGAATCCAATCTAAAAATATAAAGAGACATTTAGTACACTGTCAGTTCAAAGGTTGTTTACCCTAATCCCTGATAAGTTTAAGACTTATTCCTGTTTTGTTGTTACATTTTTTATTAAATTTAAATGGTCCTACCATGCTGGTGGGGAGCTCTGGTAGTGTAGTGGTTATGAATCGGGCTGCTAGCCCCAAGGTTGGCAGTTGGAAACTACCAGCTATTCTGCGGGAGAAAGATGAGGCTTTCTGTTCCCGTAAAGATTTGCAGCCTTGGAAACCTTGTGCAGGGTCACTGTGAGTTGGAATTGACTCCACGGCATACAACAACACCATGTTGGTGGAAGCATGGTGACTCCATACAGTAAGCACTAGACTGCAAACCACGAGGTCTGTGGTTCAAGCCTGCCAGCCACTCCATGGAAGAAAGATGAGGCTTTCTGCTGCCATGAAGATTTAAAGCCTCGGAACCTCTATACAAGGTCTCTATGAGTCAGAACCTACTTGATGCAAAAATTGTACCCACAGAAAATATTTTAAATGTTTGTGGCAGTAAGAACACAAACCAATCAAATTCACTGCAGTTGTGAGGCTTCTGTCTCCTAGCAACCGTCCAAGACAGAGTGAAGTGCTCCCACAGGGTTTCTGAGACTGAAAACCTACGAGAGCAGAACGCTTCATCTTTCTCCCAAGGAGCAGCTGGTGGTGCTGTCGCTGGGTTAGCAGTCCCACAATGAACCCACTGTGTCACCAGGACGTCTCAGTCATCTAGATGCTGGGGCTTCTGATTCCTTAGGTCCCCAGGTGCTCAGGAAGTAACTCGAGTGCTTCCAGGTCAGAGTCCAAGTAGCCAGTTCACTGAGCCGCTGCTTTGTGGGAAGGACGCATTACAAGATGTGCAGAAGGAGGAGGCATTTTGACAGTGCGGCTGTGAAGTCATTTCTCCTCAGCACCATTCTTGCCGCCTTGTTCTGACTCTCTAATACTTGGTTTCATTGTTCAGTTGCCCGTTTAGAGTCTGTTGCTGCTGACTTCTGTTAAACACAGTTTCATCTCTGTTGTGTCAGTTGGTCACTTTTAAAGTGACAGGGTTGACTTCAAAGGGCTTTGAGCTCCATACATCAGGGGCTGACTGCTGTGTAGGAGCCTGGGCTTCGTCCGTTTCTGGTTCTCATCTCTGGTTTCTTGAAGGCCACTCTGTCCCTGGTGTGCTGGGCAGGGAGACGCCACCCTGGGCTGACCTTTAGTAGGGTGCCAGTGGGAGTGCCAACCAGGCTGGGAAAGAGGGCTACTGTGATGATTCTGGGTGAAGTCATGAGTTCTGTAGCTTCAGGGAAGGTCTCGGGCAAACTCAAGGAGATGTCAGGTCAGAAGGTCTCCAGACCTAAGCTGCTGAATTCAGATTCCTTGCATTTGGTGATAGGAGGTTTCCTAATGTAGAGTCAGCTACAGCTGTAAGTTCTCATCCCAGACAAGAACATTGAAGGGGTGTCTTCTTTGTGTCATGGTAGAGGCGCCCAGAGTCCTGCAGTGATAATGCTCTGTAAAGATGTGGGGCTCACTACCTGCTTTTCCATCCTGTGAAGTGAAAATCTCACCTCCATGGTCATCCAGACTCCTCCCTCGAGTTTGCTTTTCCTCCAAAACAGGGCTGCTTTTGATGAGCCAGAGGAATTCATAAATATTATTCCCAGTGGACATCAATAAGGCCTCTCTCCCGTACTTCTAAAGGGCGCCTGACCCAAGCCATGATATTTTCGCTTGCATCAGATGCATGTGAAAGTTGGACAGTGAGTAAGCGTTGGTGCATTTCGGTGATGGTGTTGGTAAAGAACATTGAACAGACCATGGACTGTCAGAACAACAAACCAATCTGTCCTGGAAGAAGTGCGGCCAGCATGCTCCTTAGAAGTCAGGATGTTGAAACTTGGTCTCAGGTACTTTGGACACATTGTCAGGAGGGACCAGTCTCTGGAGAAGGACACCATGCTTGGTAAAGTGGAGGGACAGTGAAAAAGCAATAGAGTGACATGGTAGCAGCAACAGTTGGCTCAAATGTAACAAAACTGTTCCATTCTGTGTCAGGGGTGGCTAAGAGTCAGAACCGACGTGACAAGACCTGAACTCATGCAGGCCCTACTGGGCTAGCCTGTTCCAAGGTCACGTTGTTAGGTGGCGTCAAGTCGTTTCAACTCATAGTGACCCCAGGTCCAACCTAATGCAACACTGGCTGCTTTTGTGGCTTGTCCTCAATGAGAAGCTACACCCAATTAAATTCAAGGTAGAGAGGTCAGTTCACAAGGTGATGATGACTGTTTTTTGAGATTCCTGAGGGATCCTGGGGAGTCCTCTGGTGTGGCGCTGTGGGTTCATGTGCCAGACTGCAAAGCCGTTTGAACTGCAAGGTCAGCGGTTCAAACTCACCAGCTGCTCCTCGAAAACCCTATACAGGGTCGCTGTGGGTCTTAACAGACTTGACAGCACTTCACAACAACAACAACAAGGAATCCTGGCATGGTGCTATGGGTTAATGCACTGGACTGCAAAGTCTGTTTGAGCCACAAGGTCGGCGATTCAAATTCACCAGATTCTCCTTGGAAACCCTATACAGGGTCGCTATGGGTCAGAACCAGCCCGACGGCACTGACAACAAGGGATCAATCAATTGGATAGATTTTCTATAGGAAGCAATGCCATCATGGAGGATTCTGAGGAGGAAGTTTTAAGAAATTGAAAACTGCATTGGTGAGACAAAGACCAGGAAAATTGTGCTAAGAAACCTTTTTTTCCATCACAAAAATGCACTTGCTCATTCTTGGAGGGTAACAATGGCTCCTAAGAGAATCTTGTTGGGAAGCCTTACCCCATCTACCCTTTTGCCATGATCTTGAAGAACTCTGAAAAGGAGCACAATTTGAGTCCCTTGAGGTTATCAAAACTATTGTTTTGATGTGGTGTGAGCCTTGCAGAGCCTTCAGGACAGTGTTGTTGTTAAGTGCCGTCAAGTCAGTTCCGACTCAGAGCGACCCTGTATAGGCTTTCTGAGGAGCAGCTGGCGAGTTTGAACTGCCAACCTTGTGGTTCGCAGTCCAGTGCTGATCCTACAGTGCCACACCGGGAGTCCCGGGGCAAGGTTAGAGGCAGAAACTCCGCCCCCGGAAGTGCACAGACCTAGATGAGGCTGTGTTGAGAAACAAGGGCATCACGTTTTGATATTTTTGTTTAACAAAGGTTACTGTGATTTTGTGGAGTCCTGGTGTGGTGCTGTAGGTAATCACTGGACTGCTAGCCACAAGGTCAACGGTTCACTCCATCCACCCTGTACAGCGAGGACGGGGAGACTTTTTTCTGCTAAAATGTATACCATCACTCACGGGCCATGCAAAATTATCAACTTAAAAATTAGCCTGCTATATTTGCTCCTCGGAAACCCTATACAGGGTCACTGTGGGTTGGAATCAACTCAATGGCACATAACAACAACAAATTTGGTCAAACAGTTAACTCACCCCTAATGCAATGGGTTGTGGTCAGTGGTTCAAACTCACCAGCCACTCCTTGGAAACCTATACAGGGTTACAATGAGTCAGAACTAACTCAACAGCACTTAACAACAACAACAACAACGTGGTGACTGGAGCCCTAGTGTAGCACTGAACCGCAAAGTCAGTTTGAACTGCAAGATTGGCGGTTCGAATCCACCAGCTGCTCTTTGGAAACCGTTTACAGGGTCACTATGTCTGAAAGGACTTGACTTCACTTAACAACAACAACAACAGTGTGCTGGCTGGAACTGCAGTTGCCTTGGCAGGGCCAGACCACCTGATTTTGCTGACCTTGTACTGCCAGCAGGCCGGACGTTCCCAGCCTTCCTATACAGCGGCTCTATGCGTTGGAACTGACTCGTCAGTACTTAACAACAGCAACTGTGATTTGGCAGCAATATTTTTGATTTCCCTTCAGATATCTTTGTGGCCTCCGGCAAGATTGCAGAGTGAGGGGGAGTGCAGCAAAGTGTGGCGGGAGCAGGCGGGACTTCCTGTGTGGTTCCCTGTATCCTGCCCTCTGGTCCCGCTGCCCTGAGTTCATGGCTGCGGAATCTCTCAAACCTCAAGTTTAGCATTAACTATTTCACGTCATTTTTTGCTGTTCACCTGCACCCAAATTGTTAATGAGCGTCCTCTTAAATACTTTCTGGAGGAAGATAAAAGTAAATGCAGAAAAATCAATGTGTAGTGTTTGAAGATACACACTTTGTGGAAAATCATGCTCTATCCTGTGGGGGTAGGTTTAATAGAGATGACGTGTTTAATAGAAATGACTGTTGTTTTGCTTCTGTTACAATTTCATGTTGTTTATTGATAAATTAAACGTGGGATTTTTAGAAACAAATTCTTTTTTTAAGCTTGCTTCTTAGACAATGAGAAATTTCCCATGTGTTTTTTTTCCCTCATGAATTTTTCACCTGAAGTTCAAACGTCATGTTGGGGAAGAAGAGGAGGACACTAACCTGTGGATTGGTTACTGCGCCTTCCACCTGGGCGACTATAAGAGAGCTCTGGAGGTGAGTGAGAGACACTGTTCAGAACACAGGGTCCAGTGCGGTCCTGTTACAACAACTCATGCTCACAATGAGATTCAGACAGTTCAGGGAGAACAAATAGCAAGTGAAAAAAACCACCCGTCAGCCTTGCCCACCCTTCGGGTTTGTCACAGTGGTAGTGGTGTGTGTAAGATATTGCTTTCGAGGCCCTCTGTGTATCTTCAAGTCTATCTTGTTAGCTTTTTGTTTTATGCAGATACTAATGAGACTGTGGAGGCCAGGTGTGGCGCTGAACTGCTAACCACAAGGTTAGTGGTTCAAGCCCACCAGCTGCTCATTGGAAACCCTGTATCGGGCCTCTATGAATCAGAGCTGTCTTGAAGGCACTTAACAACAGCAATGAAACTGTTAACAGTCATATTAACAGTCATTTTGATTTGTGGCATTGATTACGGTCCCCACAATGTGACAGTGCCCTTCCCACTTCCTCCCTTGTGCAGTGTTTCCACTCGTCTTTGTTTCTAGTTCTTGCCTGTCTGCAGAGCTGAACCCCTGGACAAATACTGCCCTGTCAGACTCACACAGTTGGGTGGTCTAAGGAGGGCAACAGTTGTATTTCTTAAGTACATTTCAGAAGAGGAAAAATAAGCCATTTAAAACAATTTTGTTGAGGCAAAGTATATTAAAAAAAAAGTTTGTCGTTTTACCCATTTTTGGAAGTTGTACAATCATCACCACTGTCTGTTTACAAAAGTTTTCCATCTCCTCCCAGCACAGAGACTCAGCACCCCTTTCAGCAACTCCCACCCCCCGCAGCCCTCTAGCCCCATAGCCTCTAATCACCTAGGTCTCTATACATTGTCTATTCTAGATGGTTCCTGTCAGTTATTATTGTTGGCAAGTGCTGTCAAGTGGATCACAACTCATAGTAACTCTGTATAGCGTTTCTGAGGCGTACTGGTAGGTTTGAGTCTCCAATTCCCCACAATTAGCACTCCAGTGCTTATCCTACAGCGTCACACCAGGGCCCCATGTGGGACCACAGAATATTTGTCCTTTTGTTTCTGACATATTCCACTCAGCATCACATTTCCAAAGTTGATCCAAGCCATAGCTCATATCAAGACTTCTCTCTTTATGGCTAAAACATGAACCATTTTCTTAAGAGCTTTCATGAGTCTTTTCTCAGAAGCAGTTCATTTTCACTTTGCCTGGTTATTTGTAGGCATATATAGACATAACAAGATTCATTGTTGGTTTAGAAGCAGTCATTATTAAACCTACCCATCTCCAATGACCTGTCTGTAAGCTGAATGATCCAAATCTAAGGATAATTAGAGATGCCCCGTGCCTAGCAAATTTTAATTCCTACGTAAAGTTGTTTAAGCATTTCTCACGTATTTTGACGGCTAAAATGTAGCCCAAGGATAGTTGAAGAATCCTCTTCAGACATAGAACAGTGGGTGGGGGAGCTGGTAAACATCTCTGCAGGTCAGCTTATCCAATCTAGGCGAACAGCCCTGTTCCATTAGACAAGCCTGACCCATCCATTGCTCCACAGTCAAGGTGATGTCGTGCTTCCTCTATGTTTCAGGAATATGAAAATGCAACAAAAGAGGAGAATTGCAATCCTGAAGTCTGGGTGAACTTGGCCTGCACCTGTTTCTTCCTTGGGATGTACAAGCAAGCAGAGGCAGCTGGGTTTAAAGGTGAAATGAACCCTTTACTAGCTGATAGTCTTCACACATAGAGTCCTTTTGGAGGTTTTAAACCAATTCAGTCCTTTTCCTGGTGAGAAAAACATGAGCAGCATTAGAAAGCTTAAGAATAGCTTCCTTCCTCAAAGAATGAGTATCAGATTTTCTTCAAAGAATATTAGATTTCAGTGTAGGACCAAGAAAAAGACTCCATTCTGTACATTAGCCTGAACACATCCTCCTGTTCCAGGAACGTGCTAAATCAGCTCATGCTGCCTTAGAATATCCTTTCACCCCTAGCAACAGCGAGAACTAGATAAGCAGTAGACAGGACAACCCAAGGCCAGATGCCAGATGTTTTCCTTATCCTAGCCTAAGAACAAAGACCACCAGTGCTGACCAATTAAACTGTAACATCTCATACTTTGCCAAATGTCAACCAATCCAAATATTGTAAAGCTGAAAAACCCTGAGCTTGTTTGAAAACTCTATAAAAACTCCGCTAACAAAGAGCTCGGGGCCTTTTCCCGAGTCCGCTGTGCCGGATACGGAGAAGGCCCAGGCTTGAGCTTGAATAAACAACCCTTGTGCACTTGCATCGGCGTCAGCTCCTTGGTGGTCTTTGGGGAACCTGAATTCTGGCATAACATCAGCAACTTTAATTTTGAAGAGAGAGTTCATTCCCCACCCCACCCCCCCACCCCACCCCAAGAAGGGATGAATGAGAAAAAGGGCCCCTTCTTGGTCAGGTGTTCAAGCTGTGGTCAGGCGGTGTAGTAGTTCAGGCTCTGTGAGTTTGGTAGCTATTTTCCCAGTTTCTGAGTGGGAAGTCCAGTAATTTCAACCTGGTCATGGGAGAAAAGATGAAGGATGATTAGAGTGAGGATCAAATCTTTTAAATTCAGAGGATGTGGACAAGGGAACATTTGTCAGGGAAGAATGTCTTCCAGAGGAGAAGAGCTCGAGAATTAACTGACATACATGTATTTTGAAAAATACTCCAGCTCGAATCCTTTCTTGATTTGTACCCAAATTATTTTATATGCATTAGTGTCATTTTTCCTAATTTAAGTTACTTGCTCCATCTCACATTTCTTAGACACATGGATAGTCATATACCTGTAAAGTTATCATTCCTGATGTATAGCTATTTTTTTATTTTTCATAGAGTGAAGTATGACTTTTTGTTGTAAAAGAGATGTAGGATTGGACCTCCAGAATCAGGAAAATGTTCTAAGAATGTGAAGACAGTTTGGCAATTATTGGTGTTCATCCACCTCTTTGTTTGGTTACTTGTTTCGATGAGACAGATGATCAGAGCAGCAGTTTCATGGAATAGAGGTGGGGCTGGTCTCCAGGAAAAGAGGTGGAGTGTACTTGTAGAAAAGGAGATTTCAGGCAGATTGACCAGGGAGACTGGGAAGAACAGCTGAGGAGAGGAAGTTCAGCCCGTGGCAGGTGGCTGCTTCCTTGCTGTGTGTGGGTGGGGGGTGGGGGGAGGGCTTTGCTGTGGCTCCTCAGTAGAAAGAACCAGGGCTAGGGCAGAACCCAGTCTGAGAGCAGTTTTCTTCAGGCTCTTGATGTTCACACTTTCCAAAACTTCTCGGAAAGTTGGATGAAAAGAGAACGGAATTTTCCCACAAACTTTTGGAAGTCCCCCTCGTAGAGTAAAGCAGAGAGACTCTATCTCACTTCATTCCTGTTCAGAGCTTTGCGTGAGCAGTGTGTGCTTTTCTTTCAGCTCCAAAAAGCCGGCTCCAGAACCGTCTGCTCTTCCACTTGGCTCACAAGGTAACCTGTGTTTCTAGCTCACACTTTCAGCTTTGAAACTAGCTTTCTCTTTCTTCCTTCTTGTTTCCAGCAATGATGAAGAATAATGAGCTGGAAGCTCTTAGTATGTTCTAGAACTAGTGGGAATAAGTTTCAGTCCTATAGGATTGCTCCCCATCCACGTTCCCAAGTCTCTTAATTTATTCAGAGGTGGTAACTTTTAGTTCTTCTTGAGTGGGGGCTGTTACTGTTAGTCTGGGCGTACTGTCCTATTCAAAGTCGCCCCACCTTGCTGAGCCCTGGAAATAAGACACTCTTCAGAAGTAACGTGTAGCAAGAATTTTGATCTCCAAAAGATGCCTTAGAGAACCTTTTTTTTTCAGGTTACAAACCTTAAATATTATACTCAAAAATATAAATGTTATTCTTAAGTGCCGTCAAGTTGGTTCTGACTCATAGTGACCCTGTCTGTGTAGGGTTCTGGAGGAGTGGCTGGTGGATTTGAACCGCTGAACTTGCAGTTCAAACTGACCTTGTGGTCAAGTGCTTATCCTCCAGCAGCACACCAGGATGCTGTGGGATATAAAGAAGTAGGGAAACTACAACATCCACCGTATACCAAAATAGCTTCCTGTGGAGTAACTGTCTTCATATGCACGTTTAGCTCCACTTTACAGAATTGAACTCATGCTGCATAGGTATTTTTATAAATATTCTGCTTTTTTTTTACTTGTCCTCATATGATAAGCATATTCCTGTATCACAGATTCATCTCAGAAACAGGATTTAAAAGAATTGCTCCATCACCTTTCATCAAATTCACGTGCCATAGTTTACTTATCATTGCCCAGTTTGACCTTTAGATGGTTTTTGAATTTTACAAAAATACCATTCTAAATATCCTAGATATGGAGTTACTGGGTTAATGGGTATGAATTAAAGTTTTAAATTCATACTGTTGGATTGTTTTGCAGGAAGTTGTCTAATTGCCTACCGACAGCATTTGAAATAATAATTTGGGGTATTTTACATTTTACATAATTGTGATGTGTCTCTGTTTAGTTCTGTCAGGCTTTGCTTTATGTTTTTCAGACTGTTATTACGAACCTACAAACTGGATTATGATGTTTTCCTAGTGGACTGAAACATTTGCATTATTGAAAGTCCTCTTTATTTTCTCTAGTAATTCCTCTCCACTTAAAACTCATCTTGTTGAATTTGCATTGTAGTGAGTGTTTGACTACTGTGTCTCTCTCCATCCATTTACTTCCTAAGGAGCTCTGGTAGTGTAGTGGTTACGAATCAGGCTGCAAACCTCAAGGTCAGCAGTTCAAAACTACCAGCTGTTCCACAGGAGAAAGATGAGGCTTTCTGCTCCCATAAAGATTTACAGCCTCAGAAACCCTGTGCAGGGTCACTATGAGTTGGAACCAACTCTGTGTCACATAACCACCACCACTACTTCCTAAGAAGCCTTGATAGCACAATGGTTAAGTGTTTTGCTGCTAATAGTAAGTGAGCAACCGAAAAGTTAGTGGTTCAAGCCCACAAGCCGCTGCGAGGGAGAATGATGTGCTTCTGTAAAGATGTTCACCTTGGAGACCCTCCTGAACAGTTCTCCCTACAGTACAGGCTCACTATGACTCAGGATCAACGCTCTCTACAGCCGGAGTACTTTCTATCTATTGTTTCCCTGTGTTTACGCTTTCTCTCTATGAACGTCATATCGTTTTGTGAATTTTTACCCAATTAAAAATCTTCATACTTTCAATTCTGTTATTTAACATGCTTACTTAGTTGAATGTAATTACTGGTATGGTCGAGGAGCTCTGGTAGCATAGAGGATTACAAGTTGAACTGCTAATTGTAAGGTCAACAGTTCGAATCTACCAGCTGCTCTGTGAGAGAAAGATGAGACTTTCTGCTCTTGTAAAGCTTTACAGCCTTGGAAATCCTATACAGGGTCGTGATGAGTCAGAATCGACTCCACAGCACAGCACCACCACTGATGTGGTCAGCTTTATGACTCACTTCTTACTAGTTGTTTACCCCAACTGGTCTGTGTACCTTTTCCTCTCTCTTGTCTTCTTTTAGATTGATTTTTTTTATCTTCCCTAATATCAGCTTCTTAACTGTGTATACCTTTAAAAATATAATTTTAACAGTTACCCTAGCATGTGTTTTTCACCTATGAAATTTTAATAGTAATTGGTATTTTTTTTACCAATTTCCTGACAATTCAAGGACCTTCTGTCATTTTAACTCATTTGTTGTTGTAATTTTCTTAGGTGACATCGAGTCGGTGCTGACTCATAGCAACCCTATGCAAAACAGAACAAAACAGTGCCCGGTCCTGGGCCAACGTCACTGCCATTGCTATGCTTTAGCCCATTGCTGTTGTCAGCCCATCTCCTTGGGGGTCTTCCTCTTTTTTTGCTGACCCTCCATTTTACCAAGCATGATGTCTTTCTCCAGGGACTGGTCCCTCCTGATAATATGTCTGAAGTATGAGAGATGAAATCCGGCCATCTTGGCTTCTAAGGAGCACTCTGGCTGTACTTCTTCCAACACAAATTTGTTTGGTCTTTTGGCAATCCATGATACTTTTAATATTCTCCTCCAACACCAGAGCTCAAAGGCAGCACTGCTTCTATGATCTTGTTTATTCATTGTCCACCATTCACATGCATATGAGGTTATTGAAAATATCATGGCTTAGGTCAAGTGTACCTTAGTCCTCGGACTGGCATCTTTGCTCTTGAATACTTCAAAGAGGTCTTGTGCAGCAGATTTCCCTAATGTAATACATCATTTGACTTTTTTTTTTTTTTAATGTTTTATTGTGAATTATGTGATAGTTTACATGAGAGAACTTTAGTTTTACATTCATTCTATCGTATATCGTCTCATTGCCATGGTTACAATCCCCTCCATGCATCATCAACCGACCAAAGGGTATACCCTACAAACCCCCCCCCTCACTCCCCCCCCCCCCCAAGTCTTCAGCACACAGTCCCTCTCCCTCTCTGGATCCAAAGTCCCCAGCTGCTTCATCACTCCACGTCATCGCATTTGACTTTTTGACTGCTGCTTCCATGGGTGTTGATTGGTGATATGAGCAAAATGAAGCCTTTGACAATTTTAATCTTTTCTCCACTTATGATGTTATTTATTGGTCCAGTTGTGAGGGTTTTTGTTTTCTTTACATTGAAATGCAATCCATATTGAAGGCTATGATTTTTGATCTTCATCAGTAAGTATTTTAAGTCTTCTTCACTTTCATCAAGCAAGGTTTTATCATCTGCATATCGCAGGTTGTTAATGAGGCCTCCTCCAGTCTTGATGCCACGTTCTTCTTCATAGAACCGAGTTTCTTGGATTATTTGCTCAGCATACAGATTGAGTAAGTATGGTGAAAGGATACAACTCTGGCACACACGTTTCCTAAGTTTAAACCATTCATTATCTTCTTGTTCTTTTCAAACGACTGCTTCTTGATCTATGTGTAGGTTCCTCTCATGAGCACAATTAAGTGTTCCAGAATACTCATCCTCCACAATGTTGTCCATGGCTTGTCATGACCCACACAATCGAAAACCTTTGCATAGTCAGTAAAGCACAAGTGATATTCTCTGCTTTCAGCCAAGATCCATCTGATGTCAGCAATGACATTCCTCGTTCCACGGCCTCATCTGAATCTGGCTTGAACCTCTGGCAGTTCTCTGTCAATGTACTGTTTCAGCTGTTTTTGAATTACCTTTAGCAAAATTTTACTTGCATGTGGTATTAAATATATTGTCTGATGATTGCCGCATGCCATTGCGTCACCCTTCTTTGGGATCTTGATGATTTTATCTTCTTCCAGAGGGGCTTTACCTCTGCTGTCAGGCACTTATGACAGGGGCAAATCACCTTATTCTTGTCAGGGATTGCAGAAATTTAAAGTTGGTCTTCAGTTTCTTACAGCTCGTCTGTATCCTTTTCCCTCCTATGTCTAGCTTTTCAGGCATCCCAGCTGAAAGCCTTGATGGTCCTTGCCCATGTTTGTGCAGTAAAACCCATAAGACTTGTAGAAACTGCATGGTCTTCAGCACGTCCACCAGCAATTGAGAACTGGTCACTGGTTTAAGAGAAAACGTGGCACTCATCATCAGTCTTGCCTCTGACACTTGCCTTCTCTGTAGTGTCTCACATTTCAATACCATAATAGTGTCTCTTTTCCTTCTATTTTCCCTCTTTTTCTGTGTCAACCTTGGATAATAGTGTTCCCCTTTTTGCCATCTTTTCCCTTTAAAGAGGACCATGAATATTTTTCCATGTCAGTTGCTAGTCTACAGAAGAGCTTGTAAATGTCATCTGAGGGCTGGAAATTAATCATAAATGGGATTCTCGGACCATGTATTAAATTTTTTAAATGTGAACTTTAGGAGGTGTCATACCGACATGTGGGTTCTGGCATCCCTTGAAACATTAGAAGATTTGAAAACCATGGATTTGCAGTTCTACATCAACAATGGTTGAAGCTCAGTTATGGGTACTCCTTTTTAAGGGCTAGGCTTTCTGTATTTCCCCAAGTCCTGGAAGCTCTGTAGCCTTTTAACGTGAAACTACAACACTCGGCTGCCCTTCATTTTAATACACTCGCAGCGTTCGTTCATCTAATCGATGCACCATTACTAATAATTTTCCTATTGTTGTGATTTGACTTCTTTCATATTTTCATGCCCAGTACAAGTGGTAAGATTTGGAGCCTGTTTTCTTGCTGTTTATTATCAATTAAGCAAAGTATAGGCAGAAAAGAAAATTTAGCCTCAAAATAAACCTTCCCAAGCTCGCCTTTGACATAGAGAAGCTGCACTCGTTTGTCTCTTGCATCAAAGCAATATTCAAATCATTCTTAGAAAAATTCTCTCTGATATATCAGTCATCAAACTGGAAGTCAATTTCAGAATTTGTGTGTGTGTGGCTATTTTAAAGTGTTTTCTGCTGATTAAAGCCTATCTCCACACAAGGTGGTGGTGGTGGTTTTGTGGAGTCAGTTCCAGCTGTTAGTGACGCTATCAGGTTTCCAAGGCTATAAATCTTTGTGGTTGTTAAGTGCCATCAAGTTGGTTCCGACGCATAGTGACCCTGCAGAGAGTTTCTAAGGAGCAGCTGATGAGCTTGAACCACCAACCTTGTGACTGAACCAGCATGTCAACCTTACAGTTCAATGCATGAACCCACAGCACCATACCAGAGCGGAAAGCCTCATCCTTCTGCAGAGCAGCTGGGTAGATCTGAACTGCTGACCTGGTGGTTAGCAGTCCAGCTCATAATCCACTGTGCTCCCACGGCTCCCTGCACTAGGCGTGAGGAATCTATATACATCTTAAGGTCTCTCACAAAGAGTATGCACCTGTACGACCTCCTGTATCTAGTCCTGGTGAGGCACTGTAGGATAAGCACTGAACTGCCAATCACAAGGTTTATGGTTCACACCTACCAGCTACTCCTCAGAAACCCTATAAAGGTTCGCTGTGAGTGGATACTTAACCGTGACAAACCCTATGTATAACAAAAACCTCTAACTGATACCTAGTACCATCAGGTTGATTTCAACTCATAGCAACCCTGATAGGGTTTCTGAGACTGTAAAATCTGTGGGAACATACAGCCTCATCTTTCTCCCGTGGTGGGTTTGAACTGCTGGCTCCTTGATCAGAGGTCCAGCACCTCGCCCACAGCACCTAACCCACCCAAACTAAAGGTAGCTATTACTTGACGAACCACTTAACAAAATCTACATACAAGGTTAGATAGACTGTCCCAAGAATGGAAGAGTGGATGAACATTAACAAGTGTTTACTATGTCACAACACGAGAAAGACATTTTGATTCCACGTTTCCTACAAAGGAGAAAGAAATACAAAAGTACAGGTAAACAGTCTCTGTTTCTAGAGCAGAGGCATAGGAAAACCTAAACGGAGGGAAGAACTAGAACAGGGGAGGGGGCTATTTTAATTCTCTCCCTGAAGGAGCCATGAGGAGAACAAGGAACCAAGGGAAATGGGAAGATCCAGACACAAAGGAGGCAGAGGAGGACGAGTTCTGACCTCTAGAGCCTAGATGTTGCTTTCTGTATGCATACACTAAGGAGGATGTTAATGTAGGCTTTTCCTCTCTCCCAATTTTAGTTTAATGATGAAAAGAAGCTGATGAACTTTCATCAGAATCTCCAGGATATCACAGAAGATCAACTCAGTTTGGCCTCCATCCACTACATGCGATCGCACTATCAAGAAGCTATCGATATATACAAGCGAATCCTGCTAGATAACAGGTCTGCGCTCTTGACCTTGCCTACTCAGAGTCATGATCGTTCCGTAACGAGTCTGCCTAAAGACCTGGAACTACCGTGCGCACAAATCTGCAATGGCAATGTGCTGGTGGGACCAGGCTCTCCTTAGGGCTGGGTCAGAGTTTCTCCTCCTCTTTTTCACTATTGTCACCACCCCACCAAGGAGCCTATTTAGACGTTTTTACATAATTGTCCCCATGACATTTGAACCCCACAGAAACCGCATCTGTTTATGCGTTGTGTATGTATATCTGTGCTTTACACATAAAGTAAGTACAGTTTGGCACATGCACACACATACTTCCTCCCAAGAACCAACTTCCGCCTTTCTGAGGGGAATGTTGTATGTGGTGAGAGTGAACAGGACAGATGCTCCAGTCACTGTCATCATTACAGTGGAGCCGACTTACCTATAGAACTAGAAATTGACCATCTTGAAGAATCCAATGTTCTAGCTCTACAACTAGCCTTTCTCCTGCTCGCCAGACGATCACGCACGCCTCCCTTCTCGGTTCTTGGCTTGACCATCATAGTCTCCCCCGATCCCCCTTCTGGTCATCAAGCCCACCTGGCCTGTCTGGCCTTTCTCCATTTGGTGTGAGCTTCTGTGTATTTAGGCTCAACTCCATCATGTGCCTGTGTATTAGCACGAGCAGGTAGAAGTTGAAGTTTCCCTTCTCTGTCTGTCATCTTTGACTCTCTTTCTATATAACAGCAAAATATTACAATGAAAACAGAAAAAAACGGATCCCAGTGATCATACCTTGCCTTCTGCCCTCATGGCTTTGCTTTCTACCTGAGCTGTTCAAAAAAGTGTCTGATTTGACAACATTTCTTGATGCAGACGGACTTAACTGTTACCCTTCGCTCTTCCATTTCATAGGGAATACCTTGCTCTCAATGTGTATGTGGCCCTCTGTTACTACAAGTTGGACTACTATGATGTGTCTCAAGAAGTTCTAGCTGTTTACCTTCAGCAAATTCCTGACAGTACCATCGCTCTCAACCTGAAGGCTTGTAACCATTTCCGCCTTTACAACGGCAAAGCAGCTGAGGTAGGCATGCTCAGATTAAGGAGCTTCCCGAATTCTTGTGTTACTTTGCTCAGTGTTTTTTAAATGCCAAGATGTGGTCTTATCAGCATCATGCATTATGTAACTACTGAGATGGTCATATCATTTTCTCTCTGTTTCATCTGTTACTATGACAAGGGACAGAGACTGAGCTATTTTCCATTGTTAAATCAACTTTGCATTGCCAGATGAATTCCAGTTTGGTTATAGTGTATTCTTTTTACATATCACAGGACATACTTTGTTCAGAATTTAAGATTTTTGCATCGATACTTATCAGTGATTTTGCCCTTTTTTTTTTTTTTTTCTGTATTATTCATCAGGTTTTAGTACAAAGATTAGATAAGCCTCATTAAGTGAATTGGGAAGGGCCCCACATGTTTCTGTTGTGTACAAGACTATAAGACTGCCACGATTTCTTCCTTAAAAGTTTGGTAGATTTGTTAATGAAGCAATCTAGGCTTGGAAGATTTTAAATTACTAATTAAGTTTCTTTCTTATAGGACTTGGTGATGTTTTCTACTTTTTCTTGTGTCATTTGCTGTAGAAAAATTTGACCATTTTATTTACATTTTCAATTCTTTGGCAGTCTTGTAAAAAACCAACTTTTGGTTTTATTAATCCTTTTACATAATTGTGTTATTTTAAATTCGTTTCTGTGCTTAGCTCTGTTAATTCCATCTGTTTTGTTTCAGTGTGTTTTGCTATAATTTTTTAAATCCTTGAAATAAATGCTGAACCTACTAATTTTTAACCATTCTTTTCTAAAATATCATTTTACGTTAAACCTTTTTTCTCTAGCTATTGAATTAGCTGCATTCCAAGTGTGAATACCCACTATAATTTCTAATTTCTAGTGTAAGTCCTTATTTTAGATTAATTAGAAGCATATTTCCTGATTGTTCCATCCACAAGAGAATTTCCCAGTGATCTTTTTGCTAGCAATTTGCAGCATAATTGTCTTGTAATCTGAGAGATTGTCCTGTATGGTGTTATTCCTTTGATATTTCTTGAAACTTGACTGTGTGTCTAGTATGTGGTCAGTTTCTCCAAGCTTGACTAGAATATGTTCTTTGAAGATATTGGTGCATGATTTTGTGTACAGCTATCCCGTACTTTTCAGAATTCTCTTTACACCTCTTTACTTTTATGAAAGACAGATGTTAATGCCTGTTTTCTGTAACTGAAAGAAATCCAAAGAGGATTTTTGCTTTTATGAAAAAAGGTGAAAAGTAAATCAGGCATTTGCTGTGCAGCTCTGTCACGTTCATAATTCTGTTTGAATCTCAGGCATTCAAAAAGCACTGAGAATGTCTCCCCCTAGCTGCTTCCCAGGAACTGCACCAGGCTTCTCAGCAATAAACTGAGTTCCTGACTTTGAACTGTGTCCGTGAACACTGGATGTTAGCTTCAGTTTAGGTTTTATGTGTTGTTTGGTCTGATTTGGTATGTTGTTTTTTGAGTCTGGGAAGGCTCAATACATTTTCCCATATAAATTAACGATAATTGTTTCTTTGCTTTACACCATTTCGGCTTAACTGAAAGTTTCATAGAAATGTTCTACTTTCAGAGGACAGGGCAAACTATATCCATTTTGTTAAGTAGATCTTTGATGATGTACAGGGGTTCTATAGAATATTCAGATTGTCTGTTCAGCATCAGGTGGGTTCAAGCCTCCCACTGGAGCTCTGAACTGGTCTATTTCTTCTAGTTCTTTCCATTTTTGCTCTATGGATTTTTGAGGCATATGTACAATTTTAAGTTGTTGCATCTTCCCGGTGAACTGACCCTTTCTTTAGTATAAAGCACCGCTCTTTTCTCTAATTATACTTTGGTCTTCAGACATTTTGTATGCTCTTAACGTGGTTATGGAGTCCTGCTGTGGTACTGTAGGATAAATGCTGGACTGCTAACTAACTGCAAGGTTGGCGTTTCAAAGCCACCAGCTTCTCCTCAGAAACCCTATACAGGGTCACTGAGTCGGAACCGACCCAACGAC
>NW_006408559.1:12683995-12688913 GCF_000296735.1 Chrysochloris asiatica
TGTTTCTTTGAAACCATCCTTTTACTCTCCGCCTCTTTATGACTTTCTGTTTTCAGTGTCTCCTGTGGATGTAGTTGGGCTTTTTTCTCTAGCCTGCCTGTCTCGACCATCGGATAGCGTGTTCAGTTCTCTGCAAATGGGCCGCAGGCACGTGCAGCTCTGTCATGTTCATAAACTTCTGTTTCAATCTCAGGCAGAACTCAAAAGCTTGATGGACAATGCCTCTTCTTCCTTCGACTTTGCTCAGGAACTCATCAGGCACAACCTGGTGAGTCACGGGCCCCTGTCCACAGCCCCTTCTGCCTTGGCCCCTGTGCGTCTCCATAGTAGCATGAGGAAGGGAAAATCAGGCTCTAATCCAGGTACACACACACACACACACACACACACCACGGTGCAGGAGAGAAATGGGGTTCAGGATGCAATCCCTTTCCTTGAGGAAATGCTTACTGGGAAGCTAGTAGTACACCCAAGAAATGTTGACAAAGAAGCACAAGGCACTGTGGAACCCAGTATTCGTTTTGGTGGGGACAGACAAAGGAACCAAGCCTCGTGGGTTAGAGTAAATGAGAGAAATGTACGAGCTGGTCTTTGACTCATTCTAAGTGAGGACATTCGTTAGGATGAAGAGGAAGCTATGAATTGCAGGTGAGCAGGTTTCTCTTACTGGAACAGGAAGTTTGTAATGGTGAGGAGTGGACAGTAAAGTTGGATGGGGTTCAGAGGTGGTGTGAATTGGGTCATAAAGGCCATTGATAAAAACATCAAAGCTCGGGTTCCGTTCCATTCTATTGTCCTTGCCTTGTAGTGCTAGAGAACAGCTACTTTCAACTCAAAGCCTGAGACACAGGCTGATTCCTGGTCTGACACCTCTTGGGTCTTTTTCCCTTTCTTTGATGCTCCAGTTCTTCCAGTACCCCTGCCATGGCAGACTCTCCCACCCTTTTCTCTCCACCATCTACCCCGTCACTAAATCCTAGCGTCCTTTCTCGGCAACGTGTTGGAGTTACTTCATTTCTTCTTGAATCACAGATTACTATGGTCAGTTGGCTCTCATGATGGGTTCCTGCCTGCAGCCTTCTCACTTCCAATCGACTTTCTAAACTAAGCCCGATTCCTCCTGATGAAGAATAGTGAGTTAGACGTGGTAGTCTAGAATGGAAGCTTAGGCAGGGATCAAGTCTGGAGAGTAGATTTAGGAGTTATCCTAGAGTTGACTTCTAACACTGTATATGAAGTCCTAACACTGAATATGAAGAAAGCATTAAAAACAGAAAAGTATGATTCCAAGAGAACATCAGTGGGTAAGGCATGGGAGGAAGACGAATCTTAGATGACAGCACGAAAGGACTGGCCAGAAAGAGCACAGGGTGACACGGCGTCCTGTAAAAGAGTGTCCCTCAGCCCTGACCACCAGCATCGTCACCAAGGCCTCTGGAGATAACGGTGCTGCCTCTACCCACAGAGTCTTATTCTTGGTAGGCTGGGATCCAGCTCTCAGTATTTCTTACTGACTTCCTGGTTGGGTATAATATGCAGCCAGAGTAAAGCACCATGTGAACATGTGACAGGAAGAAACATCTCCAAGAGTAAATAGGGATTATCGTTGGATGCAAGAGTGAAGGGAGAATGTGTATGCCTTTGTTCTTCAGTCCTGCTGTAACAGAAATACAACCAGTGGACAGCATTAACAAACAAATGTATTTTCTCACAGTTCTGGAGGCTGGAAGTCCAAGTTCAGGGCACCAGCTGTTCTCTCTTTCTTTATTGGTTGGCTCCTTGGTGGTCTTCAGGGCCATGGTGTCTATTATCTTCCCATCTCTACTTCCTGATGAAGATCATAGACCACAGTTTTCGGTATGGGTTGCACCTCAATGTAAAGAAAACAAAAATCCTCACCACTGGACCAATAAATATCATGATAAATGGAGAAAAGATTGAAATTGTCAAAGACTTCATTTTGCTCGGATCAACCATCAACACTCATGGAAGCAGCAGTCAAGAAATCAAATGACGTATTGCATTAGGCAAATCTGTTATACAAGACCTCTTTAAAGTGTTCAAGAGCAAAGGTATCAGTTTGAGGACTAAAGTACGCCTGACCAAAGCCATGGTATTTTCAGTAACCTCACATGCATGTGAACATTGGACAGTGAATAAGGAAGACCATAGAAGAATTGATGCACTTGGGTTATGTTGTTGGAAAAGACCCTAAAGACCAAAGATATCATGGACTGCCAGAAGAACAAACAGTCTGTGTTGGAAGAAGTACAACCAAAATGCTCCTCAGAAGCCAAGATGGCCAGACTTTGTCTCTCAAACTTTGTACATGTTATCAGGAGGGACCAGTGTCTGGAGCAGGACATCATGTTGGATAAAGTAGAGGGTCAGTGAAAAAGAGGGAGACCCCCAAAGAGATTAACTGGCCCAGTAGTAACAACAGTGAGCTCAGGTGTAGCAGTGATTGTGAAGACGTCACAGGAGTGGGTGGTGTTTTGTTCGTGTTTTGTCCGTGGGGTCACTAAGGGTCAGAATTGACTCAATAGCATCTAACAACTGCTTCCTTCAGTTGCTCCTTCAGTTGCTCGTTTTCTATCTTGTAAGAGATGCCCCCTGCAGGAATTGTGCCTCATGATCATAACAAAGACAACCCCAAATGGGGTTAGAAGTTACACTTTATAGTTTGGGGGGACACAATTCATAATTGAACACTTTCATTTTTCCTTTTTAATACTGTAGTTTAGTCCTCCCCCCCCCCATTCACATATTACTTTTTTTTTCATTTTAGTATAGGTATCTGTTCTTAAGCTTTTACAATAATGGTCTTTTGCAATATTTCTCCTTTTGTGACTGACTAATTTCACTCAGCATAAAGTCTTCAAGGGTCATCCATGTTATACGGTGGCTTGCAGCTTCCTTGTTAATCTTCAAGGTAACATAGTATTCCATTGTGTTTATGTTCCAAAGTTTGTTTATCCATTCTTCCATTGATGGGCACTTAGGCTGTCTCCATCTTTTTACTATTGTGAATTATTCTTGTTCAGACCCATAGCTACCCTGTATAGGGTTTCCAAGGAGCAGTTGGTGAGCTTGAACCACTGAACTTGCATAGTGCTACTATAAACACTGGTGTACATATATCTATTCGCTTTTGCTTTATCACATATTACTTTTATAATACAAAAAAAAAAAAAACCAACAACTGGAAAAATACTGAGAATAGTACAACTCTTGTTAGAGCATTGACTTACAAGTTAATTCGGGGTCAGAGTCACAGCACACCATGTCACTTTGGGCAAGTCATGAGACATGCTGAGCCCATGTTCTCGTGTCTGGAACCCAGGGAAGAACAGCAACTGGACGTCTCTGGAAGGGTTAATAAGGTCATGTGTTCTCACTGTCATCGTCTGACCTCAATGTCAAAGACACATCATGGAGCAAGAGAACTGAAGAAGCCCCAAGAATTGTGTGACTTCTGAGAGAAAGTCTGCTGGTGTGCTAAGAAGCGAAGCCTGTTTTCTAGGAGTTGGGGAGTGAAAGGAGCAGTCAGCCACATACTTCTGACTATGAACCCGATACAACTAACCTTTAATTAGAAAAAACAGGCACTCTGAAGAGGTAACAGTTGGACCAAGTGGAAGATTTCCCAGACAGTCAACACCCTTGTGTACGTTCCGAGCTCATGAGAACCTGGTGCAGATGAATGAAGGTCTAGAGGACAGACGAGGGACTGCATCTTGGCAGAAGGACACATCTCTGACAAAGAAGAGATGGCCAAGCTGGTGTTTGAGGTAGAAGACATGATGTCGTTCATGACCAAGGCCTTGATCTGTTGTTATAGTTGTTAAGTGTTGTCGAGTTGGTTCTGCCCAAAAGTGACCCTGTATAGGGTTTCTGAGGAGTGGCTGGTGAGCTTGAACTGCCGACTTTGCGGTTCAAATGAACTACAGCGCCACCCCTGGACTCCAAGGCCTTGATGTTCATAATTCATCTGTGAATTGCTGGGAGGCTCTCATAGAGGCAGCGTTTTGTCTGTTAGCATCATCATCACCTGGTGATATATGTGTGCTGTTAGAGGGTCTCCCGCACTTGCTGGCAGGAGAATTTACTGAGTTCATTATTCGCAGCCAGACCTACTGCGTTAACTCCTAGAAACCCCAGCAGGAAGGCATTAGTACTGCCTTTTAGAGATGAGCGGGCAGGCGCTGGAAGGTTGGAGGAATTGCATCAGGGAGTTGTTAAGGTAGGACATTTGTCTAGGAACGGTTGCATCGGTAAGCCCGAGGTTTCAGGAGAAAGGGAAACGTCTGTAGTCACAGCTATGCTTCCCCCCGCCACTGAGGCAGTGACTGAGTCTCAGTGAGGGCAAGGCTGTGGACATACAGAGTTTCCACAGATACATTCCTTAAAGTAGGCTGGTCACACATCTGGGGGCTGGGAGGATACACGGTCAAGAATAAGGTGCCTGTGCATGGAGCCTCGTGGTGGTCGGTGTCACCAATACACAGATAAAGGCGTGATAAAATGTAGAGGTAAGCATTAGGAATAACAATAAAGACATTTAAAGACTCAGAGAATCCAAGTGGTGACGCTTTAGATCAGGTGAAAAGAAATACTGAGCTGTTTCCATGAAAGATGGGGGGGGCGGCAAGAAGCATAGAAATTGAGCAGACTGTGGAAGATGCTCAGTATGATTCCAATTCCCGGCAGGAGGGGGCGGCTGTGGTGGGATAGCGTGCATCCAGTTACTGTGGCAGCTCTGTGAGCATTTCCCACCAATAGGAACAAACGTTCGTGTTACTGTCATCACGTGACCCTCTGTGTGTGTGTGTGTGTGTGTGTGTGTGTGTTACTGTTAACACGCAGCCCCTCTAGTGTGTGTGTTTGTATGTTACTGTAATCACAGTCCTGTCATCCC
>NW_006408559.1:12689013-12705547 GCF_000296735.1 Chrysochloris asiatica
CCATTATCACGTAGCCTTTAGTATAGAAGTGCATGTTGGTGTAATCTCATAGCTTCTTTCTCCCTAGGTGGTTTTCCGAGGAGGTGAAGGGGCTTTGCAAGTTCTGCCACCCCTGGTTGATGTCATCCCTGAAGCGAGGCTAAATTTAGTGATTTACTACCTTCGCCAAGGTAAGCCAACCTCTTCTGGTCCTACTCTGATCTCCCAATAGGATCCCTGGTGGTGGTTAAGTAGTCAACAGCTAACTGAAGGGTCGGCAGTTCAAGCCCACCAGCTGCTCTGTGGGAGGAAGATGTGACGGTCTGCTTCCGTAAAGCTGATGACAACCTTGGAGAGCCTGTGGGGCGGTTCTCCTGTGAACCTGAACCCACTCGGTGACAGCAGGGTTTTGGTTTTCATCTCTAAGGAGCCCTAGTGATGTGACAGCTAAGTGCTAGACCACACAGGCTCCCACAGGAGAACACAAGTACAGTGACACTCTGTGAATGAACTGCTTGCTTAACGTTTTAAATGCCCTCTACTTCCCAAAGCCTATTTGCATCAGTTTCACAGGACAGGACACAACTCTTGGTGGCTATTTTTATGCCTCTCCTCTTTTTCTTCTCCTGTGCTGGTCGTCATCTGTCCTCTGGTTTTCCTGTCCTTTGCTCCCTCTATCCCTTCTCTCTCCGTTTTCCTTGCCTCCCTTCCAGTTCTTCCTTCTCTTCCTGCTCTCTCTGTGTATAATGGACATTCCACTGCCTTGCGTCTTTTTTAAAAAACTCGATTTGTTTTTATTTGCTCCGATTTTCTGCCTGGCTGCTTCTTTGTACTTGTAGACTCTGATGAGAAATGCTATGGTTCAAAGAGAACCGATAGTTACTGCCTCCAAGGAAGGCTCAGACTGCTCGTCACATTCCTAACGCCATCTTTGATTGTGTGGCTGTGGAGTCCTGTGGCGCTGTGGGTGAACATGCTGGACTACTGACCGCACTATCCACAAGGCCACAGCAGCACACAACAACAAACAACAGTGCATTCACACATATGCACATATGCATAGATTGTCTGTGCATACATGACACACGTGTAGGACTCCTGGTGTGGCTCTGTGGATCAGCACTGGACTGCAAACAACAAAGTCTGCAGTTCAAACCCACCAGCTGCTCCTCGGAAACCCTATCCAGGGTCGCTATGAGTTGGAACTGACTCCACAGCACTTTACAACAAGAGCACGTATATAGATATGTAATGTACATATATAACCATCCACAGGTTATTGGTGATGTGGTTGCAAATTCCATTTGTCATGTCCTTTTTACCTTTACCTGCTGAAATGTTTTCAAGCAAATTCCAAATGAAATGCCATTTCACACCTAAGTATTGTACTTGGGTGTATTTTTTGGGAGGTCATTTTTCTTCTGTAATCCATTGCCATTATCACAATACTTTTCTATCTACTATCTAAGGAGCTCTGGTAGTGTAGTGGTTACAAGTTGGGCTGCTAACCTCAAGGTCAGCAGTACGAAACTACCAACCGTTCCGTGGGAGAAAGATGAAGTTTTCTGCTCCCATACAAATTTACAGCCTCAGAAAACTTATGCAGAGTTACTATGAGTTGACACCGACTCCATGGCACATAACCACCACCACCATTTACTTCACATTCTTAACTGGAACATGTTTAGGTGCCTTATAACTTTGGTGCCTCATGTCCAAGGACATTTGGTTATCTTTAGCTACTCAACATCGAGCTTGGTTGAGAACTAGAGGTCAGATCAAAACATCCTATATTCCTTGAGTGCTTGAGCACTGGAGGATTGTATGTCTTCTGGGACTGCTTCAGGAGAGCTTGCTGGGACATAGACTAGGTGACTCATTCCTTCTTATGTTTCAGATGATGTACAAGAAGCTTATACCTTAATTAAGGATCTGGAACCAACCACTCCTCAGGTAATCAAGAAGTTTTACATTTGTATTGTTCTGCTGGAAGTCAGTGCTGTCTTGCCAGTTCCGACTCATAGTGACTCTGTATAGGGTTTCCGACGAGTGGCTGGTAGATTTGAACCACTGACATTGTGGTTCAAACCGACCTTGCAGTCCAGTTATTACCCTAAAGCACCACACCAGGACTGCACTGAATGTCAGTAGTGGTCGGAAACTTCACTGACCGGCACATTAGAGGAGATTCCTGCTTGTTAGAATCCCAGCAGAGACCCTAAGTATAAGACCACCATGGTGTTGCTCTGAACTTTTTCAGATTATGTCTACATAATCCTTTGTGTAAAAGGGCTGGAAATCTTGTGAGAATATTCACATCTAGTATTGTGATGAAACTAACAACTAGGTAGACTTACACTGTATTCAAGTTGCATCTGACCTTACATGGCTGTTGGTTGGGGTTTTTTTTTGCATATCCTCATTAGTAATACAATGTTGCAACATGTTATTTGCTGATGTTATTGTTTTCATGGCAACCCCTAAAGACAAATAAAGATCAGATTTACAGAAAGACTGATAATAAAAATGGGGGGGGGGAGGGAGGGGATGAGGTCATTGAGTGACATCGGAACTGACAGGACAGAGTGATTGGAGCAGAACCCCATCATAAGTGAGGAGTTTCTGTACACTTAGCTCATTGGTATAACTCTGGAATGTGTCTTTCACCCACCAGAGATTGTTGGTTCGTTCCTTGCAGTCAGGGACTGTGTCTGTGTTGTGTGGCCAGCCCCGAGTGCCATAGCTGATATATAGTGCGCATTCTGTTTATTGAGCAAATAAATGAATGGATGGAAATGTCCTGTTTCGCCCGGGTTTTAAAAGCTTCAGGCTCCTTCATCGTGTTCTTTTCGTGAGCTCTTTTAACTAAGAACAGCTCCCATGTACTAACTGGTAGAACTGCCAAGGAGCACATTATTAAAGACTTGAACCAAGGCTGAAAGAGCATCCCCATGTTCCAAAAGAGAATGTACCTTACACATGGGAATCAGAAGGTTTTTCCTTTTCCTCAGAAGGAAAGGATTACCAGGGGAGAAAGTTACTAAGTCGCTGGCAGGGGAAAATCATATATAGATGTGGTCACAGAGAATAGCAGTGGCTGATACAGTGAAAAAATATTATGTAAACATTTTCCTCTTCATTCCCCACTGAACTGAAATGAAACAAACCTTATCTCCTGGAAGCTGCAGCTGAGAATTTACAAGCCTGGTGAATTCTGTTCTGTTCAATGGAAAGCCTCCTCCTAATCCAGTCATTTAAACCAGGGATAGAACAGAGAAAAGTGACTCTGGGCAGCTTTTGCAAGTCTGTACCAAGGATGGAGACAATACAGAGAATTAGCAGGACAGATGTAGCTCACGGCCCAACATTCCTCTCAGATTCATCTGTGTTTTTCCATGTTTCCAGGAGTATATCCTCAAAGGAGTGGTCAATGCAGCCCTGGGCCAGGAAATGGGGTCGGTGAGTCACTGGTTCTGTAGTTCGCAAAGTTATCGTGTGTGGAAAAGATCAAACTGTGTATCAGATGTGGTCAGCAGTAAGCTTACAACAGAATTCTTTTGTGATTTCTTTCATTTATCCAAATCCCCCAACCAGATTTTATATTTGAAGAGTCATATGTTATTTGAAGGGGGTAAAAAGGCAGCAGCAGTTTGAGCTATGCTAAGAGTGGTTTCTTGATCTGAGAAGAGCCTCATATCCAAGGGGTACAGCAGCCGGCCCCCCGCTGCCGCACTGTGAATTGCAGGGCTGGCCGATTTCCTAGCCTTGGCCCTCTCCCAGCTATCATTTCGTCAGTTATAACTTGGGGATCAGTGCTTATCTGGGAACGTTTTTCATAAACACTGTCTAAAGACAAGCTCTTACTTAACATGCTGTTTGTTCAACGCTTTTTGAAACAACGGAACCATCGCCATCAAGTTGAATTCCGACTCGCAGCAAGCAACCCCTAGAAGGCAGAGTGGAACTGTCCCACTGGGTTTCCACAGCTGTCAGCTTTAGCAAAGCAGACTTCGTCCCTCAGAGCAGCTGGTGGATTTGAACCACAGACCTTTCAATTAGCAGCTGAGCACTCAACCACTGTGTCCCCAGGGCCTTTGTTCAAGTAAACCCAGTAACAACGCCCACCAACCGCACTGCTGTCAGGTTGATTCCGACACGTGACCCAGTAGTGAGAGGACAGGCTTCCTGAGGCTGTAAATCTGTTTGGAAGCAGACAGCCTCTTCCTCCTCCCTCAGAGCCGCTGCTGGGTTCAAACAGGCAGCCTTGTGGTTAACAACTAAGGGCTTGACTCACTGTACCACCAGGGCCACCTTTTTGGAGCAAAGTAGGACACCCCCAGCTCACTCCCGTAAATAGTTGTTCAGAACAAACTTTTCATTCATAGATATTTGCGGTCACAGCTGTAGCCCCTCCTGCCGGGTCTGCCACACGGGTCTGCCACACAATATTTTTTGAATGAGTCGTTGAGCGAGTTCAGCTAAGAAAGGTACTATTCACATGGAATTGGCATTGTTTTCATCTTTTGTCTGACTCTGAGTAGGTTCTACTTTTGTTTCAGATGATCATTTTCCGATTGTTTATGCTCATAAGAATTAGTATTGTTTTTGTCAACATTTAGCAAAAGTATATGTGGACTCTTGACCAACATGTCAAAACCTTCAAGTGTCATGCAAGTGAAGTCGTTTTACACACACACACACACACACACACACAGCCAGCTCTGCTTTGTTTTTCAGAGGGACCATATGAAAATTGCGCAGCAGTTCTTCCAGCTGGTGGGAGGATCGGCTAGTGAATGTGGTAGGTCTGCAAGCTGGACTTGGGAGCTCGGGTTCTCTGCCCAGGGGCATGTCTGCCTGTGGGGATCCCCTTACATAGAGGGAGGTCGGAATCGGAAAGAAGGTTGGACTGCCCCCCCCTCCCCCCCGCCAGCAGTATCTCAGCTAATGGGGGCTGAGAGAATGATACAGGACGATGAATGTGTTCTTTACTTCACGAGGGACGGCTCATCTTGGGGTAATCTTATTTTCACTATGAGTTTTAAGCTTTGTCAACACTTGCATGGACATTCACATTTGTCTTGTTGCACATGTTCCTCTCTGGTGGCTCATTCATTTGCCTTTTGACTTTGTAGTACTTTTTTCTCCTGATAGGAAAGTGTTACCATTTTATCCAGGCAAGTGTAACAGTCCTAGTGTGGCACTGTAGGATAAGCACTTGAACACTAACCACAAAGTTGGCAGTTCAAATCCACCAGCCACCCCTTAGAAACCCAATACAGGGTTGCTGTGAGTGCGAACTGACTCAACAGCACTTAACAACATCTCTTCTCTAAAGCTTTCTTACATGGGTTCCAAGCTTAGAAACTGCTTTCCAATCTCTCCGTTACAGAATTTGTTGTTGTGTGCTGTTGGATCAGTTCTGACGCATAGCAACACTATACAGGGTTTATGAGGAGCAGCTGGTGGGTTTGAACCACTGGCCTTGTGGTTAGCAGCCAGTGCTGACCCAACACTGCCACGCTAGAACTTAGTTATCGAATCATCACCTAATCCTCTTTTTCCACTAGTAGTAGTGTGGCTTTGTTTTTTATAATCAGAGTAGGGATTTCCTCCAATTTGATCCCGACTGCTAGAAGGCTGACAGGTGGCCAGTGTGACCTGCATGGTTGCCTGGGGCACTTGTCTGTGAATATTTGTTTTCTTTCCAATGTTTTGCTGACAGTTTGTTTAATGTTCTCCTTCATTTCATTTATGCAACAGAGTGCACTGAGGTGATGGGTATACAGCAATAAACAAAACAAACAAAAGCCAGCCCCCAGCCCCCATGTGGAGCTTCCAGTCTGAGGGAGAGAAACAAGTTGGACATGTCATAAATGAATTGATGATCTCATGAAATCATCGTGAACAGGGGGCCCGAGACTGAGTGTGTCAGTGGCTGAGTGTGACACACAGAGCTCACTTTAGATGGGCCACTTAGGTGCCCTGCCTCTTCCATGATGCTGAATTCTAGCCCCCCACCCCCAGCCAAAATCTGTTCAGAATCTAGAAGGATCTTGGGGATATTGAAGGTTCAGCTCAGAGCACCTTGATAAAGCAAGGCACACAAATATTTTGGTTTCTCAGTGATGGGCAGACTCTACTGCAGTCTGAAGTGTGTGGTAGCATGGTGGAAGGGTGTGAAACGTGAGAATGACCACAACGGGACCCAGAGATGCACGGTTGCCACAAACCTTCAGTATGTTTTTCAGAAAGCAGCAGTGCCCCATCTGTGCAGTGCAGCACAGTGAAGCATGCCTGTATGACGTGTGCCTGTATGAAGTGTGCCTGTATGATGTGTGCCTGTGTGATGTGTCCCTGTATGACGTGTCCCTGTGTGATGTGTGCCTGTGTGACGTGTGCCTGTATGACGTGTCCCTGTATGACGTGTGTCTGTGTGATGTGTGCCTGTATGATGCATGCCTGTGTGACGTGTGCCTGTATAAAGGAAGCATGTCTGTATGACATGTGCCTCTAAGATGCATGCCTGTATGAAGCGTGTCTGTATGACGAAGCCTGTATGATGTGTGCCTGTATGAAACCACTCCGATTGCAGTTGCAGAGAACTTTTCCTTGGTGAGCACGTGCTGTCTCTCCCTTGTTGCAGATACGATCCCCGGAAGGCAGTGCATGGCCTCATGCTTCTTCCTGCTGAAGCAATTTGATGATGTCTTGATTTACCTCAACTCATTTAAGGTCAGGGGCTGTCTGTGATGGGGCTGAGGAAATGAGCTGCTCTCAGAACTGACCATGTTGCTTTGTGGGATTCCTGGCACCCGCTGCTCCCTGACTGTCATTTTTGTGTTTCTCTGGTATAACGAGTGTTTTTTATGTTTCATATGTTAACTTCCAACGTGGCTTCTTCTTGGACTGGTTTGCAGAGTTACTTCTACAATGATGACATCTTTAACTTTAATTATGCACAAGCTAAAGCTGCAACAGGCAATACCAGCGAGGGTGAGGAGGTGGGTACCTGCTTTGAAAGCGTCTGCAAGCCTCTGTCAGAAAGCGTCCTTGTGTGTCTTTCTCTCACTGAAATAATATGGGCAAGAGTAAAGGATTCTTTAAGATATCTTTTGTTCTTCTTGTTAAGTGCCATCGAGTTGGTTCCAACTCACAGTGACCTTGTATGGGGTTTACAAGGAGCAGCTGGTCTGAACTGCTGACCTTACAGTCAGTAGTCCAGTGCTTATCCTATTGTGTCACATCAGGACTCCACAGTGCCACCATAACTTTCCATGAATTTTCATAAAGTGAATACACCCATATAGCTAGTACTTAGATCATAAAAGAAAATGTTTTCAAAACCCTCTTTTATATTTCTAGTCTTTGCTCCCTTTGAGTGACTGCCCTTCCCCACAAAGCTAACCACTGTCTTGACTTCTAATTCCATAGATTGCTTGGTCTGAATTTGAAAATTGTATCTATGGGATCACCTGGCATGTGCCATTATATATGGCATCTTTCATTCAGCATTTTATCTGTGAGATTCATCCACAATAAAGTCCATCCATGTTGTTGCTTATAGCTCCTTTTCATTCATTCTCATGACTGTGTCGTTCTCAACAGTTTTAATCCATGCTCCTATAAAGCAACCTTTGGTTTATTTCCAGGTTTTGACAATATTGTAAGTATTGTTCTCATGAACATTCTTGTACTTGTCCATTAGTGAGCATACATATGTGCAAAAATATGGCACCAACTATTCCCCCACAGGTCTCTCAAGTGGGTTCAATAATTCATTGTAACAGCCACACAGAACTCAGACACCATACTCAGTTATGGGGTTTATCAGGGAAGTTGTTGTTGTTTTAAGAGCCTCAAGTCAGTTCCAACCCAAAGTGACCCTTTATAGGGTTTCCCAAGAGCAGCTGGTGAGCTTGAACCTCCAACCTTGCAGTTCAAACCGACTTTGTAGCCCAGTGCATTAACCCACAGCGCCACCCCCGGACAGGATCAAAATTGCTCAGGCATAGTTGTTCCAGTCAGGACAGCCTGCCTCTCCTCAACCATGCCCACAGGCAGGCCTCTCTCTTCCCCACCAGTGTCAACAAAGCTCTTTCAGGGCTGCTGAGAAACACCCAGGGAACACACCACTCCACCATCAGCCTCAGCCTGAAGGCACTCAGCTCTACTCCATGGGTCAGCAAACCTCACCCCTAATTAAGCGTTTAGAGGCACCCTACTCTGCAATCAAGCCTTCTGCCCAGAGTCACTCATCTTTGCTCAGTGTGTGGGAATCCCACTGCTCAGTCTTTGCCTGCTCTGTGTGGGAATCCCACTGCTCAGTCTTTGCCTGCTCTGTGTGGGAAGCCCGGTGCTCGATCTCGTGCTCTGATTTTTTATTCTGCTGCCACCACTCCTCTGGGGTCACATCTTTCTGTCTGTGGATCAAGGAGGTTCACTGTGCAAAGATCTCTGGGTCCAAATCTTTGCACAGTGAATCTTTGTGCTCTACTCCTGGCTCTTTCTCCCTGATGGTAGCGGATTCCCCTCCTGCTTCTGAGATGGCTCATTTAAGCCCACGTTAGAGTTCCAAGTGTTCACAATTACAGTGAACTCTGTTACTATCCACAGTGAAATCATGTCATGCTACCATTGTCTTCTCCCACCTCTCTCACCCAGACCTAGCAGGGCCAAAATGTCGTTGGGTGGGAGGTACAAAGACTATGGGAAGAAGAGACATCTGAAATACTTCAGTGCTCTGCAGTATGCATTACCATTGGGCGTGTGGCTAGAAGAGGAGTATGCCTAATATCCGAGTTTGGGGTCATAGGGAGTGTGTGCTTAGCTTTAGTGGATGTGGCCAAATAGACAACACCAGTAGTGTGTGAGTTCCAGTTACTCCACATCTTTGTCAACACTTGATGCTGTCTGTTTTGTTTTCTTACTTTTTTCAGTTTAGTCATTGTGATGGACATGTAGCGGTACTGTACATGGGGCTTCAAAAAGTTTGTGGGAAAGTGGAATGAAAAGATACTGACATTTTTTCCACAAACTCTCTGAATCCCCTCATTATTATGAGATAAGTTACTCCCTGATTACTAGTGTGACAAGTTCCTTTTCATGTTTTTTGTCTCCTGAACATTCTCTTTTATGAAATTCCTATTCAGGTCTTCTGCCCAAGTTGCTTACCTCTTCACTTTCTTAATTGGTATCTTTTAATGAAAGGAAAATATATGCTTTTATGTAGTCCAGTTTTTAAATATTTTTCTTTTATGGATAGCAACAAAGTTTTGTGTTCTGTATAAGGGATCTTTGCCTATGTAATATGTTGTTGTCCTTAAGTGCCGGTGAGTCGGTTCTGACACATAGCGACACTGTCTAGGGCTTCCAAGGCTGTCTAGCAGAAAGCCTCATCTTTCTCCTGCCATGTGGCTGTGGGCTTTAAGCCGCCAGCATTGTGGTTCACAGTCTAGTGCTTATCTTACAGAGCCACTGCATTCCCATGTACTATACTGATGTTTATTGCTATCTGGCTTCTCTAACTGGAACATAAGGCAGCAGGTTTTGTCTGCTTTGTGCACTAGTATATCCAAATGCTTATATTACCTGGTACTTAGTAAGAATTCAATACATTTTTCGCTGAATGAATTCTAAGTGAATCAGTCAGGCTCAGGATCATAGTGATGAGTGCAAGAATAAACGTATCTAGAAGAGTTCTGTAGTCTGGTTTTATTTATATAAAGTTCAAAATCACAAACCTGAAGAGTAATGTTGTAATAAGTAAACATGGTAAGCTGTAAAGATGAGAAGAGAATTGTAAACACACAGGTCAGGTGACATGATTTCGAAGAGGGGCAGTGGGTGAGACAGGACCAGGAGGAAGCATCCTAAAAACTTCAAAGGTAATGGCAATTGTGGTTTCTGGAGGAGTTTCTTCTTTTTTTCTTCAAGTTAGTTGTGGGTACACATTTATTAGTTGCTTCTTATTCTTTATTCCTTACTCATATTTTTTGTTTTATAAAAAGACAATTTTTACTGTACTGTACACGACAACTATCCAGGGGTAGAAGTTCCCCACCCTGTGCCGTCGAGTCAGGTCCTCCTCATAGCGACCCTGTGTTGGGTTTCCAAGGGGCAGCTGGTGGGTTTGAACTGCCGGCCTGTGGTTAACAGGTTAGTGCTTACACTACAGCTCTGCACCAGGACTCCCTCGCAACGCTCTGGTGGTGATGGGGTTGCCACTGAGTCAGTTCTGATTTACCACACTCTGGATAGGCTTTCTAAGACTATGAACCTTTACAGGAGCAGAAAGCCTCATCTTTCTCCCACGGAGTGAGTAGATTCAAACAACTGACCTTGAGGGTAGCAGCCCAGCTCGTAACCCACTACGCATCCAGGGCTCCTGTAGCACCCTCTGATGGTGGTGGTGGAATGCCACGAGAGTCGGTTCCGAGGCCCTAAAAACACATGAATTCTATTTGCTCTCTGATCTCACCCTGAAGCTCTCGTGTACTTGTGAACCATTTACAGAGTTAGCATGGAGGAATTTTATTTCCTGTTCTCTGCTATTGCCACGCCCCTGGAGAGTCTAATGAGACTCCCAGTTGGTATCAAGCTTACAACGTAAGGAAATATTTGTATTACCAGGGACACATCTTTTAGTTTCACGAGCATATGAAAATGTATATTCAAAGAATTATTTGAAAAGGCATATGTAGGGGGAAACACTGCAGCTTCTGTTTAGGGCTTGAGAAGAGTGGCCGAGATATCTTTGTCCTTTAGGAGAGAGAGTGGAGACCGTGTCATTATCTCCTCTGATTTCGGACCCCTCGCTTTTCAATTGCCCTGGTTATTGAAACCATAACTCCAACCCAGAATAAAAGAAAAAAAGACTTTGGATATCCAATATTGCTCTCACAAAAGCGTACTTCTAAAGCCTTGTGCGCTGTGGGAAGACTAAGTCCTTGGAATATTTGTCCAGCATTGATTTTCCCTTGTTAAAATATCAAGCTAATCTGAGGTGGTTGTGTTTCTTAACCTCACATATTTTTAAAGCAATAAATAAGAGCTCCTTCAATCAGAGTCTCTGAGGAAGTCCACTTATCCCCTCCATCAAGCATGTTCCATTTGCTAGCACTCTGGAAATCTATGACAATTACAGAGAAGGGCCCTGTCTTCATGGAACCTTCAGTAAACGTCTGGTACAGTGAAGGTACTGGGGTCGACGTGGAAGGCAGCTCACAGCAGAGGGAGAACTAAGACGCTTAAAAGCCATGTAGAAATTGGGCTCTTACAGAACGTTGTTGTTGTTAAGTGCCGTTGAATCAGTTCCTACTCATAACGACCCTGTATGGGGTTTCAAGGAGCAGCTGGTAGGTTCGAATCACTGACCTTGCAGTCAGTCCACTGCTCATCCTGTGTCATCAAACTGGTCATAACTATTTTTTTACTGCAAAAGCCTCTTCATGTTTCCTCCCTTCCTTCCCTTCCTGCAGGTGTTCCTCCTGATCCAGAGTGAGAAGATGAAGAGTGACTACATTTACCTCAGTTGGCTGGCTCGGTGCTGTGAGTACCCTCAGAGGGAATGACTCTGGCCGATGCTAAGGGTCTTGTGCAGAATGTGTAAACACTGAAAGGAAGCGTGGTCATGCTGCTCACCCAGGCTTCCAGTCATTTACTCAGTGATGGGCTTGTGCTTTTGAGATGCCAGGCGCTTCCTTCAGCCCTGCTAGCATTTCCCGAACCTCCGTGTGCAGTGGCCTGTGTGGAATGACCCCGGGACACTACCTGTACCTTGTCGCTGAGGTGCAGGCCTGTGAGGTGGGAAATGCCTGCCTTGTATGTGTTTTGTGAATGTTCCAGCCCACACGGTCTTTCTTTCTTTCTCTTGCTCGTTTGCCCCCTCCCTCTCTTCTTTCTCCTCTTTATTTTACTCAGATGTAAAGTGATCCCTGGAAGTTTTAACAGTCAGACATTCTAAAGGAGGATGAGCTTTGTGAGTGGGGTCGAATGAATGGCCACTGTCTTGTTAAGTGAATGAGCAGAATGAGAACCACTGGAGATCTAAAAAGACAGGATTCTGTGGCATTCTAGCGTAAACAGTTCACACACAGTAGAATTCTGGTGGTAAACCAACTTAGTACTAGCATTGTAAGCTGTCCATACGAGGCGTAGTCCACCACTGCTTCCCATGGGAGGTAAGCATAGTCTACCATGGCTTTGTGTATTGGAACTGTAAGCCCAGATGCACAAAGAAGCAAGATGAAGGAGTGACTCTCTGTCCATTTAGAAGGCAGAACTCTGTTTCTTTCGGCAGACATCATGAATAAGAAACCCAGACTGGCCTGGGAGCTCTATCTCAAGATGGAAACGTCAGGCGAGTCCTTCAGCCTCTTACAGCTCATCGCGAATGACTGCTACAAGGTGCGTCTACAGGAGGGGACGTCAGAGAAGCAGGTCTCTCCAGGAGGCTACCTTTACCCCCTTTTAGGTGTTTATCTGCATGTGACATCATGACTTGGGGAGGAGGTCACAGATTTCTAAAGCGATGTGCTTGTTATTAGAGGCCGTCGAGTTTGCTCCGACTTACAGACCTTATTCACAGAAGAACGAAACACTGCCCAGTCTTGGGCCAACCTCACAATCTTTGTTACGCTTGAGCCCATTGGCAAATTGATTCTAAAGTTCGAGAAAACTGGCCCCTGCCATATAGAGACATAGACTGGGAGGCCTTAGCATTTAAGCAATCATTGAAGCCCTGAGCAAAAATGAAATTACCCAGGAAAAGAAGTAAAGTGGGGGTTGCAAATCTAACCTTGCAAAATAAAGGGCTGGCCGAGTGCATGTGTGCCAGTGTGAGTGTTAGGGAGTTGAGAGAATCGAGGAGAGGGGAGTTTGGGGTTCTGTCTGATGGATTGTTATTAGTTGCTATCGAGTCGGCTCTGACTCATAACAACCCCATATGTACAGAGTAGACCTGCTGCTTATGGTTTTCTTGGTGGGCATAATAACACAAACAGGTCTTGAGGGCCTTCCTTTCACAGAACTTACTGCTGGGTCGGTTCCAACTGTAAAACTTCAGGTCATCAGTGAAACACAAGTCGTTTGCGCTCTCCAGGGGCCTTGTTCTGTAGATTGAAAGTGTTGTGTGGGTTTTTTTTTTTTGGTTTTTTTTTTCAATTAGCCTCAGGAATTCCGACATAGAACCATACACAGGCACATTGTATCAATGTCCATTTCTGGGGTTTGATAATGTGTTGTTGTACTATCCTTATGTAGGATGTAACCACTAGGAAAACTAGTGAAAGGTACATCGGATCTCTCTCTGCTGTCTTTGTAACTTCCTGAGAGTCTGTAGTTATCTCAAAATAAGTTTTTTTATAAAATAACTCAACTAGATCTACCTCCAACAATCTAGATGAGTCTTGTAATGGCAGCAGAAGCAAGACAAAGAATAATGTATAGAGCAGGTTCTCAGGGAGCAGTTGACCATGATGTGGTCTAACAGTAAACTGTAAGAAGGCCAGGAGCTGATGGCCGGGGAGTTGGAACAGCCACACCAGACTTTCCGTTTTGCTGTCAGATTCGTTTCTTGACCGGGGTGGCTGTTGCATATTTATTCATCTGCTGATTAGTCGTTGGTCTGTACAGTTGTGTGGTCCATTCCGCATGTGTGTTATTTCACAACAGGACAGATTTGAAGGGGAACACAGGAGAATGGGAATCCGAACGCTTTTTACCCCTATGAGGTAGGGAGAAAGGAGGAGGCAAGGAAGAATGAAGGTATAAATAGAATTTGAGTGAAAAGAAAGAAAGTGGTATTATCCCTGTGAGGCTTAGAACAAAGACTATAATTGAAGTCTTCCAAGACTGGCCAGTGTTTAGAACCTCAAATGAAGGAATGGAGGTCGCCTAACACATTTAATACATTTATGATGCCCATCAAGAAAACTCATCTAAGCTAAATTTAACGTACTCAGCATGTTCTGCACAGCTAAGGCAATGTGTGGTACACTTGAGAAAGACATCTGTCCAAATCAATTGTGTAAAAGATTTTATTTCCTTGTTAGTACACATACATCTGAGCACTCTGGGAATTTAGGAACCAGGTCAGGGGGAACCACCCTCGCAGGTTGAACCTGATCAAATGATGGTCACATAAATGGTCATAGTCATTTACAGGATGTGCCCAGTCTGAATCACAGTCATCAGTGTTTGTCCCTGGATTTTAATACAATCAGGAGAATTGGCAAAATGTGTGGATTACAACATAGCTTGACTGTATGTAGAAAATGTTTTCAGTGTTGACAACTGAATGGTTGAAGATAAGCTGCCTTAAATGGAGCTCTGAGTCAAAACTGATTTTCCTCTTCCTTGTTTTAATATGGGGTGGGGGTCTACCTAATTTGCTGACGAAAGTGTTGTCAGGGGCCTTAGCGCTTACTCCATCTACCTCAGTCTCGTGGGGGTCTTCCGCATCATCTTTATCAGCACAATGCCTTCCTTCACACAGATGGGCCAGTTTTACTACTCAGCCAAGGCCTTTGATGTCCTCGAGAGGCTGGACCCCAACCCTGAGTACTGGGAAGGCAAGCGAGGCGCCTGCGTGGGCATCTTCCAGATGATCCTGGCTGGGAGAGAGCCCAAGTAAGTAAGGAGGCACAGAGCCCTGCCTCTGTCTTACTGGGAAGTCTCTTGTTTGCTCAGATGATGTCTTCTGAATTAGAATGATGTTTTACAGTGATGCCTAAAATGGGGGCTTCAAAAAGTTTGCAGAAAAATTCCATTATCTTTTCAATCCAGCGTTCCATGAATTCTCCTCATGTGTTTTTATGTGAGTTTTCTCCTCCAGAGATGTTTTTTTTTATTTTGTAGACTCAGGTCATTCTGAATTGTAGATGCTCAAGACATAGAGTTGGTGACCGCTTTCAGAGAGAGCCTAATGCTGTTTTAGCTCCACTTTGGATGAGGCCTCTTCCACTCTCTTCTACTCTTTTCTTTGCTTGTTGGCTTTTTCTTGTGTTTTTTAATGTAGGCCTCAAAGAGTTCAGAATGGAGTTAGTGTCCCATCAGCATAAAAGCAAACAACCAGAGCCCTGCCATGGAGCCCATTCTGACTCATGGTGACCATGCAGCGCACAGTAGATTGCTTCTTAGTTAGGGTTCCATGGTTATACATGTTTACAGGGGCACGCAGCCTCACTCGTCTCCCTCAGAGTGGCTGGTGCGTTTGAAGTGCTGACCTTGCAGTTAGCAACCCTATACTTAACCTACCATGCTACCAAGACTAGTCACACTATTAGCATAGCTGATAATTCCTTTTTTTTAACCTTCTCATATTCCAGGAAATACTGTGGCACTAGATTACATGAAATTAAGTGGCTTGTAGCTTCCTTTGTAACAAAAATTCAAACACTTAAAACTAAATTCAGTTTTTTAAAAATAACTTTGTAACTTTGTAGATTATATTTTTTTTCCTGCCTAACATCTAGTTAGGAAATGGACTAGTATTGGCCATTTTGAATTAGACAGTTATATGATTTAATTGAAGAAAATGGCATCACACTCATTGTCAAAAAAAAAAAAAAAATTTCAAGATCTACCTTGAAGTGCAATGCTGTCTGTGATTGGATAATATTTATAAACCTAAAAGGAAGACCAGTTAATGCTATTCAAATTTCTGCTCCAACCACTACAGCCAATGATGAAGAAACAGAAGAATTCTACCAATTTCTTAAGTCTGAAATTGATCAAACAAGCAACCAAGATGCATTGATAACTACTGGGGATTGGAATGTGCAAGTCAGAAACAAACAAAAATGCTCTGTGGTCAAAAGTGTGACCTTGGTGTTAGAAATTATGTTGGTGATCACGTGATAGAATTTTGCAAGACCAACAATTTATCCATTGCAAATACCATTTTAAACTATATAAATGGTGACTATTCATGTGGACCTTGCCACGTGGAATTGTAGGAATCAAATTGACAACATCTGTGGAAAGAGACGATGGCAAAGCTGTCAGTCAAAATGAGGCCAGAGGCCAACTGTAGAGTAGACCATCACATGCTCATATCATCAACAGCAAGTTTAGGCTGAAGCTGAAGAAAATTAAAACAAATCCACAAGAGCCAAAATATAACCTGTTGTGTAGCTCACCTGACTTTAGAGACCATCTGAAGAACAGATTTGGCATATTGAATACTAATACCAGAGACCAGATGAGTTTTGGAATGACATCAAGAATATGATACATGAAAAAAGCAAAATATCCCTAAAAAGACAGGAAAGAAAGAAAATACCAAAGTGGATATCAGAAGAAACTGAAGCGTACTCTTGAATGTAGAGTATAGCTAAAACAAAAGAAAAATGATGAAATACAAGAGTTAAACGGAAGACTTCAAAGAGCAGCTCGAGAAGACAAAGTCAAGTATGAAATGCACAAAGACCTGGAGTTAGAAAGCCAAAAGGGAAGAACACTCTTAGCATTTCTCAAGCTGAAAGAACTGAAGAAGAATTCAAGCCTTGACTTGATGTATTGAAGGATTGTATGTACCTGGACCAAGAGGCAG
>NW_006408559.1:12706252-12717541 GCF_000296735.1 Chrysochloris asiatica
CATGTTTGGTAAGGTGGAGGGTCAGAGAAAAAGAGGAAGACCCCTCCAATGAGATGGACTGGCCAAGTGGCAGCATCAGTGGACTCAAGCGTGGCAACAGTAGTGAGATTGGCCCAGGATCAGGCAGTGTTTTGTTCTACTGTGCATAAGGTCGCTATGAGTCGGTACCGACTTGATGGCACCTAACAACAACAACAATAATGGGCTAAATATTCAATGTCATTGTTGTCGTTGTTGTTGTTATGTGCTGTGGAGTCGGTTCCGACTCATAGAGACCCTGTACAGGAAGCATCAAAAGAAGATTGAAGGAATACAGAGTTACTGTACCAAAAAAAAAAAAAAAATTGGTCAACATTCAACCATTTAAGAGGTGTAGCATATGATCAAGAACCAGTGATAGTAAAAGAAGTCTAAGCTGCACTGAAAAGATTAGCGGGAAACAAGGACCCAGGAATTGGGTTACCAGTCGAAATGTTTCAACAAACTGATGCAGTGCCAAGAAATCTGGCCAACTGACTGGAAGAGCTCCATATTTGTGCCCATTCCCAAGAAAAGTGACCCAACAGAATGAGGAAATCATTAAACAATACCATTACTATCACATGCAGGTAAAATTTTGCTGAAGATAATTCAGAAATGGTTGTGGCAGCACATCATCAGGGAGTGCCAGAAAGTCAAACTGGATTCAGAAAAGAATATGAAATGAGCTGTATCACTGCTGACATCAAGTGGATCTTAGCTGAAAGCAGAGAATACCAGAAAGATTTTGACTTGTGTTTTATTGACTATGCAAAAGCATTTGACTGTGTGGATCATAACAAACAATGGCTGACGTTACAAAGAATGGAAATTCCAGAATACTCGACTGTGTTTATTCAGAACCTGTACATTGACCAAGAGGCAATCGGTCAGACAGAAGAAGGGGATATTGTATGGTTTGAAATTAGGAAAAGTCTGTGTCAGGGTTGTATCCTTTTACCACTATATGTTGAGCAAATAATCTGAAACTGGACTATAAGAAGAGGAAAGCAGCATCAGGATTGGAAGAGGACTCATTAATATCCTGAGATAGATATGCAGAGGAGACAACTTTGTTTGCTAAAAGGGAAGAGGACTTGAGGCACTTACTGATGAATATCAAAGAATACAGCCTGCGTTATGGATGTACTCAATGTAAAGAAAGCAAAAATCCTCACAACTGGACCAATAAACAACATTACGATAAATGGAGAAAAGTTTGAAGTTGTCAAGAATTTCATTTCACTTGGATCCATAATAATTGCTCATGGAAGCCGCAGTCAACACATCAGACCTAAACCTTGATACTTTCAATCATGTCATAAGCATGCGAAAGCTGGACAGTGGATAAGGAAGAATGGAGAAGAGTTGATGCATTTGAGTTATGGTGTTGGCAAAGACTATTAAAAGTACCGTGGACTGCCAGAAGAATAAACCAATCTGTCTTAAAAGAAGTACAGTCAGAATACCCGTAGAATCCAGGATGGATGAAACGCTGCTCCTTGTACTTTGGACATGTTATCATGGGGGACCAGTCCCAGGAGAAGGACATCGTAGTTGGTAAAGTAGAGGGTCAGTGAAAAAGGGGAAGCCCCTCAAGGAGACGGATTGACAGAATGTTTGCAACAATGGGTTGAAACATAGCAACGATTGTGAGACTAGTGCAGAATTAGGCATTGGTTTGTTGTGTTGTATATAGAGTTGCTATGAGATAGAGCAAACTCAATGGCAACCAACAACAGCAAATAGCTATTTAGGCATTGGGCTGCTAACCACAAGGTGGTTAGTTCAAACCCACTAACTGTTTTCCTGAAGAAGACGGAAGCTGTCTGCGTCCATAAAAATTTAAAGGCTCAAAACCCTTACATATAGCATTGTTAGAACTCAGAATTGGCTCAGTGACAATGGGTGGAATCTCTCGTTCCAGACTTTAATAATATATGTTTAAAAGAATTTGGTTACGAGAAAGTGGTGGTTTCAAGAAATAAAGAAGTTGAGAATACTAGAGGATCTTAGAGGAGAGATGGGCTTGCTAAAGTAATAGGGAAGTTTTCACATGCAAATTGCCATTGACTTGGTTCCAACTCATAGCGACTCTGTGTAGGGTTTCTGAGGCTTTTCAAATCTTCACTAGAGCAGAAAGCCTCATCTCTTGTCCAGAGAGTAGCTGGCAGGCTCAAGCCACAGACCTTCTGGTTCACAGTCCAGTGTGTACTGTATGGAGCCACCATGTTCCCATGCAAAGTATAGGGTCAGTGAAGAAAAGGAAGTTCCCTAACGAGGTGGGTGGCCCAGTGGCTACACTAACAGACTGAGACATAGCACCAGTTAGAGTACGGTGCAGCCCACCAGTGTTTTCATTTCAGTGTGCTAGGGTTGCTCTGAGTTAGAACTAGCTTGATGGCACCTAACAATAACAACTTACAACGTAAGTTTTTATTTAGTTAATTAATTAAAACACAAATTTTGAGCTTTTGTCATATCTTAGTCTTTAACTCTCCTCTCTTCCTTGTTTATCACCATTTTCTTCCCATGAACTCACCCATTCCTGACATTTCAGTCAGATTTTATAAATACGAGAGTGGCTCTCAGTATGCAACAAGTGCCTAACCAAATGAGAACTCCAACCTTCCAGACAGGCTAAGTGACTTCTGATTGATGGAACTCACTCTTTCAACTCCTCCCTGTACCCTAGCTGTCCTGGGACCATGTAGAGTGAGCATAGAAATGGACACGGGGTTCCGGCCACATAGGAGAGGACCAACAGCTCTGTGCTGTCTATAGAGGCTGGGCTACCAACCCAGAAGCACTGGGCTGCTGAAAGGACAGCCACAGACTTTCCTGGTCCCTCTGTCTCAGATGGCTGGACAGTTGACCCAACCGGAGCATGAATCCACAGTTCCAAAGTCTTTTATTAAAAACGCCCGAGTAGACGTAGATGAAGAGCAGTTAGGATTTGATTTCATTTATTGTGTGTACTTACTGAAACACTGTCCCCTCAGAGAGACCCTCCGCGCGGTGCTCCACTTGCTGAGGAGCACGGGAAACACCCAGGTGGAGTACATCATCCGGATCATGAAGAAGTGGGCCAAAGAGAACAGGGTGCCCATCTGAGGCCACGTCAGACCAGCGAGCCAGTCACCCTGTGGGCACAACACATGGAACTAAGTTGAATGTCAGACGCAGGGCTCCCTTTGGTTGGCATTGATTGCCCTTCTCTGCTCTCCAAGCCTCAAAGGTCAGCGACTGACTTGCTCAGACCTGCCTCCTGACTGAACTATGGGCTTCAGCCTCCGCCACAGCCCTGGGTCGTCCTACCAGCAATAAGACCTTGGACTTCTCCGGTGCCTTCCTTCCAAAATCGCTTCGCGCACTCAGAGGCCATGTGCGTCCTTTCCAAACAGTACAGCTTTTCTTTATCATGCTGCGTGGTGTTTCCTCCTAGCGGCAATAACAAACGTCTGTGACCCTCAAGGGTCACCATGTTCCTGCCACCTTACTGAGAGCCATCTCTGCACATTGTCCCACCTCACTGGGGAGCTCTGTAAAGGGTTTGTAACGCACCTCTGAAGCCCGGGAGAACTGAGGCTTCATTAGCAATGACAGCTGTCTAATTCGGAGAGTGGGCAGTAAGATCCTCTGTGGAAGTCTCTGGTCATTCATTGATACTGGCTTTGCAGGGTGACTTCCAGTCATTCATGGTAATAGCAACATGCCACTCTCTATACAGTACAGTAAGATGCGGATTGCAATTATTATAAAGGGGAGTGCTCAGGGGACATAGCTATGGTTTAGCAGCTCACGGACTTCCGGAAACAACATGTACACATCTCATTCTTCACCTCTCCCTGGAGGTTAGGTAACAAAACAGGTTCAGCTTTGTCCTAGAGTATCGTGCTGAATAAACATCAGGGGACACAGGTGCATTGGGGACCCTTAGTGTGATGGCAGGATGTCAGTTAGGTCAGGTCTTTGGAGGGACCCCTCCTGGCGTCTTCCAGCCTAGCTCCAAGCTCTCCATGCAGACACCTTCTCTACAGCTGAGCACCCTTGGCTCACTGGCTATTTTCAGAAAACAGAGCCTCATTTCTACGCACTTTGGTTCTACACCACATTGTTGGGGTTTTGTACATGAGTGTAGCGGGCCCAGTGGCACAGATCTGGAGAGCGCAGAGCCACCTCTTCCTAGCGGAGCACAAATAGGGAAAGAGGTGAAGGCATGTTCATAATTCTGGAGGCACTGAACACAGAAGGATTCCTGCAGGCTTTGCATCCAGCACCCCACTTGTTCCCCAGCCCCTGACGGACAAAGAAGCTGTGGAGCATGGCGCTGGGCACATGACAGGGGTAGAAACAGCCAAGGGATAGGGGAAAGGCCTGGGCCTTTGGGCCATTGTAACAGGCCTTGCTGCTCCACTCGGGAGGTCAGCCGGCTTCCGGTCTTTGGATCGGACCCCGAGGCAGTCAGTGGGGAGCCCCAGTCTGAATGCACTAGCCTGCCCCACTAGCCACGTCTGAGAGACACCAAATCTTCTTTGTCCTCATTGTTGACAATGGCTCGTTCCTGGCATTGTAGGTACGAGCTGGGTGGGACGGGAGCAGGAGCAGCTGCAGTGTTTAGAATCACCCTCGTGATCCTCACCTCATCAGCGCACACGTGGGGAGAGACAGACGGAACCCCCTTTGTGCTGCTGCCGTGAAGCCTCCAATGACTTCTCTCCTCTTCACATCTCCTGTACTGGGACCACTCTTCCAGCAGGTGGCTTTGGTTGAATTTAACACTTTAGATTCCTTCCTATCTCTCGTATAAAAACCGATATTCCAAAAATAGCAATGCCAGGGATTTTAGACCATTTTTACAAGACTTACTCGTCTATGGGCTCAGACCAGAATCCATGAAGAGTAGTTTAGAGTGGGGAGTCCTTGCTGCCTGAAAGGCACTGGCAGTGTCTCCAGGCTGAGGAGGAGCACGTCACCCGTCCATTCTTCCCAGGATGACCCACGGGAGAGACGACGGTCCATGCTTGTGAGGTCATGTGTACAGTGCACAGCTCCAATGCACTATTTAGAGTTGGTAGCGTGTGTTTGTTGCAAGTGGAAACATCTTTTATAGTTATTTTTGTACTCTGAAAAAATTACTGTATTCCACTGCAATACATTCAAATTACAAGTTACTTATTTTGCTCTCATGATGGTGTCTGCTGCATTTGTCTCTCCTCCCTTCCTCCCTCCACGCCCCCATTCTTTCCTGGCCCCAGAGTGGAGTCATACCAGTTCCTTCACACCTACCAGAATGTCGCGTACCTTGAAAGCAGAAACTACCCCTCCTCTTCAATGACCCATGGAACATTCATTAAATCTGACTGGACACTAGACCACAAAGAAAATAACATCAAACTCTGATACACGTGCTTACTATACACATCAACAGCTCTTCAGAACACTATGGCTATTAGCTTCCTTACTCCAAACAACTACCTCATAAGGGTGTGTATTATGAGGCCCATTTTGCAGATGAGAAACTAAGGCATAGAAAGTTTGCACTGAGGACACCTTATATGGAGGCAGAGACGATGACATGGAGAGATGGAGTGGCTGGGGAACTCTAGACCCAGAGAGGGAGAGGGTCTGTATGCTGACAACCAGGGGGCAGGCTTGCGGGGTATACCATTTGGTTGGTTGATGATGTGTGGAGGAGATTATAACCAAGGCAATGTAATGATATGTGATAGGATAAATGTAAAGCTAACATTCTCCCATGTAAACTATCACATAATTCACAATAAAACATTTAAAAAGAAAAAAAAGTTTGCACTGAGGCCACACAGCTGAAGAGCAACAGAGTTGGGAGTTTGAGTTCAGGAAGTCTGATGCGTAGTCTCCTTAATTACTAGGCCAAAGAGTCTTCAGGGGGGAAAGAACCACCAATGCAGATGATTTGTAATCACAATGCCAGTAAACTAGAAGTGAAGGCAGTTCCGGGTTACTAACATAAGACAGCTACTACTTACCTGGTTTTTTTTTTTCTTTTTCCCGTTCATTTTGTAGAACAATTGAACCAACACCTAACAATTTCTCATCTCATTCACCTTCACTTGAGGCACATGAAGTCTTTAAATCTATGAAAAAGTCTCGAATCTCTTCATGTGCTAAATAAGGCAAACAGAACCATATGCACCTGTTCCTACTTACCTACAAATACAGCTTAAAGACACACTTAGAAATGGATCTAGTTCATAGACTACCTGTATAAAACTAGAAAACTTAAGAACCCTGCCATCTAAAGCTTCAAAGAATGTAAAACCAACTAACAAGCCAACCAAAATAGCAAAAACAAAAACTCTTATCTTGGGTAAAAGAAAATTAAAACTATATCCAAACTGGATTAGTTAAAACTCGGTACAGGACTTCTGACAAGATGGCGGACTAGGCAGACAATCTACACAGACCCTCTACAATAAAGATACAGGATATCAAATGAAACGCAAGGAGGACAATCTTAGAACCTTGAGATTCAGAGGAAAGGTTAGAGAAGTGGACTGAATACCTACTGGGAGGAGAAGCTGAGCAGGAGAGTGAAGGGAGACTGGTGAACAGACTGCTAGCCAGACTTGGCTCAGCCATCTTGAATCTTGGTGAGCAGCTTTGGAGAGACAGAAAAATAGTAGCTTGACTGCAGATTCAGACAGGTGATGGAAAAGGTGTGATTCCTTCTTGTTCCCCACACTCTCCTGGATAACAGAGGTGAGGCCAACCCCCACCCTCATCTAGCCCGAGCACAAAGCCCACTCTCTGGGAGTTGGGAGCCAGTGTGAGGCGGGTGCCCGCTGCACCACTTTGGTGTCTGGATTCAGGTGCGCTCTGCTCCAGAGATGTAGAACCCTACAGAGCCTTCAGGCCAGAATTAGACTAACAGGGACCTTCATAATCAGCCACCCTGCCCCCAGCTACCCTCTGGTTCTGACAGACACTGAAACTAGCAACCTGAATGAAGGGTCTCCACAAACTACTTCTGGATTGGGTGTCCTGAACACAGACAGCACCTAGGCCTATAGGAACTCCATCTAGGGCTGGGAACTCAGCCAACACATCCCTCCTCCACCCACCTCATGAATTCCTTCACCAGCAGGAACCCTCAGGAGTTTTCTCCTCTCTGTGTGCTACAACTGCACTGTATTTTTGTCTGTTTATTTTTCCTTTAATTGCTTTTGTTGTTTATTCTTTCTTCTTCCTCTCTTTCCGTTACCTTGATTTTATCCTTTCTATCTCTGCTTTTGTATTTTCTTCTATTTCTCATTTCCACCCTCTCCTTTATTTCCTCTTGATTTTTCGTTACTGCTCTCTGGTATCTTTCTGTTTTTTAAGTGTTTTCTCTCTCACACTCTCTCTTATCTTCTTTCTTTGTTTTTTTTTTTCTGATACAGCTCTATTTTCCTTTTTTCTCTTTTTAGTTATTCTTCTCTTCTTGTTGCTGTTCATTTTTGTTTATTTTTTCCCCTTTATTATATTCTGTTTTCACTGTTGTTTGTTTTCTGTTTTCTTTTCCTGTGAGTGTTTTCTCCTCTTGCCTATCTGATGGGAGACAGCAACGATGCCCATTCAGCTCAGCCACAACTATACCTTCTGCAGCTTCACCCACTTGATAAGAGCCAATACCAGCTCCTATGCCACTTAATCAACAGTATACATCAGCCAACACCAGGCAAACCCACTCTAAATTGAGCTTCACAAATGGCAAACAGAAAATGGTGCTCACTGTTCCATTCTCTAAACATACCAACCAGGAGACAGAGACAAAGAAAACACCAACATACAATCATCAATTAAATTAAAATGCAACACCACAGTGTCTCAGAGACAACAGAAGATCTTAGCTCACACAGAGAAACAAAAGAGACTAGTTTAAACCAATGAGCAAGAGGCAGAGCCAGAAAATGTTTCTGAGGAAGAAAAGGTAATGGAACAACATGAGAAAGAATTCCAAACCTTCAGTGGAATGCCAGAAAGATTGAGGAAAGCAAGGAGAAAAAATTTAGAAGAATTTAGGAAAACACTACAAGAGCAGTCAAAATAAATGCAAGATTCGAAACAATACAAAACCTATAAATAGAAATCCAGAAAGTTAATACTTAAATCTCAGAAATGGACAAGACACCAGAAGGGTAAATGAGTAGATTTGAATCAATGGAAGCTCTAGCCAGTGAACTTGAAGATAAATCAATAGTAGTAAGCTAGAAGAACAATTTGAAAAGAGAATGAAAAATTAGTTAGAAAATCTGCAATTTGTGTGGGAGAAAAAAACTAACTGGTAATCTTAATTTGAGAACAGGAGAAGACAACAAAAACCATGGAGAAATTTGTCAAAGAGTTGCTGGGATAAAACTTCTGTAACATCATGAAAGACAAGAAGATAACAGCTTTGGGGAGGCTGAATGAACCTCAAACAGGATAAACTCCAGTAGAAAATCACCAAGAAGTATCATAACCAAACTTTCCAAAATCAAAGACAAGAATCTTGAGAGCAGCTTCGGAAAAACGAAGTTACCTACAAAGGAAAACCAATAATACTCAGCTCTGATTTCTCAGAAGAAACCAGGCAGATAAGAAGGCAATAGGTAACAAATACAAAACTCTAAAAAAAAAATTACCAAACAAGAATCATACCCCCAACAAAGCTGTCCCTCAAATACAATGGCGGACATTTTCAGATAAAATTAAAGGAATTTGTAATAACAAGACCAATTTTAAAACATACTAAAGGTTGTATGAGACCCTTTTGGATTGAGAACTAACAACAGCAAAAAACAAACTGAGGTTAATATATGTGGCAACACCACCTAGAACTCAATGCAGGTATGTTGTTGTTAAATGCTGTTAAGTCAGTTCCGGCTCATAGGAACCCTGTATAGTGTTTTCAAGGAATGACTAGTGAGTTTGAACCACTGACCTCGCAATTCAAACCAACCTTGCAGTCCAGTGTTTATCCTACAGTGCCACACCGGGACTCCAGATATACAAGGATCCAAAGTAAAATAAACCTACAAAGCTGAAAACAGGGAACCAGAGATATCAATTTATAATGAAGTAGACTACAAAGCAAAAAGAGGGAATGGTATAAATATAGAACTTTCAAATAGTGAGGAAGTAGGTTTTGAGATAAAAACAGGCTGTTTTAAACAGGGGAAAAAATAAATTACAAGGGTAACCTCAAAGAAAAATTAATACACCTTCACATCAAAATTAAAAGAAGAAAATCAGAAAGATTTAATGCACATTAAAACAAAAGAAATGAAGAAAATTAAAAGAAAACATACAAACAAAATGAACTCTGTGAAGAAATTTATGGGTATGAAGAAACAAGTAACACCAGACACAGAAAAACCACACAATTTACAGCAATCAAGTCACACCTGTCAATAATTATACTCAATGTCAATGGGTTAACTGCACCAGTTAAGAGGCAGAGAGTAGCAGAATGGATAAGAAAACAGGATTCTTCAGTATGTTCTCTAGAAGAGACACACTTTACACACAAAGAAATAGATTAAACTCAAAGGATGGAAAAAATATATATCAAACTAACAGCAATCAAAAATGAGTAGGAGTGGCAATGTTAATCTCTGATAAAATTGACTTTAAGTTAAAAAATATAAGGGACAAAGAAAGATATTATATGGTGATTAAGGAGTCAATTGAACAAGAGGACACAACCATTAATAAATATGCTCTCAATGAAAGAACCTCAAAGTACATAAATAAATACCCTAGAAGAACTCAAGAAATATACAAGTCTACAGTAATAGTTGTTGTTGTTGTTGTTGTCAGGTGCCATCGAGTCGGAACCGACTCATAGCGACCCCATGCACAGCAGAATGAAACAATGTCCGATCCTGGGTCAACCTCACTACCGCTGCCACACCTGACGCCATCAATGATGCCACCTGGCTGATCCATCTCGTTGGGGGTCTTCCTGTTTTTCTCTGACCCTCCATCTTACCCAGCATGACATCCTTCTCCAGCGACTGTTCCCTCCGGACAATATGTCCAAAGTATGAGAGACGAAGCTTAGCCATCTTGGCCTCCAAGGAGCACTCTGGCTGCACTTCTTCCAAAACAGATCTATTGGTTCTTCTGGCAGTCCACGGCACTTTTAGTATTCTCCTCCAACACCACAACTCAAAGGCATCAATTCTTCTACGATCTTCCCTATTCACCATCCAGCTTTCGCATCCATATGAAGTTATTGAAAATACCATGGCTTGGGTCAGGCGCACCTTAGTCCTCAAGCTGACATCTCTGCTCTTCAACACTTTAAAAAGTTCCTGTGCAGCAGATTTGCCCAATGCAATACGTCGTCTGATCTCCTGACTGCTGCTTCCACGAGTGTTGATAGTTGATCCAAGAAGAATGAAGTCCTTGACAAGAAGAATGAAACAGTAATAGCAGATTTTAGTACACCATATTTGATGAAGATTAGAACTAGAAAGAAACACAGCAAAGACACAAAAGAAATAAGCAACACAATAAACCAACTTGACCTCATAGACGTATTCAGAGCACACAACGCAACAACAGCACAATATACATTCTTTTCCAGCGCACATGGAACCTTCTCCAGCATAGACCATATGTTAGGCCACAAAGCAAACATCAGTCAATTTTAAAACATCAAAAATACTACAAAACATCCGCTCAGATCACAACGCTATGAAATTAGAACCCCTGTGTAAATGGTATGGCAATTCCTCAAAAAGTTGGAAATAGATATTGTATGACCCAGCAATCTCTGTACTTGATATATATCCTCAAAAAATGATGCTCATGACAGGAATAGATAGGTTTATTGCAACACTATTTACAACACACCCATGTTCATTGCAACACTATTTACAGTAACAAAAAGATGGAGACAGCTTAAATGCCCATGAACAGAAGAGTAGTTAAACAAACTTGGTTACAGACACACAATAGAATCCTACTCAATCTTTTTTCCACTTATCATAATGTTATTTATTGATCCAGTTGTGAGGATTTTTGTTTTCTTTACATAGAGGTGCACTCCATACTGAAGGTTGTAAGTCTTTGATCTTCATCAGTATTTTAAGTCCTCTTCACTTTCAGCAAGCAACATTCTATCATCTGCATATGACAGTTTGTTCATAAATCTTCCTCCAATTCTGATGCCACGGTTTTTCTTCATATAATCCAGTTTCTTGGGTTATTTGCTCAGCATACAGATTGAATAAGTATGGTGAAAGAATACAACCTTGG
>NW_006408559.1:12717921-12723435 GCF_000296735.1 Chrysochloris asiatica
CATTCTGGTGGGTCACCTCTCTTTGGAATGGGCACAAATGTCTGTAGTTTTGCGTGTGAGGGGGTGTGGGTGCACTCTTTGCTAGAGTTGGTATCAATGTTTTGCTTGAGTCACCAAAGAAGTCAGAAGCTTTTCTCCTGTTGTATATATTGTGTAAGTTTTAACAGTATTAAACCTATTTTTCTACAAATGCTTGGTATTATTTCAATAAGAAAGTGCCCGGTCCTTGTTGTAGATGTTGTTGTTGGTATGGGTATCTCTTTGGCGACATTCTTGATTGCTTCTCTAGTCATTGACCTGGATGTCTGTCCTTTCTGGCATTAGTGTTGCTATATATTTTTCTGTGGACAATAGGCCATCACTGTGGTTGACATTCTACCATGATGGGCCCTCTATCATCTTGTTCTGCTAGCTTATGTAGTGGACATCAATCTGTGGACTGCCCGATGGACTCCTTACTCTTCTTGGAGCAGGGTGGGGTGGAGGGGAAGGACATACATCATCTCAAGCTCCTGAAAGATTATAAAAAATTGGGGGGATTATAATAAGGCCATATTTTTTTCAACCATGTAACTTTGAGAACAGAGAAAGCTGGTTTACTGAGAGGGGAGCAGATTGAAGCAGATCTAAGAAAGAAGCAGGAATGAAAGCCAGAGAAATAATGGGTCCTGGAGTCTGTATGGCTTCTAGTTCCAGATTCTGGTATCATCTTCTAGAGGCATGGCTGCATTTCTTCCCTTGGACTCTGGGAGGTATCTCTATATCTGCTTTGTAAACTCCAATTTAAACTAACTTCAGTTGACTTATAATACTTGCAATCAACAATTTTAACCCATCATTCCATTCGAATTCCCACTGGTCTTCCAACCATTGTATGGTATAATGTCCCCATTTAAGAACTAAGTTCCCATTTCCTCCATGAAGTTTTTCCTGGTGGCCCCAAATATCTTTGATCTCTCCCTTCTCTGCGTTTCTGTTAGTCATGTGCATAATTGGTCCAGCTATGCTAAATAACACACAAGGCTTTCTCATGTCAAGCATCTGAGTGGTAATCTGAGTTTCAGTGTAGCGTAGTGATTACGAATTGGGCTGCGAACCGCAAGGTCAGCAGTTCGAAACTACCAGCTGTTCCGCGGGAGAAAGACGAGGCATTCTGCTCCCGTAAAGATTTATAGCCTCAGAAACCCTGTTTAGGGTCGCTATGGGTCAGAACCAACTCGATGGCACTTAACAACAACAATATAACAGACATGCCGCAAGTGGGTGACTTGTCGTTGTGACTCAGGTGAAAGTTTACAGAGCAAATTGGTTTTCCATTCAACAATTCATACATGTTTGTTTTGTGTTTGATGTTGATGGTAATACCCACAATTTAGGGATGCTTTCCCCACCTCCCTCCTTGGTTTACTCTTTCCATTTGGCCTTCTTTCCTATCCTTCTGAGCTCTATTCTGGGGCAAATGCTGCTCCTTTGACCTCCTATGGTTGATTGTTATAAGGAGTGCATACCTCCCTGGTGCTATTGTTCACCTTATTGTCTGTAGTTTGGCCGAAAGTTGAGCCATGGTGGATGAGTTCAGTGTCAGGCTTCATGGATATCTAAGGGCCAGACTTGGGGGTGTCAGTAAGTCTCTAGAAGGCCACTAGCCTCATCTTTTTTATTATTTTGAGTTTTGTTTCACGGTTTTTTCCTAATCTTTCAGGACCTCCTATATGGTAACCCATTCAGCAGTGGCTCCAGCCACTCACTAGTTGTAGTCTAAGGGCTGTGGAGGCTGAGGTTCATGTGGTCCATGAGTCTTCTGCACTAGCTGTTTCTTTGCATCTTTGATTTTCTTCACTCATCTTTGCTATGGACAGAGACAGACCAACAGTTGGACCATAGATGGCTGGTTGAAAGCTTTTTTTAAGACCCCAGTTGCTATTTATCAAAGAAGGATGTAGGACGTTGTCTTTTCTTTCTTCTTCTTATGAACCTATTGTGTTCTTTATTTCATTTGTTATTTGAGTTTTCTATCCTAAAGCAATTCTTTTTCACTGAGGATTCCTATCAAATACTATGGTAGAATTGGCATTGCTCACTTGATGACAAAAGCTTAGTAAGATATAATACTTAATACAAATTAAGTCTCCAAAAAATGCATCCAGTGCATTTTTTTCTTTTTTAAGTTTTTATTGTGAATAATGTGTTAGTTTACATGGGTGAACATTATCTTTACATTCATCCTATCGTACTTTGTTTCATTGCAGTGCTCACAATCCCCTGCATGCATCATCAAACACCCAAAGGGTACACCCCACACTCCTGCACCCCGGCCACCAGCACACAGCCCCTCTCACTCCCTGAGTCCAGAGTCCCCAGCCTCTCCTTCTGTCCACATCGTTGCCTCTGCCTCCGTCCCTAGTGTCACTGCCTCTCAGGACACAGTCTCACACTTTGCTTTTCTCCCTTGATGGTTCCAGGGATCTCCGCTCCAGTACTGCAAAATCAACTGCTCCCCTCCCTTTGTTACCAAACATTTACATTTACCTTTCCAACACTCACTGTCAGACCTGATAGCAAGCATTCTCTATTGAACCACAGGAGTCCTTTCCCCCTCACCGTTTATCAACCCCATCCAGACAGGTTGGAAACAATTCAGTGGAGAGTCTACCTTTCCCTGTATCCTCTGGAGCTAGGTTCCCTATTGAAAGTTTGTAAGCCAGTCACTTTTTTTTTTTAATGTTTTATTATGAATTATGTGATAGTTTACATGGGAGAACATTAGCTTTACGTTCATCTTATCGGATATCATTTCACTGCCATGGTTACAATCCCCTCCATACATCATCAACCAACCAAAGGGTGTACCCTGCAAGTCTGCCCCCCCGGTCATCAGCACACTGCCCCTCTCCCTCTCTGGGTCCAGAATCCCCAGCCGCTCCATCTCTCCACGTCATCATCTCTGCCTGCATCTCTGGTGTCACTGCTTCTCTGGGTAGGGTCTCGCTCTCTGCGCGTCTCCCTTGATGATTCCAGGGACCTCCACTCCTAGACTGCAAAGTCAATCACTCCTTTTGCTGCAAAACATCCACTTTTACATTTCCATCCCTCATAGTCAGTCCTGATAACAATTATTCACTATTGTACCACAAGAGACCTATCACCATCTCCTTTCATCAGCCCCGCCCAGACAGATTGAATACTACTCAGTGGAGATCCTACCTTCTCTGTACCCTCTGGGTCTAGGATCTAGACTCCCTCTTGACATCTTGTAACCCAGTCACTTCTTGCCTTTGTATCTCCCCCCACACACACCCATTTTGGATAGCCAATGTCTAAGTTCCCCCTTTCTGTCGACCCTCTGTACCAAGGGGGTGGGAATGATGCTCACTGTAGAGATTTGTCCACTCCTTTGTCATACTGCATCCATAGGTGTAGGTCAAGATCATCCATTTACTCCTTTTTTAGTCATGTTCTGATCATCTAGCCATTGATGCCAGGTCAAATGGGTACTATCTGCAAGTGTGGGTGTTCTTATGCATCCCCCCTCTCTTTTTATCAGCTGGATGCTTCACATTCTGTTCTAGTCCTCTGGGGCCATGTCCCTGCCCCTGGGCCCAGGAGTCCCCAGATCTCATCATACTGCTGGTTAACCAGGTCTTAATCCAGGTTAACAGGAGTCTATTGAATGTGGTCAGACTTAGTTCACAACTTCATTGCTGTTTTTCCTTCTCTTTCCCCCATTCCAAGACTAAGATTCAAGAGGAATACACGAGCAGGCATGCGGTCTGACTGGTCACCACGTTGGTAACTGATAAGGGGAAGTGAGGGAAAAACAATAATGAAGCTGCGAGCTAAGCCCAACAACATTCAATAGACTCCTGTGATCCTGGGTGAAGACTCGGTTGGCCAGCAGTGTGGCAAGACCTGGGGACTCCTGAACTTAGAGCCAGTGACATAACCACAAAGAACTAGAGCAGAGAGTGAAACGTCCAGCTGATAAGAAGACAAGACATATACACAAGAACACCCACACTTGCAGATAATACCCACTTGACCTGGCTTCAATGACTGGATGATCAGAGCTCAACTAGAAGAAGAAAGAAGAGGGAAAAAAGAGTGCTCTGATACAATTTGATGAACTTGACCTACACTTATGGATACAGTAGCTCAAAAGAGGAAACAAATCTTTATAGCAAGGATTATTCCTACTCCCTCCATACACAGAGTGGACAGGGATGGGCAACTTGGACATTGGCTACCCAAAATGGAGGGGAGGAGTGTGGGCTACAAAGGCAAGAAATGACTGGCTTACAAGCTTTCAAGAGAGAGCCTAGATCCACAGGGCATGGAGGAAGGTAGAATCTCCACTGAGTAGTATCCAATCTGTCTGGGTGGGACTGATGAAAGGAGATGGGGATAGGTTTCTTGTGACACATTAGTGAATAATCGTCATCAGGACTGACTGTGAGGGTTGGAAATGTAAAGGTAGACATTTTGTAGCAAAGGAGGGGAGTGACTGACTTTGCAGTCTAGGAGCGGATGTCCCTGGGACCATCAGTGGAGAAGAGCAGAGAGCGAGACCCTACCTAGAGAAGCAGCTGCACCAGAGATGGAGGCAGAGGACTTTAGACACAGAGAGGGAGAGGGGCTGTGTGCTGACCACCAGGGGGCAGGCTTGCAGGGTATACCCTTTGGTTGGTTGATGATGCATGGAGGAGATTGTAACCATGGCAGTGAAACAATATCCAATAGGATGAATGTAAAGCTAATGTTCTCCCATGTAAACTATCACATAATTCACAATAAAACATTAAAAAATAAAAGGTGAGACATCTGGCTGAGTGGTGTGTCCTGTGTCATTTATCAGCAGTCCTAAAAGAACTTTGTGGACAATGAATAAGGAAGACTGTAGAAGAATTGATGCATTTGAGTTATGGTATTAAACAAGAATATTAAAAACACCATGGACTGCCAGAAGAACAAACAAATCTGTTAGAAGAAATACAGCCAGAATGCTCCTCAGAAGTCAGGATGGTGAGACTTCACCTCTCATTCTTTGGACATATTATCAGGGGAGACCAGTCCTTGGAGAAGGACATCATGCTTGGGGTCAGAGAAAATGAGGAAGACCACCAATGAGTTGAACTGGCACAGTGTCAGCAGTAATAGGCTCAAGTGTAGCAAGAATTGTGAGGTTGTTGCAGCGTGAGAAGCTGTGTTGTGCATAATAGGGTCATTATGGGTCACTACTGACCCAACAGCACATAGCAACAGTATACTAGGTATTGTCCTGTATTTCACTGACGAATAGATGTTGGTGATCATACTGGATTTTTTAAAAGATTGCACAGAGTTTCATTGTAAGAATTGGCTTATTTAGTGAAATGGACAGTAACAGATTGTTTTTAAAAGCTACCAGTTTGGCTCCATCTTTGGAGCGAGCTTGCCTGAGGGAGCCAGCATTCACCGAAGACCCACCTGAAAGAGGGATGTCATCTGCATCTCCATTGAGGCCCCCCCGGCAAGAGC
>NW_006408559.1:12724790-12740953 GCF_000296735.1 Chrysochloris asiatica
ACAAGCTATATGAATGGTTGAATGTGAAGCTGATGATGTACCCTGTAAACTTTCACTCAATCCAAAATAAAAACATTTAATAAAAAAAAAAAAAGCTACCAGTTTGGCAAAGATTTTAAAAAAGCTTATTAACTTAATATATCACCAAAGTTGTTGGACTTAGATACTGTCAAACATTACTAGTGGAGTATAAATTGATACTTTATATGGAGGGCAATTTATCAAAGTTAGAAATGCACATATTCTTTGATTGAGTCAGGTTGAGTATATTTCACTAGCAGAGAGTCATTTTTATTTCCTTTCTTTTTAGCTATCTGTTCCTATCCTTTCCCCATTTTCTATTAGGCTATTGTTTCTTCTTGAGCTATAAGAGCTCTGATAGATTAGGAAAATTAATTCTGTGAAATATCTTCTACATTTTCCCCCACACCATTTGTTATTTTTCTTTTGACTAATGGCTGTTTTTCTGTCTTACAGAAGCTTATTTTAAATAGTTTAAATAAGGGTTTCATACTTGGAAAGGGTTTGCTACTATGCTATTATAAAACATTTCTCAGCTGGTTTCTAATAAATATGTTTATTATTTAAAATATACATGCTTATGAAGCCTTGATTTATTAGGAATTTATTTATTTTGGTAAGGTGTGGATATGGACCAATTTTATTCTTGTTCAGACAGCTACCTACTTGTCTTAAACATCTCACACTTTTTGTTTTGAAATGGAGCCTCTATTCTGTATTGACTTTACATGTTTACGCATTTGGATCTATTTCTAGTCTTACTAATCCGTTCTGCTGATCTGTCTCCCTATTTGTATGCCAGGACCCTGTGCTCTTTAAATCACTCCAATGTGGCTTCCATTCCCATCCCTTCACTGAAACTGCACTGCCCAGAGACCCTTTCTCATTGCTGTAAACATTGCACTGGAAGTCCTGGGTGTGCTATATGGAGAGAGAGAAGACTCCACAGCACATAACCACCATCAACCACCATATTGTAAGATGAGAAATGAAACTATCATTGTTTCCAGATGGTATGGTTATTTACAAAACTAACAGTTTCAATGGAAAACGTAGTTGAACTAATCACAAGGTAGAAAATGAAAGATCAGTTTACAGAAATTAATAGCATTTCTTTATACCAGAAATGGTGGTGGTAGTTATGTTCCATGGAATCGGTTCCGACTCATAGCAACCCTGTACAGATTCCAACTCACAGCAACCCTGTATAAATCTTTATGGGAGCAGAAAGCCTCATCCTTCTCCCATGGAAGAGCTGGTAGTTTCAAACTGCTGACCTTAAGGTTCGCAGCCCAATTCGTAACTACTACGCTACCAGAGCTACTTTACACCAGAAATAAGTACTTAAAAGTTAGGTAGCACTTAAAATAGTAGCCATATCTAGAAATTAACTGATCCAAGTATACACAAAACCTCTGTAGGAAAAACTTTAACACCCTGGTAGCATAGTGGGTTATGAGCTGGGCTGCTAACTGCCAGCAGTTCGAATCTACCAGCCTCTTCATGGAGAAAAATGAGGCTTTGTACTCCTGTTAAGATTTACAGCCTTGGAAATCCTATACAGGGTTGCTATGAGTAGGACCGTATTCAATGGCACCATCAACCAATCAACCAACAAAAAAAGGACATAGAAGATAAATTGGGTGGGATGATAATATTATAAAGATGTCGATTTTAATTAAATCAATGTAAACAATCACAGTACAAATTCCAATTAAAGTTTTGGAATTTAAACTAAAATTCATATGAAATTTAAAAGGTCTATGAATGTTTGGAGTCCTGGTGTAGCACTGTAGGTTACTGCACCAGACTGCAAAGTCATTTGAACTGCAAGGTCGGCGGTTCAAGCTCACCAGCTGCTCCTTGCAAATCCTGTACAGAATTGCTATTAGTCAGAATGACTCAACAGCACTTAACAACAACATGAATACTTAGGTCAACCTTGAAAAAGACAAGAAGGAAGACTTGTTTTCTATCACACAACAAGACACATTATGAAGAAATAGGCTGTGATATTTAAAATAAGCACAAGTCTCAGTGAAATGCACGTCGCATGTGTGTGGACACACATAGGCAGCTTAATACAGAACAAGGGTGATCTACCAGCCAATGGAGAGAAGAGAGATTATGTCCCACACTATCCTGAGAAAAGTGGTTTCTTATATGGAGAAAATGAAAATTGATTTTTCAAGGTGGGTTAATGGACTAAAGATGACAGATTATACCGCAGAGTGAAATAGAATACAGAAGAATGCCTCAGTGACCTGTGGCGTGTAAAGACTTTTTTTTTTTTAAAAGAATATTTTATCGTAATTTTGGTGAAAGTTTACACAGCAAGTTAGGTACCCACCCATTTGATACTTTCTTTATAAATTGTTAAGAGACATTAGTTACATTTTTCAAACATGTCAACATTCTCTTTAATTGCATTCTTTTCTTTTTTATTATTGTGAATTGAGAGATCGTTTACATGGAAGAACATGGGTTTCACTACACTCATAGTATTTCATTTCATTGTAATGATTACAGTCTGTACATTGTCATTCAACAATTGTTTCATCTATTCCCTCTGGAGGTTTTTTTTTTGTGTTTTTTTTTTTTAATGTACACAAAAACACTTAAGGAATTATATAATCATTTAAACAACCCAAGGGCACATTCTGCAAGCCTGCCTCCTGGCCACCAGCACACAGCCTTTCTCTTTCCATGAGTCTAGAGTCCTTAGCTGCTCTCTCTCTCCATGTCCTCATCTCTGCCTCCATCTCTGGTGTCACTGCTTCTCTGTAGTGTAAGGACTTCTTACAATGTCCAAAGCACATACAAAAGGGAAAGATAATTATTTGGATTATATAAAAATTGAGGATTTCCACTCAGTGACATCAGGAATAGCATTAACAGATCAATAATAAATTGGTGAAAGGTATTTGCAATGTTTCTAAACTATAAGAAACTAGTATCTAGAATACGACAAGAATCCCCTAGTATATTCATTAAGTACGGGACCAGAAATATAATTAGAAATGAATGACAACTAGAATCAGCTGATATGAAACTCTAAAGACAATCAGCATTTATGAAGAGATACACCAATCCCTTAGCCATTAGACAAATGCAAATTAATCATGCCTGACAAAATTAAACTGTATTTATTGGTGATACGTTACTTTCATGTCATCACAACTAACTGTGACTTAGGAAATGAAATAGAGGAGGGTTTTATTTTCTGGGAGAAAACCCAGAATGTTCTATTGAGTTCCAGAAAAGGCTTTAAGTCTATTTTGGGTAAAGGTTGTTACCAGTTATAATTTACGTATTTGAGAAGGGATCATGTGTGTGTACATGAGAACTAGAATGGTAATATTTTAATCAATCAAATTTGAGTGCAAATTGCTTTTCAAAGAAGCTGTTTTTTTATTAGAAGAAAAAAGAACAATGAAATGAAAACTACAGATTCATGTTCAAGCTTAGCTGCTGGATCGGAAAGTAAATAATGAAAATGAGAAAGGTGTTCACTCTGATTAGCAAATGTTGACTTTGTATCTCAGTCTAAAAAATCAAAATGTAAGTGCAAGACATGTTCTATATAACTATGCTTATTTAAAAGAGTTTTATCAAATGTTCCAAAACCAAGGTAACCACAAAAACTCCCATATATTGTTTTTTAAATGATATTCTGCAAGTAAAAGCTTGTAACTTCTAACATGAAAAGGACATTTGGAAATACAGCATGGTGACTGTGTCAATAAGCCTCTCAGATAGGGTTTTTTTTTGGGGGGGGGCGGGGCAGTTTTTCAAGAAAAATCCAATCTTCGTTATTCTGTTTACTATTCGCAACTGGACCTGCTAACTGCAAGGTTGGTGGTTCAAACCCACCAGCCTCTTCCATACAGGGTCGGTATGAGTTGGAACCAACTTGACAGCACTTAAGAACATCAGTGTGGCAAAAGAAACAAGATCATAGCAAGTGCCAAACAATTCCTTGCCAACTCTGTGTGGCTGCTATGTATACAACTTTGGTGACAAATTATCAGATATATGGATAGATAACCATGCTTCTTGGTGATAAAACACCATCAGCTCTGTGGACACAGAACATATAAAAGTAACATTGGTTACTATGCAGTTACAGCCCAACTGGATGGAATATTAATCTTGCAAATTGCACACCACTTTTAAGGCAGATAATTTTATACAGTAAGACAATATAGTAGTTATCGTCTATGTGGATAAAAAATACCTTCTCAGTTGTTGTTGTTAGGTGCCACCGAGTCACTTCAGACTTATAGCAACCCTGTGCACAATGGTAAAATCCCTGCCTTGCCCTGCAGCATCCTCACAATTGTGTTATGTTTGAGTCCATTTTTACACCACAGTTCATCTCATTGGGGAGGTGTTGGGGATCTTCCTTTTTTTCATGGGCCCTCTATAATGTTCTTGTCCAAGGGCTGGTCCCTCCTGATAACATGATTAAAGTACGAGAGACCAACAAGTCTCATCATCTTTGATTCTAACGAGCATTTTGGTATACATCTTCCAACACAGATTTGTTTGTTTTTCTGGCAGCCCATAGTACTTTGACTTTTCTTTGCCAACACCATGATTTAAATGCATTGATTCTTCTATGGTCTTCCTTATTTATTCTTAAACTTTTATGTGCATATGAAGTGTCTGAAAATACCATAGTTTGGGTCAGGCAAATCTTAATCCTCAAAATGACATTGTTGCTCTTTAACAATTTAAAGAGGTCTTTTGCAGCAGACTCACCCAATATAATACGCCATTTGATTTCTTGACTGTTTCTTTCATGGTTGTTGATTGTGGATCCAAGTGAAATGAACCCCTTGGCAACTTCAAATTTTTCTCTATCATGATTTTATTGATCCATTTGTGAGGAGTTGTGTTTTCTTTACATTGAACTGTAATTCCTACTGGAGGCTGTAGTCTTTGCTTTTCATCAGTACGTACTTCCAGTTCTCTTGGCTTTCAGCACAAAAGGTTGTGCCATCTACATATCACATGTTTGTTGTTAATTAGCCTTCCTCCAAGTCTAATGCTGTGTTCTTCATAAAGTCCAGCTTCTTGGATTATTTGTTCAGTATACAGACTAAGTATGGTAAAAGGATACAACCCTGACATTCACCTTCCCTAATCTGAAACCATTCAGTATCCCTTTGTTATTTTCTAATGACTGCCTCTTGGTCTATGTTCAGGTTCCTCATGAATACAATGAAGTGTTCTGGAATATCCATTCTTATCAGTGTTATCCTTAGTTTGTAATAAGCCACATAGTTGAATGCATTTGCATATCCAATAAACCACAAGTAAACATCTTTCTGATATTTTCTGCTTTCAGCCAAGATCCACCTGAGGCCAGCAATGATATCGCTAGTTCCATGTTCTCTTCCAAACCCAGCTCGACTCACAATTAGGAAATAGCATTACAAATTAGATAAATTATAAAGAACCGGCAAGTGATGGAACAGCAAATATGATCAGGAAATACAATGGTGGAATTAAGAAAATTGTTAGAATCTACTGAAAACAGAATTTGAAACATTAAATAAAACAACTGTAATATGATTCATTTGGTTTTCAAAACATAAACAGTTGAATGATACCTGGTGCTCTCGGAATAAACTATTGAAGCTTGTTGATAGGTGCCATCGAGTCGATTCCAACTCATAGTGACTTTATGAACAACAGAACCAAGCACTGACCAGTCTTGTGTCAGCCTCACGACCATTAAGCTTGAGTCCATTGATGCTGCCACTTGGCCAATCCATCTCGTTGGGGGCTTCCTCTTTTTCGTTGACCTTCCACTTTACCAAACATGATGTCCTTCTCCAAGAACTGGTCCCTCGTGACAATATGTTCCAAGTCTGAGAGACGAAGTCTGACCATCCTGGCTTCCAAGGAGCACTCTGGCTGTGCTTCTTCCAACACAGATCTGTTTGTTCTTCTGGCAGTCCATGGTACTTTTAATATTCTCCTCCAACACCATAACTCAAATACATCAATTCTTCCAAGGTTTTTTGTATTCACTGTTGCAGTTTACTTCTTACTTTCTCCCAAAAAAATGATTGCTATACATGAAATTTTCATCATGTTGGACTAAGATGAAAAAAGTATATATTGCTAAGAAAAAAAGTGGGCTGACATTACTACTATTTACAACAGCAAGTGCCTGGCTGCTAAACAAAAGGTTGATGGTTTGAAACTACCCAGGTGCTCAGCATGAGGAAGATTTGCTAATCTGCTTTTGTAAAAGAGGGTAGGAAACCTAGGGGGCAGTTCTATTTTGTCTAAGGGGTCGCTATGAGTTAGAATCCATTCAAAGACACCTAACAAAAAAAAATAGGATTTTCCGCTTTGAACTTTTTAAAGATTAAAAGATTAGGCTCAACAGTGGACCATTGTTCTCCATGCATTCTCGGTAGGAATACAAAGGTGAACAGTCTTTCATGGCTGTAAGCAAAAGCTTTCCTTTAACGTTTTATTGTCAAATGAATGAAGGTTTACAGAGAAGATCATCAGCTTTACCTTCAACAAATCACACACTTTGTTTCATCTCAATGATTGCAATCCCCTCCCTGTAACAACAGCTATCCCACTTCCTCCCTGTGGTTCTTATTTTTGTCCCACCCTCCTTCCCATCCACCACTCATCTGTCAGTTTGTCATACTGTGGTGGCTTGTGAGTTGCTGTGATTCTGAAAGCTATGCCACCTGTATTTTAAATACCACCAGGGTCGCCCATGGTGGACATGTTTCAGATAAGCTTCCAAATGAGGACAGACTAGGAAGAAGGAGTGATGAACTACTTCTGAATATTTAGTCACTGAGAACCTTATGAATAGCAGAGAGACACTGTCAGATATAGTGCTAGGAAATGAGCCCCTCAGGTTGGAAGGCACTCAAAATGTGATTGGGGAAGAGCTGCGTCCTCAAAGTAGAGTGGACCATGATTATGCAAATGCAGTAAAGCCCGTGGGAGAAAAGCCCACAGGACCTTCATTTGCTGTTGGGGCACAACTCAAAATGAAGAGAAACAGATGTAACCATCCATTAATAGTCGGGACATGGAATGTATGAAGCATGAATCTAGGAAAATTAGAAGTTGTCAAAAATGAAATGAAACTCATAAACATCAATATCTTAGGTATTAATGAGCTAAAATGGACAGGTACTGGCCATTTTGAATCTGACAGCCACATGGTTTACTATGCCAGGAATGATGAATTGAAGAGGAATGGTGTTGCATTCATTGTCAAAAGAATATATCCAGCTCAGTCATGAGACACAACGTTGTCTGTGATAGGATAATATCCATGCACCTACAGGGAAGCCCAGTTAATAACACTATTATTCAAATTTACACACCAACCACTAAAGCCAGTGAAGATGAACTAGAAGAATTCTACCAACTTCTTCAATCTGAAATTGATCAAACATGCAATCAAGATGTATTGATCACTACTGGTGATTGGAATGCAAAGGCTGGGAACAAAGAGGAAGGATCAGTAGCTGGAAAATATGGCCTTGGTGATAGAAATGATGCTGGAGATCGCATGATAGAATTCTGCAAAATCAATGATTTGTTCATTTCAAATACCTTCTTTAGACAGCATAAGAACGATTATACACATGGACCTCACCAGTTGGAATATGTAGAAATCAAATTGACTACATCTGCAGAAAGAGATGATGGAAAAACTCCATATCATCATTCAAAACAAGGGCAGGGGCAGATTGTGGAAGAGACCATCCATTGCTCATATGCAAATTAAAACTGAAGCTGAAGAAAATGAAAACAAGTCCACGAGAGCCAAAATATGATCTTGAATATATCCCACCTGAATTTAGAGATCATCTGAAGAACAGATTTGATACATTAAACACTAAAGACCGAAGACCAGAGGAGTTGTGGGATGACATCAAGAACATCATACATGAAGAAAGCAAAAAGTCATTAAGAAGACAAGAAAAAAGGAAAAGATCAAAATGGATGTCAAAAGAGACACTGAAATTTGCTCTCCAGCACAGAGATGATAAAGCAAATGGGAGAAATGAGGAGGTCCAAGAGCTGAACAGAAAATTTTCAAATATCAGCTCCAGAAGATAAAGCCAAATATTACAACAAAATGTGCAAAGATCTGGAATCAGAAAACCAAAAAGGACACACTCAGCATTTCTCAAGCTGAGGGAACTGAAGAAAAAATTCAAGCCTCGACTTTTGTTATTGAAAGATTCTCTAGGAAAACTACTGAATGATGCAAAAAGCATCAAGAGAAGATGGAAGGAATACACAGAGTCACTGTACCAAAAGATATGGTTAATGTTCAACCATTTCAAGAGGTAGCATATGATCAAGAACCAATGATACTGAAGGAGGACATTCAAGGTGCATTGAAGGAACTGGCAAAGAACAAGGTATCAGGAATTGATGGAATAAAAATTGAAATCTTTCAAGAAAGCGAAACGGCACAAGAGGCACTCTCGCTCACCTCTGCCAAGAAATTTGGAAGACGACTATCTGCCTGACTGATTGGAAGAGATCCATATTTGTGCCCATTCCAAAGACAGGTGACCCAACAGAATGTGGAAATCATCACACAATATCTTTGATATCCCATGCGAGTAAAGTTTTACTAATAATAATACAGAAACGGCTGTAAGCATACACTGACAGAGAACTTCCAGAGGTTCAAGCCAGATTCAGAAGAGGCCATGGAACGGGGGATATCATTGCTGATGTCCGATGGATCTTGGCTGAAAGTAAAGAATATCAGAAAGGTGTTTACCTGTGCTTTATTGACTGCGCAAAGGCTTTCGATTGTGTGGGTCATGACAAGCTATGGACGACATTGCGAAGTATGAGTATTTTGGAACACTTAATTGTGCTCATGAGGAATCAGTACCTGGACCAAGAGGCAGCTGTTTGAACAGAACATGGGAACACTGAATGGTTTAAAATTAAGAAAGGAGTGTGACAAAGTTGTATTCCTTCACCATACTTATTCAACCTGTATGCTGAGCAAATAATACAAGAAGCTGGGTTCTACGGCATCAGGTTTGGAGGAAGACTCATTAACAACCTGCGATATGCAGATGATACAACCTTGATTGCTGACTGTTAAGAGGACTTAAAACATTTACTGATAAAGATAAAAGAGCACAGTCTTCAATATGGATTGCATCTCAATGTAAAGAAAACAAAAATCCTCATCACTGGACCAATAAACAACATTCTTATCAACGGAAAAAAGATTGAAGTTGTCAAGGACTTCATTCTTCTTGAATCAATTATTAACACTCACAGAAACAGCAGTCAAGAAATCAAGTGACGTATTTCATTAGGCAAATTTGCTGCACAAGACCTTTTTAAAGTGTTGAAGAGCAAAGATGTCAGCTTGAGGACTAATGTGCGCCTGACCCAAGCCATGGCATTTTCAATAACCTCATATGCATACGAAAGCTGGACAGTGAATAAGGAAGACCATAGAAGAATTGATGATTTTGAGTTATGGTGTTGGAGGAGAATATTGAAAGTACCATGGGCTGCCAAAAGAACCAATAGATCCATTTTGGAAGAAGTGCAACCAGAGTGTGCCTTGGAGGCCAAGATGGCCAAACTCTCATACTTCGGATATATTGTCAGGAGGGACCAGTCGCTGGAGAAGGATATCATGTTTGGTAAGGTGGAGGGGTCAGAGAAAAAGAGGAAGACCCCCAGCAAGATGGATTGGCCAAGTGGCAGCATCTATGGACTCAAGCATGGCAACAATAGTGAGGTTGGCCCAGTATCAGGCAGTGTTTCGTTCTGCTGTGCACAAGGTCCCTATGAGTCAGTGTTGACTCGATGGCATCTAACAACAACAACTCCTTCCCATCCCTTTTCAACTTTGCCCTTAAGTAAATGTTGTCCTTTTGATCTTGAATGATTGACCATTCCATGGTAAGCATACCTTACTAGTGTTGACCTATGTATTTATCTACTATTTGGCTAAAAATTGGCCCACAAGTTCATTTGTGGCCTGAACAAAAGGTCCACCGTCTCAGGTTCCTCCTGTCTCTTTCTGACCAGTAAGTCCCATCTTTTTTTTTTTTTTTGTATAATTTTGAATTTTGTTCCACATTTTCTGCCACTTTATCCAGGACCTTCTAATATAGCCCTTTCCAGAGCAGTTAGTAGCGGTAGCCAGACACCATCTTAGTTCTTCTGATCTCAGGATTGTGGAGACTGCTGTTCACTGCTGTATGGATCCATTGGACTAGTCTATTTCCAAGCATCTTCAATTTTCATCACCCTTCTTTCTTCTGCACATGGAGAGACCAATAGTTATACCTTAGATGACCACTGATGAGCTTTGCAAGTCCTAGACTCTATTCATCAAAGTAGGATAGACTAGTCTTTGTGGACTGTTTTGTCAGTTGCACATGGTGTCCCCCTGAGCCTACGGTCCTGAGTCCCCAGGCCCAGAAACTTGTTGCCTTAAGATGTTTCATAACATCTAAGAAATTTTCATCATTTTGCCCCCTGTATCCTCTACCACAAACACATTTGATCTTAGCCAAAAGGCCAAGAAGTGAGTCCTGGTGTGGCGCTGTGGGTTAATGCGCCAAACTGCAAAACGGTTTGAACTGCAAGGTTGGCAGTTCAAGCTCACCAGCTGCTCCTTGGAAACCCTATACAGGGTCGCTATGGGTCAGAAGTGACTCAACAGCACTTCACAACAACAACAATCCTCTACCACTGCTTTTCATCAGGTTTTCCGTGGCTAAGCATTCCAAAGTAGCCCTTTTCTCCTTCTTCCTAATCTGTCTTAGTCTGGAAGTTCAGCTGAAACCTGTCTATCTTGGGTGTACCCTGCTGGGATTTAAAATACCGGTGGTATAGCATCCAGTAACACACAAGCCACCTCAGTACAACCAAGACTTCATCTTGCTTGGAGCCACTATTAACACTCATGGAAGCAGCAGTCAAGAAGTCAAACTACATATTGCATGAAGGAAATCTGTTGCACAAGGCTTCTTTAAAGTGTTCAAAAGTAAAGAAGGCAGTTTGAGGACTAAGATGCCTTTGACCCAATCTATGGCATTTTCAATAGCCTCACATGTATAGGCAAGTTAGACGGTGAATACGGAAGACCTTAGAATTGATGCATTTGAATTATGGTGTTGGAGAGGATATTAAAAGTACCATGGGCTGCTAGTCGTTGTTGGTTAAATGAGTGGAATCAGCTCTGACTCATAGCGACCCTGTATAGAGTTTTTGAGGAGCGGCTGGTGAGTTTGAACCACTGACTTTGCAGTTAAAACCGACCTTTTGGCTCAGTGCTTATCCTGTAACGCCACACGCCACACTGGGACTCCTAGAACAGATGTGCGTTAGAGGAAGTACAGCCAGAATGCTCCTTGGAAGTCAGAATGGCGAGACTTCATCTCTCTACTTTGGACAGGTTATCAAGAAGGACCAATCCCTGAAGAAGAACATCATGCTTGGTAAAGTGGAGGGTTAGCTTCAAAGAGGAAGACCCCCAATGAGATGGATTGGCACAGTGGTAACAGCAATGGGCTCAAGAGTACTGATTAGGAGGCTGGAACAGGACCTGGCAGTTTCATTCTGTCCATAAGAACCTATTTTGATGCCACTTAACAATAGCATGGTTCACCACATTCATAGGTGTCTAACTTGCTCTTTAAAAACAAACGTTGTGTTTAAGTGAAAGTTTATGCAGATTATGTTCCCGTTTAACAATTAAAAAAACAAACCCCCAACTTCTTACTGTGAATTAATGTTTACAGAGATCTTCAATATCATGGACTCCACTTTACCTTAGATTGCAATCTTCTCAGTGTAACCACATGTCCTCCTTCCTCCCTGTACTTCTTGTTTCAATTCCTCCTCCTTTCCCCACTGTTCTGAATTTTGTCCTTAGCTAATTGTTAGCCTTTTGATCTCAAATGGTTGACCATTCTATGGTGTGTGTACATCACTAGTGTTGTTGTCCCACCATATAAACATCTATTGTTTGGCTGAAAATTGAGTCATGCAAAGTGGGTTCAGTTCCAAAGTCGACGGGTGACCAAGGAGTGTATTCTCTGTGTTCCACCAGTTTCTAGCTAGCTCATTTAACAATCTTTACACACAAATTTGAAACAAATTGGTTACGTTTTTCACACTGTGTCAGCATTCCCTTCTGTTTGTTCTAGTTCCACTGAGGGAGGTTCCCTGCCCTGCCTTATCTTTTCATCTTTGGTAAATGTTGAAGGTTTTGGTCTCATATAGTTGATTATTTAAGGGAGCACTTTGTTGTTGTTAAGTGCTGTCAAGTCAGTTTCCACTTACAGCTGATGCTGCATAGGGTTTCCAAGGAGCAGCTGGTAAGCATATTACTGACAGGTAATGTTTATTTTCTAATTCAATCTATTATTTGGATGAGAGATGACCCAGGCATGGCTTCAGTTCTAAGTTCAAAGGACATTTTAGGGCGATAGTCTCAGGGGTTCTTCTAGTCTGTCGATCCAATTAGTCTTTTTTTTTAAAAAAAAAAAAGAATTTGAGCTTTGTTCTACATGTTCTCTCACATTCTATCCAGAACTTCCTCCTTAATTACTTTGTATTATTTTTGTTAGGCTTTGTTTCTACACTGTAGCTTAAAACCTTGTATTAGCTTCCTTGTTTATACTTTATTCTACACCATAAGGTTGAGTATTGTCTTGTGACACTTTGATTTCAGGTATGTACATGTGTATTACCAAGTGAGATGTAATTCTTACTCTGGATCATGATCATCTCACATTTGACAGGAAACATACCTGCAGAAAGGTTTGGCTCACAGGCCACCAGTTTGCAGCCTTGGGAATAAATTGTTGAGAGTCTTGAATGTAAGTATGTAACTTCCTTTATTAGGATAGAGAATGATACAGCAAAATGTGTTTTAGAAACATCAACATGGATGGTCCTTTGCAAGACGGATGGGAATACTGAGGGAATCCTGTTGTGGGGCTATAGGATCATCACTGGACTGCTAACCACAAGGCTGATGGTTCAAATCCACCAGCTGCTCCTTAGAAACCGTACACAGGATCGCTATGAGCGGACACCAACTTGACAGCACTTTACAACAACAAAGGCCACTTACGTTCCATTATGGCTGTCGGAGATCCTAGTTTGCAATGAGGAGTCATGGGAAAGATGCTAAATGTTATCTAGTTGGTTCTGACTCATAGGGTTTCTGAGGAGCAACTGGTGAGTCTGAATCACTGACCTTGTGACCCAGTGCTTATCCTACAGTACCATCTGTTGGAGGTAAAACAGGTGCCAAGGAATCATTTCCATCACCATCATCTTACAGATTTGGGAAAGTAATTAAAAAACCAAAACCCCACTGCCTTCCAGTCGATTCTGACTCATAGGGACTTTTTGTGGGTATTGTTGTTGAACCCTGAATAGGGTTTCCAAGAAGCAGCTGCTGGATTTGAACTGCCGACCTTTCAGTTCAAAGTTCAGTGTGATTCTACAGTGCCCTCTAGTTGGTTCTGACTCATAGTGATCCTGCATATGGTTTCCACGGCTATAAATCTTTGTGGATGAGAACACATCCTTTCTCCTGTAGAGAGGCTCGTGAGCTCAAACAGCTGGCCTTGTGGGTCACAGTTCAGTGCTTATCCTCTAGAGCCACCAGGCTCTCTGAAGTGGTGTTAAGTGTGACCCTGTGTAGGTATAACGGTCGAATTGTAGCCCCTGGAACGGTGCCACTCTCCTTCCAGAGAACTGAAAAGGCTTAACTCATGGCCACACCACCCTGAATGTTCCAACAGCATATACTAAGCAGGCTTGGGCCTGGTTAGGCCTTTAATCAGAGACTGCTTGGGAATACCAGGCGCTGTGAGCTTTGTGCACATGTGCACTGCTGGCCTCCCTCTTGGAGTTCTAGTGTGGCACTGTGGGTTAAGGCACTGGACTGCAAAGTCAGCTTGATCCGCAGGGTTGGTGGTTCAAGCTCACCAGTTGCTGCTTGGAAATCCTATTCAGCCTGTGTGTCGGACTTCTGTGTGGCCCTTAACAACACACTTAAACTGAGCAAAATAACTCAGAAAGACAAGAAACATAGGGAAAAGAAAGCTAAGTTTATTAGCATAGACAGAGCTAAGGAAGGGCACCCTCCTAGTGAAAGAAGAAGAGAGGTGGAGCCTGAATATAACTGGATTCTTCTTCCTGTATCCGTTTGTCAGGGGAGTGCACTATACTCCTGGTGTCAGTGCCCAGAGAGCCAATCTAGGGAATTGGTCCATGTATGGTTTCCTTGAGTCTTGTCTTTCAGGTTTTAGCTTATTATTAACTATATTTCTTTTTACCAAGTCTCCTCTCTCCCCTGCCCCTTAGAAATTCCTCATTGCTGAGATTGACTTGTTTCCCGCTGACAGACAGACCAAACCTAAAATGACTTGAGAATCCCCCTTCTTTCCCCGTTCTAATTATGGTTTCCAAGGAAAAGCTGGTGAGGGAACTGCTGGCCTTGGGGTTAGTAGTCTAGTCCTTATCCTTCACCACCACAAGTGAGCAAAATTCTGAACTGACTCAGAATTCCCACCAACTTAGTCAAGAAATCTGGTAATTGTTGTTTTGGTCACTAACACAGAACCCTCAAATGTACTTTCTATTGTAAATCTGAATTCTAGTCACTTATCACAATGCAGTCTCCTTTCCAACCACTTCAAAACGGGTTATTCAGAATTCTACTTCCAGAGAACTGCTTTTACCCTTGAATCCATGACAACTCACAGTGACCCTGCCTCGTGGCAACCCATGTGCGCTGGGCAGAACTGCTCCTTAGGGGTTTTTGGCGGCATCGCCAGATCTTTCTTCCATGGTGCCTCTGGGTGGGTTAAGCGTAACACCCCCTCAAAAAAAAAAAAAAAATCGCAAACTCACTCTGAGTTCTGAACCACGGTGACTCCACAGGACAGAGTAAAACTTCTCCAGAGTTTCTAAAGCTGTAAATCTTAACTAGAACAGACTGTCACATCAGGAGGTGGTGGGTGAACCACTTATCTTTTGGTTAGCAGTCAAGTGCTTAACCACTGCACCTTTGGGGCTCATATGGGTTGAGAATTTTGTCGTTAAGTGCTACTGAGTCAGTTCCGACTCTTAGCAACCCTGTATAACTTCCGAGAAACACCTGGTGGGTTTGAACTGCCAATTTTGTGGTGAGCAGTCCAGTGCAACGCCACACCAGGACCCTATGAGTTGAGAGTTGTTGTCCGACTCACAGTGTTGTCGAGGTGGGTCCGACTCATAGCGACCGTGTATAGGGTTTCTGAGGAGCGGATGATGGGTTTGAACTGCCGAGCTTGAGGTTCAAACCGACCTTATGGTCTCACGCTTATCCTACAGAGCAAAATATCTACAAGCCCAACTTTCTTACAATTGCAAAACGCGAACTAGTGAGTTCCCCCATCCTGCCACCTACAACCCTCCCCTCGCCGGTCGGACCAGAGAAACAGGAGTTGGCCTAGTAGAGGGCGCGGCCGCGGGTGCCTGGCAGCTCATCACCCGGTCTGAGCCCGCGCCCAGGCCGCCTCCACCACACGCCGCCGCTTCCGGAAGCCGCCGGGAAACCCCGACCACCTCCGGCGGACCGCACTGACAGCGTCCTCGTTCCCAGGGAAACGCGTCAGCCCGTGACGTCACTTCCTCAGACCCATCCGGACTCCCGGCTGTCTGGAGGAAAAGAGGAAAAGGGAGTCGCAGCCACGACTGTGGACGCGAGCGCCAGCCGCCTGCGCATGCGCCCGAGCGGCGGCCTGCTTCTATTTATGTGGGGGATCCAACATGGCGGCCGCGGCGACTCAGGCGATGGCGGCGGGGCCGGTCCGAACGTAGTGCCGGGGCAGGGGACACGGTCCACATTCACGGTGGCGTCGGCGGCGAAGGCTGAGGGCGCTGGAGGGAACAGAAGCGACGGAGAGAGACCGGCAGGGCGGGCGGGCGAGCAGCTTGGCGTGGACCGCGCGCCGGCCCGAGCGCGAGAGGCGGCCCACAACAGAGGGGATGGCGGAGCCGCGCAGGGTGGCGTTCATTAGCCTGTCACCGGCTCGGCGGCGCGAGGCCGAGGGTGCCGAGCGCGGGCCCGAGCA
>NW_006408559.1:12741123-12757306 GCF_000296735.1 Chrysochloris asiatica
GGGAGCCGGCGTCGCGGACCGCGCCGTCGCCGACGTCGCCCCGCCAGACGGTGCGCCTGGAGCTGGTGCTCAAGGATCCCACCGACGAGAGCTGCGTGGAGTTCAGCTACCCCGAGCTGCTGCTGTGCGGAGAACAACGGGTACACGGACCCAGGCACCCTGGCGGCGGCCCCCCACCCCTACCCCGTGCCTTCCGACCCCCAGCCCTGCCCGCGCCAGCCCCTCGCGCCTGGGAAACCTCTCATCTCTCTCTCGCCTGTCTGCTCCCAGCACTATGGGGGTGGGGGGGTGGGGGCTGCAAGTTGTGTGGTCAGGGTTTTCTCGCGTAGCTCCTGCTGTGGTTCCCGAGCGAGGAAGAGAAACCCTTGGGGGACACGCCCCCCAACCCGAAGCCCAGAGATTTTGTCATCTGTTTGCTAGGTAGCACCTTGGTCTTCATCAGTTTTTGGGGGCATGGCGCAGTGTGTGTGCGTGCATGCAAGCGCGCCGGTTCTCTCCATTGAAGGGGATTTAAAAATCTCTAAAGATTTCGACCCTGGGAATTCGGCTTTGGGAATGACGGGGAGGTGGGTGGTCGAACTATCTGCTTTTCTCTCCGGGGTTACTTCTGGGAATCTTATTCAGCTTTGTTTTTTCCATGGACTTAGTTCACATTGTGATTGAGTGGAAAGGTGTCTCTCCCATCTGTTTTATATGGCGCCTCCCAATCGAATAGTCTATTTGCTCGCCCATAATTGGTTTATAGGTTCAGGTTGGAGCGTTTACAACTTTGCCGTTGTAATTTTGGGGGAGTGAAGAAAACAGTCTTGGCGTTGGGTATTCACAAACTTTGTTGAGAATGTATAGATATGCTTTGGCTGGAACTGAACAATGGAGACGGAGGATTTTTTGATGATGGCACTTTTCATTGTTGGGGTTTGATGGTCTTTAGAAGTTAGAAAGGGAAATGAGGAGTAACTGTAAAAAGAGAACAGTTCTATGTGTTGCTTTGACCTTACTCCCTTTATTAGTTTTTGCTGAGCGCAGGTCTAATGGACTCCAGTAGTCATTTGTTTTGTTGATGTACTCAGCAGTCTTTATAACTGAAGTTCGTGGCTCCTTTGCCAGAAAGGATCTTCTTAAACAATGTCACTGTTTACTCTAGTTGTATGATAATCATGGCTAAACGTTTTCAACCAAAATGAATGAAAGGTAGGGATCTTTTTGATCTTTTCCACATGTGCTTGTTAGAGTGACTAGTTCAATGAGGTCATTGTTTTTCCATAATGTCCTAATTTTGAAAATACTGGGTTGGAGCAATGTTTTCAAATAAATATTTGAACTAGTCAGTTTGCACTTTTGCTCCCTACCCTATTCATAAATTATTGTTGCTAAGTGTTGTCTAGGCGGTTCTGACCCTGCATACAGTTTCCAAGGGGCAGCTGATGGGTTTGAACCACCCACCTTGAAGTTAGCAGTCCAGTGCTTATCCTACAGCACCACATCAGAACATGTAATAATATCTCACATTTTCTGAGTTTTTACTGTGTGTCAGAGTCCTGAGCACCGTGCTTTGCTCATGTAGTTAAAGCAGGGGAACTCCGTGAGGTGAGGACTAGCCCCGCTTTACTGCATAGTGTGGGGGATCCGGAATTTTATAAATATATCGTTTTCCATTGTAGAACCAATTGGTAGTAAAACAAAGGAACATATAATTTAAATTTAGAGGATCCTGCTGAAACGAAGTAAAACGAAAGCCACAGTAGGCACACACAGACCACTGTTGTGACTCTCTTTTTGTTGTGCTTCTTATGCCGTAATAACGGAGTAATTGATGCATGTCACTATATAAAAAAAGACGAGTTTGGGGGTAAGTTCATTTTAGATACCTAGCTTAGTTAACTTGATAATAACCGGAATTGCTACTCTCAGGTAATAAGAAAAAGATTAATAACTCTGCTTCATTTTAATCTTTATATTACAGTTACTGGGCTAGTTTTCTCATTGTATATTCAATCATGACTGCTGATTTTGATGAGATCCCATATGTCATGTGGCATAGTGTAGCTAACAACAACAGAAACTCATTGTTTGTACAAAGTACTACTGCAGCAAAGATTTGCCAGATTCTCCCTTGGGTATTCCCAGTGAACACATCCCTTACATAAGAAAGCATAGAAACACGTCTTTCCAAATAAAGTTGTTACAGTTTTGTGAAAGAAGATCCTAGGAAGAGTGAGAGTCTGGCCTTTACAGTGCTCTGGAAGGTGGCCAGCTCCTAATTTGGTTTTCCTTCCCTTCAAGGAGAGTCATCATTATTTTTAGGGATGTTGTAATATTTTCAAAATACACTTAATTTTGAATTATTGTAATTCAACCATGTATGTCATATAGAGTTTCAGGGGAAGCAATTCTTTTAAAACTCAAAGCGAAATAGGCTAGAAAATTTTGGAATAGTGCTTGATCATCCAGTAAGATTTTCACTACAGATTCTCTCATTGGGTATGGGGCTATTCAAATGTGCGCTGCTAATGAGTGCTGTCTATATTGGGTTGTTTTCTACCAGCCCTCTTCATAAATGCCCAGTGAACCCATTGAGTAAGAGAAGCAGAGTTTTTTCTGTACTTCATTGATGAGGAAAGGCACAATTAGGAAATGTGTCTTGGCAAATAATGACAAACAAAACACCTTGGTTGTTGGGCCCAGCTTTGCTGGCCGTCACCTTGCCTCTGTACAGTTCTGGTTCGGGATTACGGGATTTCTACACTGAAAGGTTGTATTCACCATCTCTGGCAGAAGTGTACTAGCACATCTTAGAAGCAAGTGTTGTCGATGACCCATACGTGAGAAATGCTTTTTACACTCTTGTTGTTTAAGTCCTATTGAGTCAGTTCTGACTCAGTGACCCAGTATAGGATGTCTCAGGAGCCAGAGGTGGGTTTGGACCGCCAGGCTTGCGATTGGCAGTCCAGTGCTTATTCTGCAGTGCCATAACAGGACTCCTTTTTATCTCATTATTATATCAGAAAGCCAATGAACTAGACCATTAATTGGTATTTACTATAAAAAGAAAAGTGAATATAATGTTGCTACAGCTATATTCTCTGATACTTAAGTGGTAATCCATTATTGTTCTCTTGCATGTTTTGGATAAACTGTCTGAAACATTTCTTAAAAAAAGTGTTAACAAGTTAAGATCCAAGAACAAAAATATTAGATTGGGTTTTTTTATGTGGCTAGTTGGTAATTTTAATATTTTCAGATATTTTTCTTCACTTGGCCAAAAAAGAAGCTAATTTAGACCTTTATTTCAGGAAGAGAGGAAACTTCTTCCTTGTGAAAGAAAAGTAAGTCACTTTCCTAGATTGATGTGCAGCGGCAGTCACAGTAAACAGGGGCCAGGCTTCTAGATGGCTGCATAAAGGCTACAGGAAATCATGGAGTCTCTTGGCCTGTAAGGTGATCCTTACCAAAAGCACACACCCCATCCACGTGTTTATATTTACACAAACAAGATGGGCCAGACTGGTAGTAAGGCCTACTGTCTGAACTCCAGAGTGACTTGCAGGGACCGTGTACAATGGTCAGGCCTGAACACTGCTCACTGTCCTTGACCCCAGCCTCCTGTTAGGCCACACCCTGAGCATGTTCAGGGTTTCTTACTTCAGCGTCAGTCCACTTGCGCTATTCTGTTTCCTTTTAGATCATGTTGATAATACCCATTGGTCACACCTATTGGAACAATAGGAAATTTCAAAATTGGTTCTAAAACTAACTCCTTCAAGGAAAAGAGAGACACTTATGTCCCAGGTACCATGAATTGATTTGTATTCATCTGTCCATGTTTTTCTGTCTGGTTTCTAGATAGGATCTCAGCCTTAATCAGGTGTGGGGAATGTCCATTAAGTGAGGTAATAAATGTCCATATGGCCCTTGGCAGAAAAAAAAGGTTCCCCATCCCTGGCCTAAATGCTCAAGTGTGAATGGGCATTACTGCTGTTCATAGTGACCCTATGTGACAGCGAAAACTGCCACATAGGATTTCCGAGACTGTCACCTTTATGGGAGCAGACGGCCTCATCATTCTCCCTCTGAGTAGCTGGTGGGTCTGAACTTCTGACCTTGTGGTTAGCAGCTCAATGATTAACCCACTGGGCCACCAGACTCCTTACCTGTCAGGGGCAGCCAAATCTGTATCCACAATTTCAGCTACCGTATCCTTTCAGCTTTAAATACTTGGAGCTTCTACTTCAGTTCCTTTTATTGCTATTAACTTGCTACCCATAATAGAAGGGAAATTGCATTTTTATCCATAAATAGCTTTTTTGTTAGTAATGAAAAACCACATAGAAGAGGGGGCTTCAAAAAGTTTATGGGAGAATTCCCTTATCTTTTCATTCCATTTCCCCATACTTTTTAAAGCCCCCTCATGTATAAGCTCATCAGTTCAAACCCAGCAGCAATGAGTTGGAAGCGACTCGCCGGCACTTAACAACAACAACAGCATGTATAGAGGTGTGTGCTACCTAGTAGAATAAAGGGATGGGTTAACCTTGGTTTGGGTGCCAAGGTGGGATGTATGTGGGTATGGAATCCATGTACTGTAGTCACCTCTCTCCTCTGCTAGAAAGGAGCTGTGTTGATGTAATCTTCCCACAGCCATTTCACTCTCTGGCTCTGTGTAAACGTCGGTTGTGCTCCCTGGGCAGAATGTTGAGGTCGTTGATACTGGTCCCAACTGTAGATAATCAAATGACAGTTCATGGGCAGATGATTGAAATTTGAGGCTAGTTCCTGATCTGGAGATGTTGTTAGAAGCGTTTCCTAGTTCATCTTGTTAGGGAAGGTGCGTGCTGCTGTGAGGAGTGGGCTCTCATGTTTACCAGCTTCCCTTGTGATTCTGCTCGGCTGACCATGGGGTCACTGTGCAGGTGTAGATCATTTCTTTCTAGTTACTTCTAACACTGCTGACTATATTTGTTAGTATTTGGACAGATTTGGACAAATTCATTATTGCTGAAATTTAAGGATACAAGGGTACCTCAAAAAGCCGGTGGGAAAATTCCATCATCATTTGATTCCATTTGCCATGAGCTTTTTGAAGCACTCTCATGTATTCAGCTCTGTTTGAAGTCACACTAATGCTTCCATTTCTTTTCCCATTCACTGCCACTCAGAAGAAGCCTGTTCACACAGAAGACCCATTTAATGATGAGCATCGGGAGAGGCAAGAAGTTGAAATGTTGGCTAAGAAGTTTGAAATGAAATATGTGAGTATAATAATCAGTGTTCACTTAGAGATTTTGTTCCCTCAGCCTCTTTTTCCTTCTGGGGCTTATAAGTATCTGTTAACCACCTTGTGTTGTTCTCACAAATTGAATCCAACTGAATGATTAGACATCACTACTGCCAACCCTTTGCCGTCAAGTTGATTCCGACTCATATCGACCCTGAAGGACAGAATAGGGGATCCTCTTTACAGAAGCAGACTGCTGCATCTTTTCTCCTGTGAACGATGACTGAACCACTGACCGTTAGATTAGCAGCCCATTGCTTTACCCGCAGTGCCACCAGGGCTTCTGAACGCTTAGACAGTCGGGTGGAAGTTCACTTGCTTTGTGATGACTGTAATAGTCCATGACTCCTTCTAGAGTCTAGGCTGTTTGCTGAATTTAGAATTCTATCACCCACCCTTGTGATGACACTGTAAGGTGGTGGTGGCCACGTTTTGCCCATAAGTACAGGGAGACTCTAAGCTCAGTGCAATGTCAAGTCATGATGTGAGGTCACAGAGTGGCAAGAACAAGGATAGACAAGCAGTGTCTACCTTCTCCACTGGCCCCATGAAGAAACACTGTTGCAACGACAAGGAAGGTGGTGTGGTAGTGTCCAGCCTTCCTGGCTTTTGAGCATCGAAGTCAGACAGAAGCAGCATGAAATGTCTTTGAAAGTATTCTGCTGACCCTCAACATTTCCTGTACATTTTATATTCTTGGCCACAATGGTCTGTGTGCTTTAATACACAGTTAAATTGTAATTACTGTTCAGCTGCTTCACATTTTATATTCTTGGCCACAATGGTTTGTGTGCTTTAATACACAGTTAAATTGTAATTACTGTTCAGCTGCTTCACATTTTTCTTTAAATTTCTGAGTACACTTGACACAATAGATCCACTCCACACCCCAAGTTCATCCTCGATAATGTGCTGAACCAGAACCCCTGTGAGAGGCAGGCCCTTCTGCTTCCTCTGTGCCAGTATCTCACGGGATTGGAGATGTGCTCACATGAGCCCCATTCTTGGCAGTATCCTCAGATTCAGTGAGGACTGAGGGAGACCCTGGCTGGCTGCCTGGGGACCATCTGAAACTAGACGGGAGTACAAGTCAGGTTCTAGTCATCTTTGCCACCAACTGTTGTGTTACTTCATTCCTTTGGGGCCCCAGTTTTCTTATCTCTAAATTGAGAGATTCACATTTTTTGAAGATCCTTCTGGGTCTTCACCATTTAAGGATGAACTGGGGTGGGTGGGTGGGACTGGGGAGGGCCTTGATGGTATAGGTATAGCCAAAGCTGCTGCTCATGGCAACTTGTGGTGTTTAATTGCAGCACACTGTGCTCAGGGAGTTCTGGATAATAGATAAGCCCAAAATACTATCTGTGTTTTTGATACAAGTTAATACATTGGCTGGTTTTTTTTTTTTTAACTTGTGAATTGGATGAAGGTTTCTAAAAGAGACCAGTTTTCCATTCAACAATTCCTATACATTGTATTTCATCTCATTGATTAACACCCCACAATGTAACTTATCATGCTGTCTTCCTGTTTCCTGTTCCCATTCTTCTGCCTTTTGGAACTCTTCTGAACTTCCTCCTTAGACAGATACTGCCATTTTGATCTCAGATGTTTGAGTATTCTAAAGTGTGCGTAGTACATATCCGTGGTTCAAAATGAAAAAGTTTTAACAAGGTACAGAGGTAGTTACTTTCTGTTGTCCATCTACGTGATCCCACTTCGTTGAGGCAAGTAATGTTGTTGGGGATCCTTCTTGAGGTATTTTCTGTACATCTCTATCTCTGTATATACATGTATCCCTTTCTCCCCCACCCCTTATACATAATATTGCAAAACATCCACATTCTTTTCTGTTGCTTTCATTTACTAGATTGTGGAGTGCATGACATTCCATGTGTGGGAATACCACAGTGTATTTAACCAGTCCCCAAATGACTTAGGTATTTCCAGAGATTTATCTTATAAATAGTGCTATGGTGAATTGCTTTGAGTGTGACACGGCTCTTGTATATAGTATGATAGAGCCCTAGAAGTGGGATTTCTTTAGGTCAAAGGATGAATGCATTTAAAATTTTGGTTTGTTTTCTACTTCTAATCCTTTGTTCTTAGAAAGCCAGGTGCCTGTTTGTTCACTCTTGCTTGAAAACAGCAAGGTCTTGAGACGTCCATGGCAACATACTAAGCTGTCATCTCCCAGGGAAGGTGTACAGTGGATGGGAGGCAGGACAGAGGTGGGAGCTGCTCCTCGGGCTCTTAGCGGAGGAGCAGAGGGGTCTGTCTGTTGTTGAAACTGAAAGGAATTTTTCAGGCTGGTGCAGAGTCAGGGAGTGGCTGCTTCCAGTCCCTGTGAACCCATCTTTCTCAGTCACCCCTGGAATTGTTTCTTCTTTCGGACCAGTGGTGGCAGAGAGAGGCAGAGTGTCCAGTAGAGAAGCAAGTTAGGGCAGCTGCAGTCCCACCCAATCCCTGAATGAACCAGCTGCATGATCTCAGGGAAGGCTCTTGGCTGTTCTGTGCTCTGGTATTAGGAAAATCGTTTCTGCCCAGCCAACCTCATAGAACAGTTCAAAATGCTGAGAAAATGTGGGCCACTGTGTGTAGTTCCCTAAGCAGCTCTCTTGCGGACATGACATGATGGAGAATCCTGCGTTCCTTCTTACTCTCTGCACGCCAAGAAGGCTTGGTAGTGTGATGAGGCTTTACCTTCTGTGCATTGACTCTACCCTGCTGACTTGGATCTTTGAGTTCAGCTAGTCTAGATTCTTCTTAGCTATCATGGCCTTCAAGTCCACAACAGATTACTTGGGAACTTTGATGAAAATGATGGGGCAACAAGTGCATGGGGAGAAGATGCTCTGTCCAGCTGTGGGCTCTCAGAAAGATCACACTGGACTACAAGCAGAGGCCTTTCTTTGCATCCTGTAGTTCAGAGAGTGTCCTTCAGGTGCCCGACAGGCCCTCACTGACCAGTCCTGATGGAGGAGGAGCATGGGGACTGTCCCACAAGGGGACGGCACATGCCACTTCCAGAGGGAACAGCTACTGCTATGCAGGAACATGGGCTTATCGTTCCAGAGTTTTGCTTCTCAAAAGAAGGCAGAGAGATTGGATTTTCCTTTGGCATTTTTTACTTTTCAATATGGCTCCTCACTGAAACGGCCCCTTGTGGGTCTGACAATGCGAGTTGGGCCACACACAGCTCTGAGCCCTGGTTTGAGACCGAGGCGGACCTGCCACAGGATCTTTGCTTACACACTCAGTCTATGTTTACATTCTGCCCTCAATGGGCAGAGTCATTGGTGGTACATGAGAGGGTTTGTGATTTCCATTGTCAAGGGGAACGGGTGTTGTACGGCTGAGGGCGTTAGATCATGTGGGGTTTCTGGGATGCATCTGGGCATGAGGTTGGTGCTGGTGGTGACTTTGTGGTTTTCTGATGATGGAGGGGGAGGGCGGTGCTGGGGGGGCAGTGCTGGGGGTGACGAGTGACAGTGGGGGAGGGGTGTGTGGTGTGTTGGCAGCCTGAAGGGCAGGTGTGAGACTTGGGGTCTTTTAGTGTGTCTGTCTGCCTGTATTGGAAGGGGTCGCCGGAGGGGAGCAGGCTCCCATTGAGGAGATTGGGAAGGTAGATCCTGTAGTGTTCCTATGAAGTGCCCTTTCTCTTGCAGCCCTTGGTTCTGTGGTGGAGGATTGAGCCAGTTCTGACTTGTGGTGACCCCTGTGTGTAACAGTAACATTAAGCTCTCTAGGGTTCTCTCCGTGACAGTGAACTCTTGTCAGTAGACTGCCAGGTCTTTCTGAAGCACCTCTGGGAGAACTTGAACCCCAACCTTGTGATTAGCAACATAGTGTGGTACCTACTTGTACTACCCAAGGAGCTGGTTAGCACTGTAGGATAAGCACTGGTCTGATAACCACAAGGTCTGAGTTCAAACCCATCAGCTGCTCTGCAGACGAAAGATGGGGCTTCCTGCTCTCTTTAAGATTCGTAGCCTTGGAAAACCTATTTAGGGTCGCTGGGAGGTGGAATCTACTCCATGGCAGTGGGTTTGGTGGTTTTTTGGTTTTATGTCCTGGATTTCCCCTGCTGTCTCCTGTATTTACTGCCTGTGGCCTGTTTGCTGTGGCCCTACGATCAGGCAGTGTGACAATGTGCGTTCATTACCAATTGCTAAGTGGTAGTTTGGGAAGAGGGCAGCATGGCTTCTAGAGTACGAAATGGACTTGTGTGTACAAGGGTACGTCAAAAAGTATTGCTTCTAGGTTTTCAGTTCTGACATGCATGGGTTTATCCCAAACAATACATGATTAAACATGTCTTTATGATCGATGGGTAACTACAGACAAGCTCTTTCAATCATATGCTTGTCTTAGTCATGTGCCTTCAAAGAAAGATCTGTTCACAACAGTGCTTCTGAGATCTGAGCCAGTTCACCTTAAGGCAGAAAGGACTGCTCAGAAGGGTATGGTCACTGTTTTGGGGGAGAACTTGGGGGGGGGGCACCTTGATTGATTTTCTCCAAGGACACAGGACAATCACGGGAGGTGAAAACAATACTGGTGAGACAGAGGCCTGGAAAGTGGGCTAAGGAATTGTTTTCCATCCCAGCAATGTACCTGCTCATTCTTTCAGGTAGCAAGGTTATCCTTGGAGAATTTCATTGACAACCTCACTCCATCCACCCTACAGTCCTGCTCCTTCAGACTTCTTTTGTTCTCCAAATGCAAAGAATATTGAAAAGGAACACATTTTGAATCCTTTGAGGCACTGTTAATACAAGAGCGCAGAACTCTGGGAAAGGGCTAGAGAGAAACACTACCCTCAACAGTGTGTCAACTTAGATATAGAGGAAATGTCAAAAAACAACAGCTTCCTTAAAGAAGGTGTCTCTGATTCTATAGCGATACTTTTTGACTTACCCTCATACAGCTATTACAAGTAGCACCAGGTAACTCCGACGATACTTTTTGACTACGTCCTTTTACTTAATTTATTAATACAACTTAAGTCTAACTTTGGACATGTCTACTTCTGTGCGCTCCAAACTAGTCTTGCTGGTTCCTGTGGGGAGGAAGCAGGTTAGTGCAGCCCCGCGTGTTTCCCCATTCCTGGTGGCAGGGGCCCCCAGGGGCTTAGCCAGAGATCCCAGTCTCCAGCTTGGCCTCCGGATGGCTCGTAGGCTGTGTGTACATGCTGTTTCTGATGCCATCACACACTTGAGAACTGGGAACAAGGCTTACTTTGGTGGCTGTCTCCTAGGACACAGAACCGCCTGTGTGGCCTGAGGATTTCTTTTAATGATTTTTCTCACGGTTACCCCAGCCACCACAAGACCATGTAAACTGGCGATATGTTGTTTCGGTAATCTAAGTAACCACACCTGCCGCATTACCAGGTCCCCATCAGGTGTTCAGCTAAGACCTTGGGGATCTGAAAGACTCTGAGTAGGAGGCGGTGTTTTCTGCTGGCATTTCTTCATATTCAGAAAGTCATGTTGTGGCTCTCACATTTGCTCACCTTACTGTAATCACCTAATGGTTAATTTCGTATGACATTGGACTCTTATCCCCCATAGCTTCATATGCATTTTTACAGGGAGGTCAGGATTTGATAAAATGGTAAAAGGTAATTCTGAGCAGTCTTACAAATCATGCAACTAATCAAGTGGAGTAGCACTATTTTTCATGAAAAGCAAAACATATTTAAGAAATATTTTCTTTTGGTGTTTTATAAGGATTCTGTCTGGATCCGCTTTAAAGAATGGCAGTATCTTGGAAAGATGATCATCCCATCTAGTGATGTCTGCACAGCAAATGCCGTTCACTTGAGTAGATTGTTGAAAAAGCATGTTCTCAGATGTGAGACTGACAAGAAGGAGGTGTTATGAAAGCATATCCGTGCTCTTTCTGGGAGTTTTAAGAATTATATCTTTGTCTCATGCTAGTAACTAACACTGAGGGAGCAGTGTTTTCTGAGCTGGTTTTCCTTTGTCTGTTGGACCTGATTTTGGATCTTGACCCTGAAGACCCATTAGATGGGGGCTCTGAGTAAGAGAGTGAGTTTGGGCAAACTTCTTAATACCAATTCCCTTTAACAAAACACAGATAGCCAGGTGTTTGGGATTCCATAGACTAGCAGTACTGCGGCACTACAAATCAACTCTGGGGATAAAGGGCAAAGGAGAATTCCAGCTCACGTCACTCTTGCTACATTACAGTTTCCATTTGTAACCACGTGTCCTGGTGAACTCCTTTAATTCTTTGGCCTCTCTGAACCAAATCAGTTCTCCTCAGCCTGCTTAGCCCCCGAGGAACCAGCATCCGGGTGTTGAGGCAGAAGGTCCCACATCATCCCAAAGTACTGATGAAGGAGACTGCACTCAGTGCTTTGCTGTCTTTTCACAAATTTGAAAACACCACCTTTTTACTGTAGGTTGAAGAAATCAGAGATGGAGGAAGATAAGGTAATGACAGGACTGAGTCGCAAAGGGAAGCTCTGTGAGGTGGCCATGTTTGACTTTCAGCCTGAAGGCTGGAACTGTGTTGGCTCCTGGCGCAGGTTCTGAGGCCTGTAGGTGCTCCATGCATGGGCATTGGCTAGTCTCGCTGGTACCATGCGACTCTATCTAGAGTCCATCTTGTTTGCTTTCCAGTGTCACATTTCAGTGTCATCAGGCTGTGTTGGCTTGAAACACTGATGATCAGGTTCAGCAGGTACTAGTGAGTCAGTACGTATGCGCTGCTATCTGTTAGTCACAGTGAGCTGAGCTTGGGAGGAGCCGGGTGAAAGGGCTTTCTCCATTTTACATCAGAAACAATGAAAGGGGATTTGGTCTGTTGGTTGGTTTAGGAAGTCCATCTTGTGTACGATGTGTTGAACATGTAAACCGCAGAAATAAACAGCTGCAAAGGTCCAGCGAGTTGATGAAGCAAATCTTGGACTCTCCTGCAGAGAGTGTTCTTGTTCAGGACATGGGACCATAGGGCAGTCCAGAATAGCTCCCTGGTATGGAGAAGAACCCCATTATATATGCCTTGGTTAGTTTCAGGTTCCTTTAGGAGGAATATTGGTATTTGTGAATTCATTTAGATGTGCCTTTTGGGCAGCTGTAGAAAGCTTGACACACTTTATAGCACATTGGATCTCCGTATGATCAGGGGACTGGAGGATAGAGGATAGAAAAGCAAAGGCCAGGCAGGAGGCAGGCCAAGGGGACAGGGTTCTCGAGCAAGACCAAAAAAGTGAGGTGAGGTCAAGAGAAGCCAGGCCAGAAAATGAGTGGCCCTCTCTGAGGAAGGAGGGGAGTTGAGTTCTTAATAAGGAGAGCAAAAGCCATGGGACCCTGGCTCTGGGAGAGGAGTTCAGAAATAGCAGGTCAGGTGTGGGCATGTTCAATATAGGCTCTCCACATGGTCACCCCACAGTGGAACTGCCAAGCAGGATCGAAAAATCTGAAAGACAGGTATTAAAATTTGGTGGACCAGACCTAAGGAAGTAATTTTAGGTCTCTACTTGATAGAAGTTCAAAAGATACAAAAGGTGATACAATGACAAGAACCGATAGCTACCATGTTTCGAACAAAATTGGTTCCTAAGTCTGTCTTTTAAGTCTAATTTGTAGGTGTATATGGTTCTTATTTAGTGTGGAATCATGGTGTGGCACTGTATAATAAGCACTGGACTGCTAACCACAAGGTAAGTGGTTCAAACCCACCAGCTGTTCCTCAGAAACCATGTACAAGGTCGCTATGAGTCAGAGTCGGCTCTGTATATGGTTTAATAACAGTCTTAACAGCATTTAATAACAGTCAAATGTTTGTCTTAGTATGTAGTATATGTATTTTACCTTTCTATGCATATAAAAGGAGTCCTGGTATGGCACTATAGTTTAAAGCCCTAGACTGAAAGTTCAGTTTAAACCACAAGATTGATGGTTCAAACTCACCAGCCACTCCTTGGGAACACTATATTGGGTCGCTATGAATTGGGACCGACTTGACAACACTAAACAACAATGCATATAAAAGAGGAATGCTCCAAATACACAAAAAACATCTTTATCATAATGTGGTGGTGGTGGTAGTGGTGTGCGGTTGAGTCCATGCTAACACTTAGTGACCCTGTGTAGGGTTTCCAAGGCTACAAATCTGTATAGGAGCAGAAAGCCTCATCTTTCTCTGCAGATTGGCTGGTAGATTCGAACTGTTGATCTTGTGGTTAGAAGCCCATCGAGTAACCCCTGCTATCAGGCTCCTTAATCATGTTGTAGTATATAATAACAACTCAGTGGGGTACTGTGCTGAAGCCAGAGAATCTCTGTATCTCTGTGTGTGTAGGATGTTGTTGTTAAGTGCCGTCGAGTCGACTCTGACTCATAGTGACCCTGTGTAGGGTTTCTGAGGCTTCATATCTTTGCAGGAGCATAAAGCTTCATTTTCCCCCGCCCCTGGGGAGTGGCTGATGGGCTCGAACTGTGGACCTTATGGTTTTCATTCCAGTACTTATCGTATGATGCCACTCTGGTTTCCATGTATAGGTATATAGTACTACAAAATAAATAAACAGTTTAACTTGAAAAACACGAAAAATCGTGATTGAAGGTGAACACTCACGTTCGAAAGGTTTGCACAGAGCTTTTCTTTCTTGTCCTAAATGACCTTGTAGCCGCTGAGACCCTCAGTAATTGTAAACTGGTGAGCCTCTCATGTTAGGGTCTTGCCCCTTGAACTTTGCCATCTCTTTTTCAGTGAGATGAAAGGCTTCAGCTAACTCTCCCATCAAACATTCTTTTGGTTCTAGAGTTCTTAGGTCCCTGCCTTTTTCTTCAAATGCTCTCATTTGCTATTCTAGGCTTCGAAGGTCTTCACTGGTTTAGTTCTTCGGCATGGGTACTGAGTAACTCCATGACATCATTTTCTCTGATATTTGACTGCATTTCATTACCAACACCAACCACACCTTGTCTGGCTTCGGCAGTGTTGTCAGCTGTAAAACCCCTGAAAAGCACCTGCGAGTAGAGAGCACCATTGTTGCACGCTCCTTTTATATTTGATCCTTTGATTTCATGCTGAGAATCAGCAATGCGTCTGCTGGTATCGTAGATGAGAGAAGTCCTCCAGAGCTCCCTCCAGCATAGTGTGGTGTCGGGTAGCTATGAGGAAGAGGCCTGAAAAGAGGCTGCGGCTCCTGCTCCACTCACTGAGGTAGAGATGCAGGGCTAAGAACATGATCTTTACATTGGGGTGAAACTCGTCTAAAGTGCTTAGGTGTCCAGATACTGTCAAGCACAAGGAGAAACTTGAATTTTCTTGGCCAAACAGTAGCTTGCAATAGCAGGGACAAGACAGTTCCAGAGCCAATCTTAAAGGATGGCACTTGTAACCCAAGCCTTTGGGCAGACATTCCTTAATGACATGGTGAAGCATCCTCAGGTTCAGGAGTGACACACAGCAAAGACTTGAGCTTGAAACCCTAGGGTTTCTTGGCCCCAAGCACCTATCCTTCACGCCTTATGCCTGGTGCCTGTGTTTTTTTTCCCTCTTTCGAATTGTAGATCCTTTCAGACATTTTTTTCCTAAAAGAAATTTTTTGAAGATTCTTTGCTAGTGAGTCTCTGTACACTTGGGTGATGGGGAAGGCAATATACAATAAGTCATTGCTTGGCAAAACAGTGATGGAATTAGGGGAGGATATTGGGTGCAGTGCAAGAGCTAAATGCAACAGAGGCGATTACTATGGCATACACAGTCCTGCTATCACAGTGATCTGCAGGGAGATGCCTGGATAGAGATGCAGGCTAAACAGGAGTGGAAGGGATAATGGGAGTAATCCACACATAGAGTTATGTCTGACTGAGTGCATTTGTAAATGGGTATTTACCTTTTGTCTTAGTTACCCGAGTTGCTGTAACAGAAATAGCACAAGTGGATGGCTTTAACAAATTTATTCTGTTTGGGAGACTTGGGAGGAAGGTCCTTGTATCCTTTTAAAATCTGTAGGCCCAGCATTCCTTGGAGGTTTGCCAGACTTCATCTCTCATACTTGGGACATATTGTTAGGAGGGACCAGTCCCTGGTAAAGTGGAGGGTTGGAGAAAAAGAGGAAGACCTCCAACAAGCTGGGTTATATGAAGAAAAACGTAGCATCAGGATTGGAGGAAGACTTACTAACAACCTGCGATATGCAGATGATACAGCCTTGCTTGCTGAAAGTGAAGAGGACTTAAAATATTTACTGATGAAGATCAAAGAGCACAGCCTTCGGTATGGATTGCATCTCATTGTCAAGAAAACAAAAATCCACACCACTGGACCAATAAACAACATTCTTATCGACAGAGAAAAGATTGAAGTTGCCAAGGACTTCATTCTTCTTGGATCAACTATCAACATTCACGGAAGCAGCAGTCAAGAAATCAAAGGACGTATTACATTAGGCCAATCTGCTGCACAAGACCTTTTTAAAGTGTTGAAGAGCAAAGATGTCAGCTTAAGGACTAAGGTGCACCTGACCCAAGCTATGGTATTTTCAGTAACCTCGTATGGATGTGAAAGCTGGACAGTGAATAAGGAAGACCATAGAAGAATTGATGCTTTTGAGTTAAGGTGTTGGAGGAGAATATTGAAAGTGTCATGGGCTGCCAAAAGAACCAATAGAGCCGTTCTAGAAGAAGTGCAGCCAGAGTGCTCCTTAGAGGCCAAGATCACCAAACTTTGTGTCTCATACTTCGGACATATTGTCAGGAGGGACCAGTTGCTGGAGAGGTATATCATGTTTGGTAAGGTGGAGGGTCAGAGAAAAAGAGGAAGACCACCACGGTCAGCATTTCTCAAGCTGGGGGAACTGAAGAAAAAATTCAAGCCTCGACTTTCGTTATTGAAAGATTCACTGGGCAAATTATTGAATGA
>NW_006408559.1:12758866-12763503 GCF_000296735.1 Chrysochloris asiatica
CTCAATGGCACCTGACAACAACAACAACACCACCACCAATTGAGATGGATTGGCCAAGTGGCAGCATCGATGGACTCAAGACTCAAGCGTGGCAAGAGTAGTGAGGTTGGCCTAGGATCGGGTAGTGTTTCGTTCTGCTGTGCATAAGGTCACTATGAGTCGGTACTGACTCGATGGCACGTAACAACAGTAACAACAGCCCACAAAGATTATGTTCTGCATCCTGCTTTGGTAAGTAGTGACTGGGGTCTTCAAAACTTGCCAACAGCCATATAAGGTGCAACTATTGATCTCAGTCTGTATGGAGAATAGAAGACCTGTGAAAATCAAAGACACATGGACACAATTAACCGTATGGATTCTTAACAGGCCACACAGATAGCAGCCTCTATGACCCAAAGACCAGGAGACCTAGATAGTGCCCCTGCTCACACTACCACCTGCTCTGAAAGGGTTCATGTTATAAGCTCCTGGATAGAGTGGGAGAAATACTATAGATCAAAACCCAGAATCAGAAAAAAAGAGCAGGCTTCCTGGTCTGATGGAGACTGGTGGCCCCTGACACTGTGGTCCTTCATCTCCTTTCTGGTCTGGAATTAAACTCAGCCTGGCTCAATTTTCAGTCAAGCAATAGAGAGCTCTATAAGGAGAACAGGAACCACTAGTGAGGTTGCACACCTTAGGATAATCAACCATTTGAAATAAAAATGGCAGTATTTATCTGAGGGTTAGAAAAGAGGAAGAATGGAAGCAGGAAACATGGAGAAAGTGGGATAAGTGATATTCCTTTGAAGGGATTGCAGTCAGTGAGATGAAACAAAATGTGTATAAATTGCCGAATGTGAAACAGGTGATCTACTCTGTAAATCCTTCACCCAATTAAAAATAAAACATAAAAAAAATTTTTTTTAAAACCGATCTCATCAATATCAAATATTTGGTCTGGCAGATAACTTCCTCAATAATTTTTCAACATTCAGGAAAAATAGCTCACAGCACTTAGATTGTCACTCAGATTGGGACTCTCCTCTCCCACTAAGGGGTGAGGATTGCTCCTCCTGGATGTTTGACTCGCCCATTGCCACCGAGTCAGTTCCGATTCTAGAGACACTGTCTGTATAGGGCTTCCAAGGCTGTAAAGCTTTATGGGAGCTTTCTCCCGTGGAGCTGTCAGTGGGTATGAACCGTTGACCTTGTGGCCCACAGTCCAGTGCTTTTCTTTACAGCATCACTGCGCTCTTCTTGCACTGAGGTAGGGCTGATAGGTATCTTCTGCTGATTATAATTGCCCAACGGTGTTATCCATAGCCTTCCTTCTTGTATCAGTCATTAAGCCACTATGGTGCTTAGTAGTTCGTCATTATCGCTCTCGGGGGCAGAGCCTCTCATGCTCCGCTGTTGTCACTTTATCCTTCAGATTGTTCCCAGCACTTTTCCAATGATCAGCAGCTTGTCCCTTCTTACCCATCACTTTGTTATTGCCACTTGCTTTCCAGTCATGATTGTTTGCCTTTTCTTAGCTGCGTCCCCAGCACTTGTTCTGGATTTATGCTTTGGAGGCCTGGCTACCAGGAGAATTTAAGGCACATTCAAGGGTACACCATGTTAACGGCCGCGGGATCTGGTGGACTGCTGAAGTGGCCCAGTGCGTTCGTACTAGTGCGTGTACTCCTATCAGTGCGTGCACTCATTGTCATGGACCTGGCATGGAACTCAGCCCTTTAACACAATAGGCTGTATGGCAGGTTGTTCTGAAGCCTGGGTTTACCTGCCCCTTGCTCCAAGCTCCCTCTTGGAGGTCACTGATGCACATGTAAGCACTTACATACTTGGGTCTTCCAAGGGCTTTTGTTGATTGTAAATGAGTGTATAAGTCTAGGTCAAGGGAAGGGAAAGAAGACTCACGCACCCATGTGTAAGCCTCCTGCTGGCAGCTTCTTCACTTTCTCACTGTGCTGTGCCTGCGGGCTTTTGTGTTCATTTGACTTAAAAAAAAAAGGTAATTTCCTGTTTTTAAAAAAAAAATCCTTAAATTATGCCTATTCACCAAAAGCCCTTCTTTATCTAATCTAAGTCTCTGATTAAATCCCTTTTGCAATGCTATTAACTAACCATGGTTATCTTTATCTGCTTGCGTGTTCTTCCAGCTGGACATATATCTCTGTAGACGTATGTTGCTACATTGGTTTTTATAAATGCAATCATACTGTTTGTAGCAGTGTCCTGGTGTCTGTGACCACCAGGTGAGTTGAACACCTTTACTCAGTGAACATTGGTGTTACCTTTTCTGAGAACACTCTAAAGCTACACAAACAGTCAGGTAAATGGCTTTTTTTACTTTGTTCATTAATACATGTGGTGTGGTGCCATAGGATAAACACGAGGCTTCAAGGTCAGTTTGAGCCCAAATGTCGGCAGTTCAAACTTACCAGCGGCTCCTAGGCAATCCTACAGTGCGTTGCTATGAGTCAGAATGATGCAATGGCACTTACAACAGTGTTAACATCAAATGGATATGTTGTTGTTTTTACATGTCTTTGAGTTCTTTCCAACTCATTGCGACCCTATTTAGGGTTTCCAAGGCTGTAAATCTCTTTTGGAGCAGAAAGCCTCATATTTCTTCCACAGAGCAGCTGGTTAGCTACTGCTGGTGACTTTGTCCTCCTCCTTCTTGTGTCTTGCCCTCCCTGTCACCTCAGTTAACTTGTGTGTCTTTTCACTAGCTTGTGAATTACTCTCCACTCCTGCCCATCCTGGGTAGCCATCAAAGACTGTTTCTATTTAGCATGAAAGTCTTTTCTTAAGCTTTTACAATAATGGTCCGTTGCAGTATTTGCCCTTTTACGATTGACTAATTTCGCACAGCATAATGTCCTCCAGGTTCATCCATATTGTGAAGTGTTTTGCAGATTCATCATTACTCTTCAAAGTTGCATCATATTCCATTGTGTCTGTGTTTATCCACTCTTCTATTGATGGGCACTTAGGCTGTCTCCATCTTTCTGCTATTGTGAATAGTGCTGTGATTACCATTGGTGTGTACAGATCTACTTGTGTCTTGGTTCATATTTCTTGTGCTGGGGCATAAGGTGTTTCTATTTCCAACTTTCTGACGAAGCACCATACCCTCCATAGTATTTGAACCATTTTATAGTCCCAACAGCAATGCAAGAGGTTCCAAGTGTCTTTACACACTTGCCAGCATTTGTTACTTTTAGTTTTTCTGAATTTGTCTGTTGATGTGAGATGCTATCTCATTGCTGTGGCACTGTGGGTTAATGTGCCAGACTGCAAAGCCATTTGAAATGCAAGGCCAGCAGTTCAAGCTCACCAGCTACTCCTTGGAAGCCCTATACAGGGTCGCCATGGGTCGGAATCAACTCGATGGCACTTAACAACAACAACAATGGCTAATGACCGTGAACATGTCTTCGTACGTTTATTGTCTGCCTGAATGTCTTTCTTGGTGAAGGGTCAAACTTGTGGTTTACAGTCCAGGGTATCTCATTGTGTGTTTAATTTATACCTGTGTCATTGGTATGAGGCTTGGTGAGGCTCTTACTTTTTGGAATGTATTTTGGTCACCTTGATAAAATCAAGGTACCCCATGGTTTAGTTTTCAGCCAAACTACAGTATACTTCTACAATGCGAACAGTAACATCAGGGAGGTACGCCCCCCTTAGAACAGTCAGCAAACAGATGAAAAAGGCAGCATTTGCCAACGGATAAAGCTCAGAAAGCAGGAAGGAATAGGAAAGAAGACAAATGGACGCGGAAAACATGGGAAAGAAATGGGAAGAGTGCTGTCCATTGTGGGGATCGCAGTCAGTGTTGTTGTTGTTAAGTGCCATTAAGTTGGTTCCGACTCATAGTTACCCTGTTTCTGAGGGTATCTGAGAAGCAGCTGGTGAATTTGAACTGCTGACCTTGAGGTCAAGTGCTTCTCCTACAGCACCACATCAGGACTCCTGCAATCAGTGTTATAAGACAAATATGTATGAATTGTTGAATGGAATACTAATTTGTTCTGTAAACTTCCCCCAAATCACAATAAAATGTTTTAAAATGTATATGTTTGCACACATAAAAATACATATGTACGTTACTATTTAGTTGCATCGCTTCTAATTCATGGTAACGCTATATAGGGTTTCTGAGGAGCAGCTGGTGGGTTTCAATTGCCATGTGATTGGAAGTCCATTGCTGATTCTACAGTGCCATACCAATGGTCACATGCACACAATCTATATTGTTGTTGTTAAGTGCCAGCAAGTCGGTTCCTACTCATATAGCGACCCAGTATATGGTTTCCAAGGAGCGGCTGATGGATTTGAACCACCGACCTTGTGGTTCAAACCTTTCATTCCTGCGTTTATCCTACAGTGCCACACCAGGACTCTTTCTGTCTGTGGATCTATCTATCTATAATCAAGGAGTCCTGGTATGCCACTTGTAGAACCAAACCCACCAGGTGCTCTTTGGGAAGCCGATACTGGTCTCCATGAGTTGGAACCGATTTGACAGCATGTAACAATAGCATTTCATTTTTGACCACTTCCAATTTTCCCAAATTCATACTTCGTACATTCCATGTTCCAATTTTCAATGGATGTTTACAGCTGTTTCTCTTCATTTT
>NW_006408559.1:12765093-12788882 GCF_000296735.1 Chrysochloris asiatica
ATTGTTTCGTTCTGCTGTGCATGGGGTCGCTATGAGTCGGTTCCGACTCGATGGCACCTGACAACAACAACAACAACAATAGCATACTCAAGTAGAAGCTTAAGCTGTTCTGTTTGCTATGCATGGTAAAATTCATGGTTACTAATTTAACTTTTTATGGCAAGTATTAGATGAGGGACTCTAGCGTTAGCACCAGCCAGAGTTTCCTATGGTAATAAGTTGATCGTCTTGATTAGATTTCCTTTCTAATTTCTATAAATTCTTTATACTTCTGTATATGTCTGACTGTTCTCATACTAGAGCCTATTTGACTTGTAAATATCACCTAGGTAGTTTTACTTAAGTTTAGACCAGAAATAGTTGGGAGAGCAGTAAAAGATCTTTTTTTCCCCTCTTCCCCTAACGTGTCATGGAGAAAAGGTTTACAACTTGGACAAGGTTGTAAAGGGTGGGAGGACCCCGAGGGGAGTAACAGATGACTCCAAATAAGGGGAAAGTATGAGGAGAGATAAGCAGATACAGTTGGGGACGAGAGGACCGTTTGAACAGACACTGGTGTTCAAGTTGGAATGATGTAAGACAGAAGTGGGAGAGGTCCTTAAGTCAACATGTGGGAGGCATTTAATACCGTATTAAGGCCTCTGGCCTGATCTTGTAATGAGTAAGGGAGCGCAGAGTGGACACACTCTGAACAGGGGAATGTTTGGAAGCAGTGCTGGGGAAATTAGTTGGATGGTGCTGTGCAAGGTCAATTTGAGGGAGAAGAGAATAGTTAAGGCATCCATGAGAAATGCAACGGCTGGTGGAATAGACAGCAAGCTAAAAGGTGTGAGCAATCCTCTGCACTGTGGTTTGTGGGCAGCCAACGCCCTAGTCTGGCTACACATCAGCGCAGTTACCCCAGAAAGCTTCCTTGCGCCCACTCTGCAGACAGCCCTCTCCCCAGTCCTGCCCCTGGAACATTGTGATAGGTAACCTGTGGCTTTCCACACATCATCCCACCTGTGGTCACACACAGCAGCAGTATCATTCGTGGTTTTGTTAAATGCCCACCTTTCTTCTGGTGACTTTCCTGTTCTAATCCCTTCAGTGGGTTATGCCTTTGGTATCTTATCACCAGTTGTTTTCCTTTTGTGCCATTTAGCACGATAATAGCCGTTTGACTGCTTTTTGTCTTCTCTACCACACCATACAGAGTAGAGGCTGGAGCTCTACCATCTTTCTTCATTCATTAATACACCATATGTATAGGCACAAAGTGTAGCCCACCACAGGGGCTCCGTGCATTTGTGGAGTAGATTGTCATCTTTTAAGTTCCTTGAGTACAAGGACTTTTCATATTTAAACTTGAATTCCTTCTAATAGTAATCATCCAGCTTTGTGTCCCATAGGTTCCTAGCAGATAGGTCTGAGCCTAAGTAGCACTTAGAAATAGGCTACAGAATATAGAAGTAGAATTATTGGGTTGAATAAGATGCAGAATTGTTGAAGTATGTTAGCATATTTCCGTTATGACAGTAATACCTCATAGAAAATTTGGAAAACACTCAAGAGGCAAAAGGAAAAATGCAATAGTTTGGAACTGTCTGATGAGAGATCTTTTCCGATGATTTCCTTAAAGGGCTTTATTGTTGTTGTTACCCGTGGAGTCGGTTCCTACTCAGCGTGACCCTGTACAGGGTTTCCGAGTCTATAAATCTGTATGGGAGCAGAACGCCTCATCTTTGTCCTGTGGAACAGCTGGTAGTTTCGAACTGCTGTCATTGTCGTTTGCAGCCCGATTCATAACCACTACGCTACCAGAGCTCCTTAAAGGGCTTTATTAGTATCCTCTTATCAGAAATGGACCATCTTTCTTATTTCTTCTCCATCTTGCCAGAACTTTTAAAAGTGTGTAATTTGATAGAGAAAATTGGTATCTTTAATTGCATTTATTTGATTTATTAATTGTTCACCATTGAGTTGTAATGCTTGCTTTGTCTTCTTAAACTTACATATATTAGTGTAGCTTTAGGGCCAGTTCTGCCAATCTGTTTATTTTTCTATTCATGTAATATCTGTTTTACCTCTGGTAAATTAAAATGCATCTAACATGTAGCAGGACTAGTTCTTTGTGTTACTTTTCTTCTCTGGGTTTTTGGTACTTCTTAGATCTGTCTTTATCTTTTTTTGGATGGTGAAATGGTCTTTGTATTTAATTGTGTACGTGTAATTTTTTCTCAATAGAATAACTCTCATCCTAGAATTAAATTCACCCTTTGAGAGTAGAACTGAGTTTTCCGAAAACTCAAGCCATTGCAAACTCCATGCAGTGACGTTTCTACCCTGACATACAAGGGTCCTTGTGAGTCGGAGTCAACTTAACGGTAAATCATTTTTTGGCTGTGTTTCCATGCTCTTTGGAAGCCATTCGTAAAGTGCAGTGTGCATTCAAGGTGTTGGGGAGCTGAAACTCAAGTCTCTTGGAGGGGAGATTATCTACAAAAATTACCAGGCATACTTCTAACAACTTGTTAACTTCATCGAAGCAGCGTTAGTACTCAGTCAGTCTAACATTTCTGTTCTTTGCAGGGTGGGAAGCCCCGTAAACACCGGAAGGATCGACTCCAAGATTTAATTGATATAGGCTTTGGCTATGATGAGACAGATCCGTTTATTGATAACTCAGAGGCTGTGAGTAATGTATCTTTAATATAACAGCAAATTCTTTGTTTCTTTGGGAGAGTAGAAATCAAGGGCAAAGTAATTAAAATAGCTAAACAAATATTTTACTTGTACTTGTTAAAGCCATTTTCACTGTTTAAAACCATTTTCCTCTTATCTAAAGGATATGTTGGGCAGGGAGGGGGCCCTGGTGAGTCGTCTATGCCACAGCAATCTGGCTCTGGCTCTGCCTCTGTTGCTAAGGGCAGCCCTTAATAGCACATAAAGGATTGCGTGTGGCTGTTTTCCAATAAAACTTTATTTAGGGTGGCTGAAATCTATATATTATCTAATTTTCCTCTGCCACAAGTATCAGTCTTTTGATTTTTTTTTTGCCCCAACCATATAAAATGCAAAACGATACTTTAGTCCTCAGTTTTTATAAAAAGTAACACTCAGCGCAGGACCCAAGGTTTGCAGCCCTGCACTGGACCTCTATTTTGAATATGCAGAGTTCCGTCCCGGGTCCCTAAGAACCTCTTGTAGCTTCTGAATTGTTGACAGACTTGTGTGAGTAACACTGATTTCATCATCTACTGCTTGCCCTAAGCATTATCATAAACTGTGGGGGGGAAGAAGAAAGTTCTAATCGATGCTGAAAGCCATCCCTGTAAACTGAGGAGTTCTCAGTCAGGGTGCTTGTCTTGAACCAGATGTACTAGTTCCGATTTCTGGAGATAAAGCCTAAATAAGAGATTTGTGGTGTTTGTTCTTTTTAAATTATAAAGCAATATATGCTTATTAAAACAACAATAAAGTACAATAAAGGCTATGGAAATTGAAAGGAAAAGTACTCCAAAATTCCCACTCCCAAAACATAAGCATTATTAGTTGTGTATGTTGTTACGTGCCACTGAGTCAGTTCCGACTCATAGCGACCCTGTAAAAAGTTTCCAAGGTGTGGCTGGTGGATTTGAACCATCAACCTTGTGGTCAGCAGCCCAGTGCTTATCCTATAGTGCCATACCATATCTTTTCCCTAAGAAGCTCTGGTTGCACAGTGGATAAAGCATTTGGCTATTCACCTAAAGGTCAGCAGTTTGAACCCAGCAACTGCTCTGTGTGGACAGAGGTGGGGCAGGGTGCTTCTGTGAAGATCCCAACCTTGGAAAACCTGTGGAACAGATGTGCTCAGTTCTGTGGGCAATGTGGGATCACATAGCCTTGAAAAACACTAACACAAATGTGATTGTACTTTGTATAGCTTGAACCTCAGCTTTTATATACATGTGTGTACATATATATAGAGTCCTGGTATGGTGCTGTGGATTAATGCGCTAGACTGCAAAGTTGATTTGAACCACAAGGTCTAAAATTCAAGCTCACTAGCTGCTCCTTGGAAACCCTATATAATAGGGTCACTATGGGTCAGAACCAACTTGATGACACTTAACAACAACATTATATATATATATGCACACACATACACATACATACACACACATGGTGGTGGTGGTGTACCATGGGGTCAGTTCCAACACATAGTGACCTTGTATAGGGTTTCCGAGGCTATAAATCTTTTATGGGAGCAGAACGCCTCATCTTTCTCCCGTGGAACAGCTGGTAGTTTCGAATGCTGACCTTACAGTTAGCAGCCTAACTCATAACTACTATACTACCAGAGCTTCTACATATATATGTGTACACACACACATATATATAAAAATAATGTATTGCACATTCTGTTTTAGTTTCTCATAGCGTAGTGCTTATGAATCAGGCTGTGAACCGCAAAGTCAGCAGTTTGAAACTACCAGTTGCTCCATTGGAGAAAGATGAGGTTTTCTGCTCCCGTAAAGATTTACAGCATCGGAAACCCTGTTCAGGGTCACAATGAGTCGGAACTGACTCAACGGCACATAACAACAACAACAACTATAGATACAAGAGTGCTTCAGAAACTTCATGGAAAAATTCCATTCTCTTTTCATTCCAGTTTTCCATGGATGTGTTGAAGCCCTATGCATTAACCGATTCTAAAATTCCATGGTCACACAAGTTTCATATACAGAAAAAATTTTTTCTAAAATGAAAATGTTATCTTTAATATATCAGATTACTCAGATAAGTGTATTTGGATTTGCGAAGAAGCAGCTAGCAGAAAATTTAAAGTAGTAGAAGCAAGAAATGGAGACATTTAATTTGAATTTAGGAAAAATGTATATAAGGAAGTGTCCAAGGTATTAAAGTTCATGCTAATCAATTAACTGGCCTCCCCCACCCCACCACTGGTCTAATACATATTAATGATACCTTCACATAATCACATACATGTTTTCCTTCTGATGGCTGTTAGGGTGTAGATCTTTGTTATATTATTTATTATTAATCATGTTTCTTGCTGATGTACAATTAGATTGTTTCCAGTTTTTTTATGTACTTACATATAATTCAGCATCTGTGTACATCTTTGTTAATGTACTTGAGTAAATACCTGGGGGTGTCAAAAAGTTCATGGAAAAATTGTATTATCTTTTTTTTTTTTAAAGTTTTTGTTGTAAATTGAGTGATAATTTATATGGGAGAACATTGGTTTTACACTCAAATGTTTCATTGCAATGATTACAGTGTCTTCCATGCTTCATCATTCAATAATATTTGCTTACATTCCCTCTGGGTTTTTTTTGGTGGTGGGAGGAGATTTGCACAGTAACACTCAGGAATATATAATAATTTAAACAACCAAATGGCACATTCTGTAAGCCGCCAGCACTCAATCTTTCTCTTTCCGTAAGTCCAGAGTTCTCAGCTGCTCCCTCTCTTCGTGTCCGCATTTCTACCTCCATCTATGGTGTCGCTGCTTCTCTGGATAGGGTCTTGCATTCACCTGAGCGCTTCTGCCTTGATGATCCTAGAGTCCTTTGTTCCTGGGCTGTAAGATTAACTACTCCCCGCTTTTTGTTACAAAACTTATACTTTTACAGTTGTGACAGGCGCAATTAGTCATAGTAACAGTTACTATTCAATTCTAAGAATCTTATCCCTGTCTCTTTTTACCAGATCTGTCTAGACAAGATGAAAACTATTCAGTGGGGACTCTAACTTCCCCCCTGCACACTCTGAAACTAAACTCCCTCTTGAAAACTTGTAAGCCATTCACTTTGTATCTTTATCCCCTCCTCATTTTAAGTAGCCAGTGTCAAAGTTGCAGGTCCTTATCTGCCCTGTATACCGAAGGGATAGGATTCATACTTGAATTGAAGACTCCTTTCCTGTCAGTTGGTATTTTGAGTTACTACATCTATTAAGTATAGGTCATGTTCATCAAATTGTAGCAATTTACACTTGTTTCCTTTACCAAAAAATTTTTTTTTATTTCCTTTATCAAAATTTTTCATCAAGCCATCGAGGTTAGGTTATATGAGTACTATTTGCAAGTTTGGGTGGTGGTGTGCATCTCTGCTCACTTCATATCAGCTGGATGCTTCACTCTCACCTCTAAAAATTCCATTATCTTTTCCACAAACTTTCTGAAGCCTCCTCATGTGTAGACAATATATTTATTGAGTGCAAGTATATATGCAGGGTAACTCTCTATTTTTGGAAGTTTACATTCTTATCAACAGAGAAAAGACTGAAGTTGTTATAGACTTCATTCTTCTTGGCTCAACTATCAACACTCTCGGAAGCAGCAGTCAAGAGATCAGAGGACGTATTGCATTAGGCAAATCTGCTGCACAGGAACTTTTTAAAGTGTTGAAGAGCAGAGATGTCAACTTGAGGACTAAGGTGCGCCTGACCCAAGCCATGGTATTTTCAATAACCTCATATGGATGCGAAAGCTGGACAATGAATAAGGAAGATCATAGAAGAATTGATGCCTTTGAATTGTGGTGTTGGAGGAGAATACTAAAAGTGCCATGGGCTGCCAAAAGAACCAATAGATCTGTTTTAGAAGAAGTGCAGCCAGAGTGCTCTTTAGAGGCCAAGATGGTCAAACTTCATCTCTCATATTTTGGACGTATTGTCAGGAGGGAGCAGTCGCTGGAGAAGGCTATCATGCTTAGTAAGATGGAGGGTCAGAGAAAAAGAGGAAGCCCCCCAATGAGATGGATCAGCCAGGTGGCAACAACGATGGCATCAAGTGTGGCGGCGGTAGTGAGGGTGTCCCAGGATCGGGCAGGGTTTCGTTCTGCTGTGCATAGGGTCACAAAGAGTATATTTTGAATGTTTATTGATACTCCCAAACTGGGGCAGACATATTTTGAAATGACTGCCAGATGTGAACCATGCAGTGTTGGAAATCAGTGCTACTGGGCTCAAGTTCATCTGACAGAAGTCGTTAGAGTGTATTTAACGGCTCATTGTTGCTGTGCTTAGGATAATGGCAGTACATCGAATTGAGTGCTGCCAGCCTTGCTGGTTTGTTTTGCTCAAACCCTGTGGCTTTCCTCTGAACCCGTTTTCATATCAAATGTAGAGCAAGTGACGCTTTTAGCAATCCATTGATCACATAGCAAATGAATGGGGGCATGCCATGGTTTGGGGTAGATGAGGTTTATATTAGAACACTCTCCCAGTATTAGAGTCATCTGTGGCCTGTGGTTAGGATATTGTTTGTGGTGTGACTGGTTAATTAGGAGGGTCAGAAAGTGACACTAAGATGACAGTTACACTCCCTACAGTTAGCACGTCTTTTTCCTGTCACGTTAGCGCATGATTTAGCCATGAAGACAGCATGTAGTAGTAGGCAGGCAGGTCTTCCAGTGGATGCCCACTGGGAACCCTGTCAGACTCCTAAGCCAATTCTGCTGTCCTGACATAAATGGGGTCACCCTACCAGGCAACCTGGTCTGCACACAACATATGGACAGTGCCCCTGGGAGTGGAGAGGGCTTCCTGTTCACAAAAAGTTTGTCTGACAGTAAAGTTAGGCTGTGGGGTGTTTTCAGGGGTCTGGACCTTGATTGAAACTGTTGATCTAGAACACAAGTCAGAAGACTATAGATTCTAGCCCTGGCTCGGTTTCTCATTTGCCGTGTGATCTAGAGTCTTCTTAAATTTTTTATTATTAAGGATCTTTAAAAAAAAAAAAAAAGTGGTGAAAATATCCATGTAGTGAGTCCTGGTGTGGTGCTGTGGGTTAATGTGCTAGACTGCAAAGTTGGTTTGAACCACAAGGGCGGAGGTTCAAGCTCACTAGCTGCTCCTTGGAAACCATATACAGGGTGGCTATGGGTCGGAACTGATTCGATGGCACTTAACAACAAAAACAGTGTCCTTTAGCATCACCTAGTGTTCCCTGCTATGACCTGCTTGTCCCACAGAATGATCCTTTGGCTCCAGTAAGATAAAGCTATAAACCTGCTTTGAAATGCACCAAGTATTAATATCAGTGTGAACAAACATTGTATGAAAGGAGATTAGTATTCTGAATAACCCAAGGGAGAACTCAGCTATGTATAAATGGGCATTGCATGTGTTCAGATGTCCATAAATAGCATTTTAAATATCTTCTTGTTTTAGCATTCAGAATATTTGAATCAAGTGTTTTTCAATCTGACTTTTGTAACCTAGAATTGGATTCTATTTCATTTTAGAGCTTGTGACTACATTTTTTTAAAGAATGTGAACTAGAATAGACCAGGAACTACCGTAGTGTATCGCTGATTTGTTACTGTTACATGCTAAGTGCCTTCGACTCGGTTCTGACTCATCACAACCCTGTATTAGGATTTCCAAGGACCAGCTGGTGGGTTTGAACCTCTGACCTTGTTGTTCAAAACCACCTTATGGTCCTGTGTTTACCCTACATTGCCACACCAGGACTCCCATCACTGGTTGTTGTTAAGTGCCATCGAGTCGGTTCCGACCCAGAGCAACCCTGTACAGAGTTTCCGAGGCTATAAATCTCTACAGGAGCAGAACGCCTCATCTTTCTCCCGCGGAGCAGCTGGTAGTTTTGAACTGCTGACCTGATAAGGTTCGCAGCCCGATTCGTAACCGCTACGCTACCAGAGCTCCATCACTGGTAGTAAGATTTAAATAACTTTTATTGTATTTGTGGAGGAGCATGGTGGCTCTGTAGGATAAGCACTGGACTTTGAACCACAAGGTTGGCAGTTTGAGCCCACCAGCCGCTTTGGAGCAGAAAGATAAAGCTTTCTGCTCACGAAAACATTGACAGTATCAGAAATGATATATAGGGGTCGCTATGAGTTGCAACTGACTTGACGGAAGTATGAAAAGTTCTTAACAGTGTCACTAAGAGCAACAGCTTATTTGTGTGTGTGTTTATGTGCACTCTATTATTGTATCTTGTGTATTCTCCACTCAGAGTTGTGCTGAAGAACTGTTTTAATAATAAGGATAGATAAGGTAAATAGAAGTTGTTGATTCATACAGGTCATTCTGACATAAACAGGGCAAGGTAGGTTTTATTGGAGGAAACTGAATGAGAATATGATTTGTTTAGGGACCTGCAAAACAGTTTTCTGTCACTGTCCTTAGCATGCTCATTATTTCTTTTTATAAAACAAAAACAATGATGTGATGTAAGTGTACAGTCACAAACAACATTATTCTCTGTTCTTTTCACTGATTGTATTGTCCGTGCACTTTCATTGTTTGATAGTGAAAATGCTACAATACCTGAAAAGAAATGCTTTTAAAGATTCCTTTTGTTGTGAAGTGCCGTCATGTTGGTTCCAACTCATAGTGACCCTGAATAGGGTTTCCGAGGGTTAGTCCCACATCTGTGCGTCCAGATTCTGGAAGTACTAAGAGAAAACATTTTTCTTCATTTCTAGTAAACAGTAATTCTAGACTGGGTAACACTTTTATTTAGCTTGTCTCTTTTCAGTCTCCCAAGAGCCTTGTAAAGTAGACTATCCCCATTTTACAACCCCAAATTGAGGTGAAATGTTTGGCTCTGGATCACAATAGGTAGTCACTGGCAACAGATTTGAATCCAGGCCTTTGATAGTCCACATGCTCTACACATCTGAGCCCTTCCCCCCCGCCCCGGGGGATCCTGGGTGTGGTATAACTAGTGACTCTGCACCCAATGAACATTCCGGTCCTCACAAGGGCTTCACGGGTCCAAATGCAATTAGAAAGTATTTTGCATGTACAAAGGGGCTTTAAAACATTTATGGAAAAATTCCGTTTTCCCGCAGACTTTTTGAAGCCCCCTCATGTAGGTACAGGTGCATTGATCTTACCACAGTTCAGTTTCAAAATCCTGAATCCTTTTCCACTGGGTCCTTGGTGCCTCACTCTGTTGCTGTGTGGACACAGTGCTGGCATTTTCTGGTTTCAGGAAACAGCTCCCGTCTGCCTTTTCTTTTTCCACATTGTGATGGCTACTGATGTCGTTTCCTCTTGATTTACTGTGCTGACGTGGGAAGCAGTTTTCCTTTTTCACTCTGTGTACTTAAAGCTTTTTCTTTCGGCTTGGAAGCCTTTTCTTGACTTCATACAGTTTTGGGCTCCGACAGTACTTGACCTTTTCTGATTGACTAATTTCACTTAGCATAATGTCCTCCAGGTTCATCCATGTTAGGAAGGTGTGTCGCAGATTCATTGTTATTCTTCATTGTTGCATAATATTCCACAGTTAGTGTGTACCAAAGCTTGTCTGTCTGTTCTCCCATGGGTGGAGATTGGGCTGTCTCCAGCTCATTGCTATGGTGAATAGTGCTGTGATAAACATTGGTATGCATCTCTGTGTATTTAAAGGACACAGGTAAAAATCATGATGCTTGTACTTATCCTTAATTCTCTCCCATCCCTCCAGTGATGCGTATTTTAAATTTATTTTTAAAATACATTTTATTGTGTTTTAAATGAAAATATGCATAGCAGATTTGTTTCCCATTTAATAATTTTTATACCACTTGTTCTGTGACATTGGTCACTTTTTCCTTATGTCAGCATTCTCATTGTTTCCATTCTTTGCATTCTGTTTCCATTAATCTAGTTTCCCTGCTCCTCCAATGCTTCTCATCTTTGTTTTAGGGGAACTGTTGGCCCTTTGGCCTCATTGAGTTCATTAAGAGAACACTGGGCGCTGTTTGTTTTAAAAGCTGGTCTATTGTTTGGATGAAAGGTGACTTCCAGGAGTAGTTTCACTTTCTAGTTCCAAGGGTTTCTTAGGTCGATAGTCTTGGGGACTCTTCTAGCCTCTAGAGTTCCTGAAGGTCTGGCCTGTTTTAGGAATTTGAGTTTTGCTCTACAGTTTCTTTCCATCTTCACCAGAACTGCAGGTAGTGGTTAGAATGGAAGGAAAATGTCCCTGATCAGAACAGTGGGCAGTGGTTGCCAGGCATGGCACCTTCTAGCTCTTCTCATCTCAGGCTAGGAGAGGCTGCAGTTCTCCATGGCCGTTAGTCCTGTGACTTTCTTGAGTTGGGGTTCCTTCACTCCCCTTTGCTCCACATGGGAAGAGACCAGTCATGTCTTAGATGGCCACTCACAAGCTTTCAAGATTCCAGACACCACTTATCATACCAGGATGGAGGTTTTTTTATGAACTGTGTTGTGCCAGCTGATCAGCTTGTCCTTCCAGACTATGGCCCCAAGCCTTCAAAACCAGTAAGGCAGTCTTGTTAGGTGTCTTGAAAGTATCCATTAGCATGGTGAACCCTTTGTGGTTTAATATGAGATACAAGTGTGTATGCAGTGCACATATGCATGTGTATACTATTACCTGCAGATATACATATTCATTCATACTCATAGACTCACATGTTCCTTCCTGTACACATATATGAATATGTGTCTGCCTGTGGGAGGAGTCCTGGTGTGGTGCTGGAGGATAAGCACTGAACTACTAACCACAAGGTCGGTGGTTCAAACCTACTAGCCGCTCCTTGGAAACCATATAAAGGAGTCGCTATGAGTCAGAACTGACTCAACAGCACTTAACAACAACAAACAACATGTAAGCACACATGCAAAAACCATGTGGGGACCCTGTCTGACTTCTCTAGTTTCAGGAAGGGGAAGGAGAATCAAATTCATTATCAGCCCAAGGCCGATTCCTATGAAGCAGAAGTGAGACATGTTCCACCCTACAACCTTCTTTACCCTCTTCTTATACCAACCATCCCTCTCACAGTACTCTCTGCTTTCACATCTGGGTTCCATAATGCATTGCAATGACCAAACACAACTCATAAATACTCACAATTATGTAGTTTATTAGGGAAGTGAACAGGGTACAATTCAGGATCAAAACCAGCCCAGGGTAACTATGGGTTGGAATCAACTTTACAGCTCTTAACAACAACTCAGTCACTTGGTGGAAATTCAGAAGACTTTGGATAGAAAAGCCATATCCAATCAATTCAAGGCACCACAAGACACATATTTTATTAGTGACTACTATTGCGGCAAGGAGCTCTGGTAGCGTAGTGGTTACGAATCGGGCTGTAAACCGTAAGGTCAGCAGGTCGAAACTACCAGCTGTTCCGCGGGAGAAAGATGAGGCTTTCTGTTCCCATAAAGATTTACAGCTGCGGAAACCCTGTGCAGGGTCACTATGAGTCGGAACCAACTCCACGGCACTTAACAACAACAACTATTGTGGCTGGAGTTCTGGTGTGGATAAGCACTGGACTGCTAACCACAAGGTCGGTGGCTCAAACTTACCAGCTGCTCCTTGGAGCCCCTATACAGGGGTCACTGTGAGTCTAAACTGACTTGGCAGCACTTAACAACAAGAGCTCTGATTGTTGTAAAATTGTTGTTTGCTTTGGAATTTGTCCTTATTCTTCATATTTCTTCTCGGTAGGTGCTGTTGAGTTGACTCATAGTCTCCTCTGCACAACAGAAGCAAACACTGCCAGGCCCTGCCCACCCTTAGCTCTGTTCGGTTGGAGCCATTGTGTCAGTCTATTCTTGGGAGGGTCCTCCTCCTTCTCACTTACTCTCCAGTTTACCAGGAATGACATCCTTTTTCAGGGACCCGTCCCTCCTGATAACATGACCAACAAAGTACATGAGACACTGTCTCAGCATCCTCATTTCTATAAGGACCAAATTTTGTTCATAAGATAGATTATTTTGCTGGCATTTCATGGTACTTTCATTCTTTTTCACCAACTTCGTAATTCAGTTGCATCGATTCTTCTCCAGCCTTCCGAATTCACTGTCCAACGTTCACATGTATATGTTGTTGTTAGGTGCCATCAAATTGGTACCGACTCATAACGACCCTGTGCACAACAGAACACTGCCCGATTCTGGCCAACCTCACAATTGTTACCACATGAATATGTGGTGATTGAAAATACTTCGGCTCGGGTCAGATGCATCTTACTCCTTGACGTGACATCTGTGCTCTTGAATGCTTTAAAGAGGTCCTTGTGCAGCAGTTTTGTCCATTGTCATATGTTGTTTGGTCTTGACTTCTGCTTCCATTGGCATCGATTATGGATTGAAGTAAAATGAAATACTTCACAACTTCAATCTGTTCTCCATTTATCATGGTGGTGTTTATTGGTCCAGTGGGGAGGATTTTTGTTTTCTTTATGTTGAGTTCTAATCCAGTGAGAACTTCATAAGTTTCTTCATTTTCATTGGCCAGGTTGTGCAGCCTTCATCCATATTGGGTTTACCCTAAATTCTAACAGTAATTCATAGGTTGTGTATGTTTTTTGCCTTTAGTAGGTGTGGTACTGTGGGATAAAGTACTGGACCACAAGGTTGGTTTGAACCACAAGGCTTGGGGTTCAAACTCACCATTTGCCCCTTGGAAATCCTAAACAGGGTCTCTATGAGTTGGAACAACAGTAAAGAATTTAATGAGTTCTTTGTAGGGACTGCAGACAGCAGGTGTCTTGCCTTTGTTGGATAAGTAGTTTCTTTATTGTCTCCCAGTAGGAACCACTTCCTTTGATTAAGATTGGCCTTCCTTTAATGTTTTCTTTTGTCCATCTTAATCAAGTGAGATAATATAGGCAGTCTGAGGCCATTTAGTGAGCAGAGCGCCTAGCATGCTTACTGACCTGGGTAATGGTTTTTTCTCCTTCCCTCTAAACTAATACATACTGATGTTGTTTGAAACACAGTTTTCACAGTTTCTTCGCTTCTTGTACATGCTGAGCGCTAACACAGAAGACAGGACGTTGGCACTCTCCTTATCTGTGAACAAAGTGTAGTCTTTGTTTAACTTTCTCATCAGAACCCTTTGTTGTTAGAAATGGTCCTTAATGTGTTCTCTACAGATGATGTATTTAGAATTTACTACATTATTCCAGAAATTTCTTTCCTGATAGCTGCTTAATAATCAGACCCAATTTTTATTTCATTAATTAACTGTTTCTTAACTTATACTCTAAACATCATTTATTTTCTTAAATATTTTGTTGTGTTTTCATTAAAAGCTTCCACAGCAAATCAGGTTCCCATTTGACAATTTCTACACAAATTTTTCAGTGACCTTAGTTATATTTTTCACAGTGTGTCTGGATTCTTTTCAATTGTGTTGTGTTTCTCCTGTAGTCCTCTAGCTTCCCTGCCCTCTTCTCATATGTGTTTCTAGCCATTTGTTCTCCTCTAGATGGTTCTTAATGGAGCACTGCACTCATTCACAGGGTAGCCTAGATTTCATGTGCCTGTCTTTTATTTTGCTAAAAGGTGACCTCAGGGTTAGCATTTGTTCAAGGTTTCAAGAGTATTTTAGAGCAGTAGTCTAAGGAAGTCCTCTAGTCTCGGCTGGTCCAGTGAGTCAGGACTTTTTAAGAATTTGAATTTTGTTTCACACTTTTATCTCCCATTTTATCAAGGTCCATCTATTATGACGCTGCTCAGAATGGTCATTAATGGTGGTTGGGTACAGGGTAGATGAGGTCATGGTTTCTGTTAGCCTGTCAGCCCTAGAGACTGGCTTCTTCAGTGAGACTTTGCTCCTGACAAGTAGAGATAAATAGTTGTATCTTAGGTGGCTGATTGCAAGCTTTGAAAACCCCGGATCTACGCATCTCACTAGGATGCAAAACATGAATTTACAGGGTTGTCCCATGAGACTGAGGTCTGAAGCCTTCAAATCCAGAAAACCATTCTCACAAGATGGTTGGTTTTGTCTGATAAGTATCTGTTATCTGTAACTACCCTGTATGAATACATATGCACACACACAAATCTGTAAGTACACAGACTTACAGATAGTTCCATCTACACATCCGTGTGACTCATCTGTACTTGCTTGAACGTGACTGTGCCTTTATACCTTACACTTGGTCTTTCAGGTCTGGATTTTTTGGTTATTGGTGGGGGTGCTATGTTGGTATGTCATAGTCTTTAGCTTATGTTTTATTGTGAATTATGTTGTAGTGTACATGGGAGAACATTCTTTACATTCATCCTATCAATATATCGTTTCATTGCCATGATTACAATCCCCCCCATTCATCATCAAACAACCAAAGGGTATGCCCGAAAACCTGCCCCGTGGTCATCAGCACACAGCCCCTCTACCTCTCTGGGTCTAGAGTCCCCAGCCGTTCCATCTCTCCATGTCTTCTTCTCTGCCTCTATCTCTGGCGTCACTGTTTCTCTGGGTAGGGTCCCAGGGACCTCTGCTCCTGGACTGCAAAGTCAACCAGTCCCTCCTTTTGCTATAAAATGTCTTCCTTTACATTTCCAACACTCACAGTCAGTCCTGATAGCAATTATTCACTATTGTATCTTGGGCACTTCTTAATGAAATCATTTACTCACCACACCTACATTCGGTGCCACTGTTTTCATCAACCAAAATAAGTATCCACAATCTACAGAGTGATTCTCACTTCCCCCTTGGTAGCGCCCAGTGACCCATTGGTCTCTGTGTATTTATTTCTTCTTATAAGAAAGTGGGATCATACAATATGTTTCCTAACGTGATTGACTGTTTCTTTGCTTAGCATTGTCTTCTGAATCCATATAGCATTGCTCTTTGTGATTGCATAGTCGCCCATTGTACCTCATTTTAGTGATCTGTCCATCGCTGAAGGGCTCTTAGGCTGCATTTGTTTTCTTGCTTTGGGTAACGTTGCTGTGACCATTAAAAGTGTTTAGCCACCTTCACTGCAGTCACGTGGTGCAGTCAGTTTTCCTTTTGGGATTTGAGCAACGTGTTAGTTTGGTGAATGAGTTTCGTTGATAGGTATTTAGCAGAATTAAGGACAATGGGGTGTATCTGAAACTCTTTTTTTTTAACCTAGTATGACGAATTAGTTCCTGCTTCTCTGACCACAAAATATGGAGGCTTTTACATCAACACGGGCACACTCCAGTTCCGTCAGGCTTCAGATACCGAAGAGGAGGACCTCGCCGACAACCCAAAGCACAAGCCACCCAAAGTGAGTTTGTCCAGCCTCCCACAGGACTGAGAACATTCCATTACAGGGTCCAAATTCTGCACTTTACCGGTATCACAGCTGTGATTGTTAAGGAAAATCAAACGCGAACCATTGTTAATGAATTTAAATTACTTGCTTTAAAACAAAGTTATGCAGACTCTAGCTACCTAGTAGACATAGCAAACTGTCCCTAATCTGATTATTCAGTAATGCTTGTTAGTAATCTCATACATGAGCCCTGGATATCCACAGACAAATGTAAAAACCTTCCCTAAAAGCCGAGACTGTAAATTCCAAAAAGGCAAGTTCCCCTCCATCCAAAAAAATAAGCTAAAGAGCATAGAGAGAAACACTGTAAACCGATGATATATGGAGGGGATAATAATCAATGTAATGAAACAAGCTATATGAATGGTTGACTGTGAAGCTGATGATGTGCCCTGTAAACTTTCACTCAATGCAAAATAAAAACATTTAATTAAAAAAAAAAAAAAAAAACAAAGTTATGTTGGGAAGAGAAAATGAGGTTATTTAGATCATGGTAGGGCTATGTTTTATGCCATCTGCATAGATATGTAGTCTAATAATCTACTGTTTCTAGACTATGAAGACTTGGTCTCGAAATGATTGTCTATAGCCCTGTTACCTTTCCTGAGAGATGCACTGTGTAAAACAACCCTCTAAATTGTAGGATTGGAAAATGAATAATGCTGTTGTTGTTGTTGTTAGGTGCCATCAAGTCAGTACCAACTCATAGTGACCCTATGCACAACAGAACAAAACACTGCCTGGTCCTGGGCCAACCTCACAATTGTTGCCACACTTGAGCCCATTGATGCTGCCACTTTGCCAGTCCATCTCGTTGGGGGTCTTCCTCTTTTTCTCTGACCCTCCACCTTACCAAACATGATATCCTTCTCCAGCAACTGGTCCCTCCTGACAATATGTTCCAAGTATAACAGACGAAGTCTGGCCATCCTGACCTCTAAGAAGCACTCTGACTGTGCTTCTTACAACAAAAATCTGTTGGTTCTTTTGGCAGCCCGTGGTACTTTGAATATTCTCTTCCAACACCATAACTCAAAAGCATTAATTCTTCAGTGGTCTTCCTTATTCACTGTCCAGCTTTCGCATGCATGTGAGGTTATTGAAAATGTCATGACTTGGGTCAGGCAGCAGCACCTTAGTCCTCAAGCTGACATCTTTGCTCTTCAACACTTGAAAAAGGTCTTGTGCAGCAGATTTATTTGCCTAATGAAATATATGTTGATCCAAGACTGCTTGCACCAGAATCACTAAATGGTTTATTAGAAATGAAAACTACAAGACCCTACCCCAGCCAACAGCATCAGAACCAGGAGTGGGTTCTCATGGACCCATCTGTGTTCTCTAGAGACGCTGTAACAGACGTACCACACGTGTGCTGTTTTAGCTCCCTAGAGCTGCTGTAACAGAGCTACCACAGGGAAGTGGCTTTAACAAACAAATTTATTCTCTCACAGTTTAGGAGACTAGAAATCTATCATGGCACTAGGTGTACGCAAAGACTTTTACTCTCTGCTGGTTCACAGTTTAGCAGGAAGGTCCTTGTTTCCTTTTAGCATCTGTGGGCCCAGCATTCCTCAGAGATCTCCTTGTATCTTGACACCAATCTTCCCCTGGATCTAGGAGTTTTCCAGCACAGGGACCTGGGTTTAAAGGACTCACTCAGCACCAGGCTCTCCTTCCTTGGTGGCAATAGGTCCCTCTCTCCACTCATTTCCCTGTCTCTTGGAAGATAAGGGTGATGCAGGGAAACTCAGAGTTGTGATGGGATTAATGTGCTGCATCCCACCCTTAATCCTTTTGCAACTGATCGGCTGATCACATTGCAGGGAAATCTCTACATAGCTGCCAAACCACTGAGAATCATGGCCGAACCAAGTTGACACATATTTGGGGGGACACATTTCAATCCATGACAGGTCCTTTGTTGTTGTTGCGAGTATACACAGCAGTTTCGCCATGTGCTATTTAGTGACAGTGATTACATTCTTCAAGTTTTCCAACCATACACAGCCTCCTCTTCTGAGTTGTTTCTCCCAGCCTAACGTCACTCATTGTCTCCCAACTTTCCTATTGAACCTTTCAAGTGTGGTTATCAATTTGATCACATACAGATAGTTCTTAAATACGCATAATGCTTGAGGCATACCTTTGTTACTAGTTAATTGGAACTATTTGGTTTTAAGAAGACTTCAGAAGGGTTTGCACTTTTATCCATGATTATTAGTCCCACTGGAAGCTACTGTCGGGTACTGGCCAGGTGGCATCAGAGTAAAGCATGGGGCCCAAGCACAGGCCGGGGTATCTGGCAGCCACCGTCAGAGAGTAAAGCATGGGGTGTAGTTACGTGTACAATCTCTGTTTGGTTTGCAGGTTTCCAAAATCAAAGAAGATGATATTGAGATGAAGAAGCGGAAGCGGAAAGAAGAAGGGGAAAAGGAGAAGAAGCCAAGGAAAAAAGTATCCAAACAGTTAGGGTATGTTCACTGAACACCTAAGAGGGACTGGAGTTGGAGCGTGACTGCCTTCCCTTTCAAGGGGCAGGTTTAGCACTGATTCACTCGATTTAAGTGGGGTCTGGTTTGGTGTTTACAGAGGTCAGGGATCTGCTGGATTGTCTCAGTATTCAAGTATGCAATTATTAATAAGTAAAGGAGTGCTAAGGAACCATGGTGGAGCTGTGGGCTAGGCGATGGCCTGGAGCCACAAGGTCGGTGGTTCAAACCCACCAACTGCCCTGTGGGAGAATGATGAGGCTGTATGCTCCCTGTATAGGAAATCATATATAGGGTCCTTGTGAATTGGACTTGATTGATGGCAGTAGGTTTGGTGGTTTTATTATTATTATTAAAGGAGTCCTGGTGGTGCAGTGGTTTAGTGCTCGGCTGCTAACTGAAAGGTCGGCAGGTCAAATTAACCAGCCACTCAGAAAGATGTGTCAGTCTGTAGCCTTGGAATAAAACTCAAAATCATAAAATTGACCAGGCTTACAGGTTGGAAACCAGTAAAACCCTAAGGCTGTGGCACTTGACCCCCACGACTCGATTCTCACCAAGCAATAGATGGATCTGTAGTGGGGAAACACCTCCAGTGAGGCCCACACACCATCAAATGATCAACCATTCGAAATCGAAAGGGCAAGATACACAAGGAGGAAGGGAAACCAGAAGCCGCTGAGAATGCAGTCATTGAAGTGAACCATGTGTAGGGCTTATGGAGTGTAAAACTGATGATCTGCTCAATTTACAATAGAAGGATTTGGACATGATTTCTTAAAGTAAGAGCTTAACTTGAGACCACCGTTTCCTCCTAGCTTCTATAGGGAAAACGTCTTTGAAAATTACACGTAGGGGTGCCCGATTCCTACGCTGCTGTTCCCTCACTGGAGTGGAACATATGAAATGAGCCATACGGCAAGATGTGTCAGAGACCCCAGATTGATGCAGGAGGTGGTGTGTCTTTGGTGGTCTCTGGCGATTTGAAGCTCGAGCCACTTGGGGTCTGAGTTTGAAGATACAAGGTGCGTGAGCTTCCCTGGTTGGAAGGCAGATCAAGTTAAGCAAAAATTTCTATACTTAGTTCATTCTTCAGGTGACTGTTTATAGATATGCTGAAGAATGCAACATTCCAGTTAACTTCTTATTGTGTGCCAAGCAGTTGGTTCCAACTCATAATGACCCCATATGGGGCTTCAGAGCATCTGGTGGGTTTGAACTACTGATCTTGCAGTTAAAAGTCCAGGGCTCTTAGTATTGATTCTGACTGATGGTTATATAACTTCGTCTGTGGCCATGAGCCTGAGCTACTGTCAGTCTTGTGTCTGCTGATTTCCTTCATTTCCTTTTCCTCCCTGCATCGACCATTTACCAGTCCACCTCTTTTTGCCAAGTCATGGTGAAGACGATAGGATTGTAAAGTGGAAGCTAATGAGAAACTCAGGTGGAAGGAAGCACTTTGCTTGGCCACCAGTGAAGTGAAGATTGTAATTCTCTGCCTGCTTATTGAACCTTCAGTATCCCACACACCCTGACCTTTTTTTTTTCTCCCCCCACAGAGTTGTGGCTCTGAATTCCCACAAGTCTGAAAAAAAGAAGAAACGTTACAAAGACTCTCTTTCTCTAGCTGCCATGATCCGGAAATTTCAGAAAGAGAAGGATGCGCTGAAGAAGAAGGAACCTAGCCCCAAAGTCCCTGTGACCTTACCGACCTCCTCTCTGAACAAGCCTCCCTCTGCCGTGGCCACACTGGGAAACGACGTCTCGGACTTAAACCTGAGCAGTAGTGACCAAGACCTCCCCATCTTTGTCAGCACAAATGAACATGAGCTGTTTCAGGAAGCTGAGAACGCCCTAGAGATGCTAGATGATTTTGACTTCGACAGATTGCTGGATGCCACTTCTGACGGCAGCCCCCTGTCCGAGTCAGGCGGGGAGAACGGGAGCACTACCCAGCCAACCTACACTTCTCAGGTCGTGCCCAAGCTGGCGCCCACACTCCCGGAGGGTCTGCCTGTACCGCTTGAAAAGCGTATTGAAGACCTCCGCATTGTAAGTGTGATTGATAGTTCTCGTGACTTTTATCTGCTGCACCAATGTAACAAGGACTACTTTCTTTCAGATGAAACCACTAACAATCCCAGTGTCCTTATCACTCGACTCAGGAGAACCAAACCCAAGTCACTTCCATCTCCTAGTGCCCCTGTATGTGGTGTCCGAGACTGTAAATCTGTATGTGAGCAAACAGCCTTATCTTTTTCCCGAGGACCAGCTGGTGGGTTTGAACTGCTGACCTTGTGATTAGCAGTTCAGTGCTTATCCTGCCCTTACCACAGACACAGTTTCATTTCTACATTTCCTTGGAGGAATTAGCTTACATGTGCGTCTTCTCTTTTAAATAGAAATAACTGTAGTATAATAACATGGATGCAGCTAATAATTTATTATTTCACTTTACGTGCAACAGTCATTTTTTGCATACATCTTAGAAGTACCATTTTTTATTATTGATGTAGTCACATAAAGACGATGGAGAGAATCAGGGACTGCCTCATCGCGTTGCAGGAGTGCTCCTGAGCTTGGTCCGTACTCTGTTGGTGTCTAGTTGCTTTTAAGTGTGTGTCATCAGTGAGCCAGAAGCTTTAGTCACCGAGCATTTTTCTGTGTCCAAGAGTCGAGTCTTTGACATTTGACAATGGCTGGCTCTCCAGGTCGACTTGGATTCACAGTCTTCTACTTAACCTGCTGCAAATCCAGTTACGGTTTCACACATTTTTTCCATTTTACCACCAAAAATAGATTTTGATTTAAATGAGTCAAATCTAGCTTAAAATTCCTTTTTTAAAAATGACTCTAGCTTGTTCATCTGGACACACATCACTTTTTAGTTTTTTTGTTTCTCGTTTCAGAAGTAATACAAATCACACAGATACATTTAGTCCTTAGAGGACAATCCCCTGTTACCTCACATTCCATGCCCACAACAAACCACTGTTGTGTGTTCCATCGAGTAGATTCTGGCTCAGTGGTGCTCGGTGGCAGAGTAGACTTGCCCCATGGGGAGTCCAAGGTTGTGGTCTCTCTAGGAGCAGATCGCTGTGTCCTTTCTCCCTCAGAGTGGCTGTTGAGTTCAAACTGCCAACCTTTTAGGGAGCAGGCCACCAGGGCTCCTTAACAAACCACTATTACACTGTTCTTCATGTTTCTAGATTTTAATCCATGAATTTACAAATAATGTTAGTAAAAATCATTGTTAAATGGCATTGATTACATAGTGGTTCTAAGATTGCATCCTTAATTGTGTGAGTTGTTTTCTGTGTTATATTGAAAGAGCCCTCGTGGCGCAGTGTGTAAGTACTCGGCTGCTACCTGAGCTCCGCAGCAGTAAAGATGACGGTCTCGGAAACCCTGCTCTGTCTTGTAGGGTCCCTATGAGCTAGAATCAGCTGGAAGGCCGGCAGAGGGTTTGGTTTTGAGATAGTTTGCCAGGTGTGTGGGTTCCTGGTGTGGCATTGTAGGATAAGCACTAGACTGCTGTTCAAACCCACCAGCCCCTTGGAAACTCTGTACAGGATTGCTGTGAATTGGAACCGACCAATGGCAGTTAAATAGGAACAGCAATTAAGTGTGCCATGGCCTATGAAAAGCTTCAACCATTGGGGGGAAATGACCAAAATGTAACACAGAGACACAAAGTGAGCACATGCTGTTGGACAAATGGCTCCAGAAGACTTGTTTGACGCAGGATTGCCACAAACCTTCGCTTGCGTGTGGGAAAGCACGCGCAACAATACAAGCCATACCTGTGTATTTAGTTCTCAGGCTTCCCAGCAATGGCCGTGGGTTTTACCTGTCGGTCATCTTTTTTCATTGATTGTGAGGCTGGAGGCAGGACCAGATCGTGTGTCATTTTATTGTACTTAGTTAGGGTTGCTGTGAATCAGGACTGATCCTGAGCTCACTACTGATGTTTCTTTCAGCTCTGGTTTGTGTTTTTGCTACATTTATCCCTATGCTGTATTGTTGGGCCCATAGGATTCCTAATGGCTGTGTAGAGTCACTATGAATCAAAATTGACACAATGGTACTTAACAACAATACGTGTCATTGTGGTAGTTCTCTTTACGTTCCCTAGTCGCACTTTTCTCATGGAATTCAACTTACTGTGGTGGTGGTAAGTGCTGCTGAGTTGGTTCCCACTCATAATGACCCTTGTATAGGGTTTCTGAGGTGTAGCTGGTGGGTTTGAAATACTGACCTTGATGTCAACAGTCCAGTGCTGATCCCACAGTGCCAGGCCTGGGCTCCTGTCTCACTGTAACAATTCCTGCCTCTTTTCTTATTTTTGCAAGTGCTTGATTAACCCATTCTTTACTTTCAACCTTTTTGGGTTGTTGGATCCTGGCTTTGAGGCGGAGTCGACCAACTTAGAGACCCACAAGCCCAGCCCAAAGCGTCTCACTACAACCCAGTCGCCCCTGCTGCACTTCTGCCTCTTGATTGACATCCAAAGACAGAAATCCCACCTTTGAGCCAGACTTAAGGGGGCCCTAGCACAAGGAGATTCCTGTTTAACAGCAACCACGCAACCGCCACTCGTCTGTCTGTCGTGCTGTGGTGGTTTGAATTGCTGTGATTCTGAGGGCTGTGCCACCGGTATTTTAAATAACCAGCTAGGTCACCTATGGTGGACAGGTTTCAGATGAGCTTCCAAACAAAGACAGACTAGGAAGAAAGAGTGACAAACTACTTCCGAATCACTAGTCACTGAAAACTCTATGAATAGCAGAGAAACATTGTCAGATACAGGACTGGAAAGTGGGAAGGCACTCAGAATGCGACTGGGGACAAAAATGCCTCCTCCAAGTAGAGAAAAGCTCACAGAACCTTCATTTGCTAATGGGCCACAAATCAAAATGAAGAGAAACAGCTGTAAACATCCATTGAAAAGCGGAACATGGAATGTACGAAGTATGAATCTGGGAAAATTGGAAGTTGTCAAAAACGAAATGGAACGCATCAACATCGATATCTTAGTCATTAGTGAGCTGAAATGGACTGGTATTGGCCATTTTGACTCTGACAACCACATGGTTTACTATGCAGGGAATGACAAACTGAAGAGGAATGGTGTTGCGTTCATTGTCAAAAAGAACATTTCCAGATCAGTCATGAGGTACAATGCTTTAAGTGATAGGATAATGTCCATGCGCCTAGAGGGAAGCCCAGTTAATACCACTATTATTCAAATTTATGC
>NW_006408559.1:12791137-12850186 GCF_000296735.1 Chrysochloris asiatica
AGTGAGGTTGGCCCAGGATCGGACATTGTTTCGTTCTGCTGTGCATGGGGTCACTGTGAGTCGGTTCTGACTCGATGGCACCTGGTAACAACAACAACATATTTTAGCTCTTTCTCCTGTTGTTGTTGTTAAGTGCCGTCAAGTTGGTTCTGACCCACAGTGACCCTATATAGTATTTCCTAGGAGCAGCTGGTAAGCTTAAACTGCCAACCCTGCAGTTCAAACCAATATTGCAGTCTGGCGCATTAACCCACAGTGCTACACCAGGACTCCTGTACATAACATACAAGTGGAAATTGGCTTATTAACCTAGTCTGTTTTTCTTGTACCAGGTTTTGTCTTACACATTTGTCATGACATAACTGATGTTTCCTCTCTCAGATCTCGCTTTTGGTTTTTGTCCTTTTGATTTCTTGCTCCTCCCTCTCTTGGTTTTTATTTATGTGCTACTTTCTGTGCTTATTTTTTCAGCTTACAGGTTTACTAATCACATGAATGGGTTTCTTTTTTATCTTCTCACGCCCATATACAACCTTATGAAGTATAGATAAGGTTGTCTTTCTATGGTTAAGCAACTGATGTGGAGGCAGCTTATAGAGTTTGGTTGAGGCCACACAGCTGGGACATGTGGACCCAGGGTTTCAGCAGAGACTCAGCTGACTTCGGAGTGTGGGCTGCCCGCCTCCCATGGTGCCCCTTGCTAAAAGTCCTTAGCATCTTGCGTGGCGTGATCCAGATCTTTCAGGTGTAGGTGGTGCTGCCGTGCCCCAGCCCTGCACCAGACCCTGTGGACCCTGCAGGAGAAAGGGGGGCTACTACAGGGTGCTGCACAGACTCTGCTCCCTCTGGGAATGGAAAGCCTAGGGTCAGAAGTGACTGGCCCAGGGTCACGCATTTTCAGTTGGTTGCTGCTGGGCCATCATTCTCACTAGGTGACCAGGATGAGTCAGTAATGGTGGCTTTAAAGCTGTGGGGCTCGATCATGTCTCACGTGTCCAGAGTGGCCACCTGTGTCTGTAGGGGCATGTCACGGGTCGTGCTGCTTCTTCCTGACCCCTTACTAGGGAATTATCGATAATGATCCATTGTTGTTGTTGTTGTTGTTAAGTGCTGTCGAGTCGGTTCCCACCCATAGCGACCCTGTACAAGGTTTCCGAGGGAGTCGTTCATAAAGATGCAGATGCACTCGCTAGTAGCTGAGTTCTCCAAGGTTTCCTGTGTTGCTCATTCTTCTGTAGATGAGGACTCATTCTCAGCTAAAATGCTCACGTCTGTCTGATAAGTAAAAGGCACGCTGGTGGCGCTGTGGCTTAGACGTTGGCTGCTTACTATATGGTCGGCGATTCAAACTCTCCAGCTGCTCTATGGGAGAGAGATGAGGCTGTCTGCTCCTGTAAAGACTTGTAATCTCGGAAGCCCTCTGTGGAGTCGCTTTTAGTTGGATTCAACTTGTTGGCAGTTGGTTTGTCTGATAGGAGCTACTTCCTAGTGCCCCCACCCCCTCTGTCAGCTCCTTCCACCACTCAGCCTCTGGGCTGTTGGTAATTCCCTGTCTTCGTTGGCACACCCTGAGAGATGGTCAGTGAGCTTGTTGCTTTATCTGCGCCTTGTTCCTGGTCACCTGGCTAAGGTGGGACAGTGGTGGAGACATTATCTCCTTGAAGCGTGGCTAATCCTCTTGTTGTCCTGGTTTCACTGAGCAAGAGTCATCGTGCTGCATGAAGTCAGACAACTCTGGCCTGGCTCATCAGTTTGTGGTGTTAAGCACTTTATGCAACCTGTGTAAGATTTAGGGCCCCTTTTAACAACCTAGGGACTTTATACCAACTTCTACAGAATAGTAAGAGAATAAGTAGGCCGTTTGAACCCACACAGAGATCTGGCGATCTGCTTCTGAAAGGTCACAGCCTTGGAACCCTATGGAACAGTTCTGCTCTGGACATGAGTTGGAACCGACTCGACGGCAGCTCACAGCAGCATATTCAGTGATGACGTGACAGTGTGCGGCCAAGCGTCTGTCCTGTCGGAGGCAGGCAGCCAGAGTGAGGCTGGTCGTCCTGCAGGTCACAGCAGGAACCAGCAGACCATGAGGGCCTCAAAAAAATGAGCCGCACAGGAGTCCTGTATGTGTGAGCTTGTGAATGTAGAAGATTGACATACACCAGATCTGTGGTTGTTAGTGTTAGGTGCCGTAGAGTCCGTGCCCACTCACTGTGACCGATGATAGAAAAGTATCATGCATGTGCAAAAGTTTGTTTCAATGTTTTGGGCTTTTTTTGATGCTCTTTTTTTTCCCTTAAATCTTTTTATGTGAATTGAGCAATAGTTTACAGGGCACATCTTCAGTTTTGCACTCAGCCAATCATATTTTGTTTCATTTCAGTGATTACAATTCCCTGCATGCACCATCGGTTTAATAATATTTACCTATCCCCCTTTTTATTTTTTTGACGTACACAAAACACGCAGAAAACATATATTCATTTAAATGACCAAAGGGCACATTTTGCAAGCCAGCTTTCTGCCCGCCTGCCCATAGCCATTTTCATTCCGTGGGTCTAGAACCCTCAGCTGCTCTCTCTCTCTCCATGCCATCTCCTCTGCTTCCATTTCTGATATCGCTGTTTCTCTGGTAAGGATCCCACCCTCTGCTCTTGCTCTTCCCTCTCGATGGTCCTAAGGTCCTCTGTTCCGGGAGCAAAAGATTAACTACTCCCCCCTTTTTGTTTTACATCTTCTACCTTTAGAGTGTGACATTCATAATTAGTCATAATAACAGTTACTGTGAATGAAAAGAATCCTAACCCCATTTTCCCCCATCCCCTTTTACCAGACCCATCTAGACAAGAGGAAAACTGTTCACGGGAAATTCTACCTTACCTTGTTCTGAAACTAAGCACACTCTTGAAAACGTTTAAGCCCACCACTGCATGCCTTTAGTATTTTTGGTAACCAATACTTAAGTTGCCTGTCCCTATCAACCCTGTGTCCTGAGGGGATAGGCTTGATCCTTGTTAGGAAGACGCCTTCCCTTTTGATTGGACTTTTGAGCAACTACATCCACAAGCGGAGGTCAAGTTCATCAAATTATAGCAGTTTACACTTGCTTCCTGTATCAAACTTACTTATTTTCCTCTAGTCATGTTCTGATCAGCAAGCCATCCAAGCTAGGTCAAATGGGTACCACCTGCAAGCTTGAATGTACTTGCATGCCTCCCTCCCCCAACTTCAGATCAGCTGTAGCCCCTAGTCACTAGGTCAGTGTGGTTTCAATATTCTTGAATGGCCTGCTTGGTGGCATTAAGCTGGGTACTGAACTCACAGCCCTGCCCTCAAGGAGCTTATTCATTACGAAGTACAAGGGGGCTTCACAGAGTTGGTGGGAAAATGTTAGCAACTGTTCACAACCCATTAATGGGCTGTGAAATGACTTTAGTGTAGGGTAAAAGGCCAAAATTTTTGATAAATGAAGTAGAACAAAAGGCATCATACATAAAGGGTAGGCTCCCAGTATTGCTGGGTGCCATTTTTGGGTATATGCATGCACATTTGTGAATGCTGAGGTATTAAATCTAGTATTCTTTAACTAGTGCGTAAGGGTACGCACTTAAAATTGCAAAAAAGAAAATTCCTTGTTTTTACTCAAAGGAAGTGTGTCTTTTTATTTAGACCTTTGCTGATCACTGTACATATCACAAAGATAAAATGATTGTTTAATTTTCACTTTCATACTTGTATCACCTGTGATAACGATTGAATTTAAAATGTCATTGCTCATTTCTTAGTCACATGGAATCTCTCTAAATACTTCTTTTCCTTTCACCAAGCCATGAGCTTAAAGTTCTTTTTAAAACCCTCAATTTGCTCAACCATGATACTTTCCGTTACACCGTATTTTTCTTATTTACTACAGATTTGGCTTTGAACTTCCTTGTGGAGATTATCAACTCCACTATTTTCCTGGCCGTATCTAAGGTTCATTTCCCCCTTGATATGTTTGTTGCCCCAGCCAGCCAGTCCTGTTGCATTGCTGACTGGATTCCTGTCAGGGATCCTGATAGAATTCAGGGAACCAGACTTAAGAGTTGCTATGTCAGTGACGCAGTAACACGACCACAGTCTGCAGTTGGACTCAACGGTAGACACTTCACCGGATGTTTCTGTCTGTGAACAGACATCCACAACTTCAGTGTTGTTGGCCATGATTGCATTTACATTTCTTTATAATATTTCTAGGAGTCTAGGAGTCTTGGTGTGGCAGTGTAGGATAAGCACTGGACTTCTAACCATAAGGTCAGTGATTTAAACCCACCAGCTGTTCCACTGAAACCCTGTACAGGGTTGCTATGAGTTGGAACCCACTTGATGGCTCTTGTTGTTTGTTGTTAAGTGCTGTTGAGTCGGTTCCGACCCATAGCGACCCTGTACAGGGTTTCCGAGGGTGTAAATCTTTATGGGAATAGAAAGCCTCATCTTTATTCCGCGGAGCGGCTGGTAGTTGCAAACCGCTGACCTTAAGGTTCGCAGCCCGATTCATAACCACTATGCTACCAGAGCTCCTTAGCAACAACATAATTATAAGTGTCTTTTGTATTTCATTCTATAGACCTTTAAACTTGATGGGACTTTCAGCCTTCAATCTTTTCATATTCAAATCATATAACTTTTATAGATATTTTTAACACATTATCTGTAGAAAGCTGAAAAATGGTCTGTTGTCAACCCCCCGCCCCCAAAAAGATCCATCCACATTTTAATCCATGGAGTCTGTTGATACTACCTTGTATGACCTCCCAAAAAAAGCATTTTCATATGTGACAAGTTAAGGATCTTGAGATAGGAATTATCCAGGAAGCTCAGTCCTATCACGTGATCCTTAAAATAGTGGAAGGCAGAGGGAGGCAACTTGATACATACCCAGGAGATGGTGGCATCTCCTGGGTATGTATCAAGATAGAGCAGAGAGAGACTGAAAGAGTTTGGCCCTGCAGGTGGAGGTTATGCAACCACTTGTCAGGGAATGCTGGCAGCCACCAGAGTCCTTAGACAAGGAAGGAGCAGATTCTCCTGAGTCTCTGGAGGGAGTGTGGCCCTGCTGACATCTGACCATCAGCCCAGAAACTTGAATTCTGAGCATCTGTCCTGTCCTGTGAGAGATTAAATTTCTGTTGGAATCACTTGTCCCAGTGGTTGCAGAAGACAAATACAATGTCCAGTTGAATCTGGGTCTCCAATGGATTGGTCAGACTTTGAGCCACAACTCAAGTGGTATTCTACTGATATGAACTCCTTTCGTTTTTTTTTTCACTAGATGCTCAACTTAAAGTGATTATTTACTGTGAGTAACATTAACAATCTTACGTTTTTCTAGGCTGCCAAACTTTTTGATGAAGAGGGAAGGAAAAAATTCTTTACACAAGATATGAATAATATTCTTCTGGAGTAAGTAATCTTTTTCTTTGATGAAAAAACTTTTAAGAGCTATTTTATTCATTTACTCTACAGAAGGCTTTTGAGAGGCAGCTGCTGGGCGATGGGTCATCTCATGCAGTAGCTCCCTGTCTCAGCCTGATTGGAATGATGTGTCTGTATCTTCCTGCTCGTCAGGACTCTCCATACTCCCCATTGTCAGAGCTCCCTATGTGCTGTCGGCCCGAGAAAAGGACAGCTACACAGCTTGAGTAGTCACTTGGACTAGTCACGTGGTTAGAGCATTCAGCTGCTAACCGAAAGTTTAGTGGTTCTAACTCACCAGCTGTGCCATGGGAGAAAGCAGTGAAAGTCTGCTTCCATAAAGATGGCAGCCATGGAGCCCCCTCTGGAGCAGTTCTCCTCCGTCCTGTGGGGGTCACCATGAGTCAGAATCGCCTCAGAGGCAACAGGTTACATGAAGGTGCCTCTCTGGAAAGCTCAAAGTGGGCGTATTAAGTTTGCTGTAATTTCCCATCGGCTTTCATTGTCCAAACTCAGGAGTTCATTCTAATCATAAAAATGTTTGTCACCAAATGGAAAGTGTGGTTGTTGGGTGGGATGAGTGTTGTGGATGGGCCGAAGGCTGCTACATGATATCAGTTGTGGATATTTTATTTTCTTCAGATTTTGTTTTTGGTGAAAAGATACCACAGCAAAATCCACTCCCATTTCAGGGTATATAAACATAATGATCAGAGAGATTGGTCATATTGTGTCACCATTCTTGTTATTTCTGTTCCAGTCGTTTCAGTTTCACTGACTTCGTCTCCGGGCTTTAAAATAGCTGCTGACCCTTTGGTTTAGATAGATTTAAAATAGTTTCAATTAACACAGTACTTAAGAGTGACAATCTTTTTACTCTTTGGGCTAAACTGCTACATAGTTCAAAGGTGTCTTGAGGGGAGGACTTTGAATTCAAGGTGTGAAGAGCAACTCAGGCCCAGTCTCAGGGACTCTCCAGTCTCAATAGGGCCAGGAGATCTGAATTCTCTAAAAAATTGAAGTTCTATTCCACATTTTTCTCACTTTTTGTCAGGATTTCTTTATTATAGTCATAACATTCAGTGGTGGTAGCTGGGCACCATCTAGTTCTTAGGGTCTCTAGGTGAAGGAGTCAGTGGTTCATGTAGACCATTAGTCCTGTAGTCTAGTTCCTTCTCTGATTCTTGTTTTGCTTTTTCTCCAGATGAATAGTTGTATCTTAGGTGGCCACTTGTACATTTTTAAGATCCCAGACACTGCTCACTATCCTGAGAAGTAGACCATAAATTATAAGAACTTGATTAGGTCCATTGACAAGACCACGGTCCTAAACCCCCAAACCAAGAGAATTAATCCCATGAGCTGATTGGTTATGTCTAATTATTATGGACATCGGTAGCCTTTCGCCCTCCTTAGTTTTTGTTACAGAGTCTTACACGATCTAGCCTATTCATCCCTTTTCCCTTATTGACCTCAGTTACATCATGCTGTGCAAACTTCACCCACATATGGGTGTTCCCATTTCTGTAAACAATGCCACTGTTCCATTGCTGTAAACAAAAGTGGCTGCTACCTACAGAGTGAAGTCCTTGTGTGGCACTGTAGGATAAGCACTGGACTACTAACTGCAGGGGTAATAGTTCAAACTTACTAGTCACTCCTTGGAAAACCCTATACAGGGTTGCTGTGAGTTGGAATGGACTCAGTGTCCCTGAACAACAACAAGGAGTAGTACTGAGGAGTGTGCTTCCCCATGACCTCTGCCCACTTTACCACTAATGGGCTTTGCTGTTAGGTGCCAATGAGAGTTTCCCATGTCCAGCAGCAGAATGAAACCCTGCCTGGTCCTACACCATCCACACAATACGTCATTGCTATATTGAAGCCCATTGTTACAGCCACTCTGTCAGTCCTTGATGAGGTCATTTTCACTAGCTCTCTGCTTTACCAAGCATGGTATCCACCTCTTAGTAGAAGTTGCTATACTCAGAAGCAACATAATGGTAGTGTGTGAGCAACATTAATTTTTATAGATTTACCTATTTATAGATTGTGTTTAAATTGGTGATAATGTTGTCCTTATTGAGTAGTGTTTGGTTCTAATGAAGCTGTGGGTTCTGTGGCCGTGGTTCATATAAGATCCCCCTCACACCCATTGGCAGCAGGAACTGAGTGTCATTGACTCCAAGCAGAGCTGATGGAGCTGCAGAAGGGGCCTGTGTGCCTCTAGGAAGAAGTGTGTACCACCACAGTCCTGCCTTTTAACACAAAATGTGGTGAGTTGGCCATGTCGAGAAGGAAGTTCTAATAGCTCTTTAATTAATTAAATCTCTGACTATATCCTTAGGAAATGGCTTTGGTCACCAGAGACACTTGGAACCTGTAGTATAGAATGCAGCTAGCCTGGTGGCAGATGAATTTCAGGTGGATTCTGTCTGAAAGGAAGGCACATGCATCCTGTCTGCTCCCCCACCTTCTACCCGGTTCCCTGTAATCTCCAGACTCAGTAAGGATGTAACCATCACTGCCTAGCGCCACCCCAGATTATAATCTGGGAGCTGACTCCTGTCTTTCACTGGGAACCCTGAGTTGACGGGCAGACCCTCCTGCTAGGCTAAGCAGGCTCTTGTGGAGTTGATGCATCTGTGAGAAGGAGGGACTGCTTGTCCCCTGGGGGAGCCTCCAAGCTTGTCTTCAGGAGTTAGCATCTCATGTGAGCAGACGGTCAGCATTCCAGTTCAAGCGCCCAACATTGGGAGTCTCTCTATCTTTTCTTTCTTAGAGACAGTGCCACAGTCCCTGAGACCCTGCACTTCGAAGTTGTTTTTATTCACTTATTCCCACTGGCCTCTTTGTCCACATAAACATTTCTTCAATCTGTGGACTGGTTGGGTTTTCTAAGGACCTAAGGTACGGAATCACCACCACCACCAAGGTACGGAATTATTCAGGGTAGTGATTCTCATTAGATAATTCAGTTGCCTCCTAGTGCTGAGGAGAAAGATACCATTTAGAGTAAACCAAACCACAGACCCACTTCTATTGAGTCCATTCTGAATCCTAAGCAACCCTGTTAGACAAAGTGGAAGTCTCTAGTGTTCCTGAGGCTGTAAATCTTTATGGAAGCCAGTGGCCTCATCTTTCTTCTGTGGAGCAGCTGTTGAGTTTGAACCATTGACTTTTCAGTTAGCATCCCAACACTTCACTGTTTGCCCCACGAGGGCTGTTTGTGGAATTGGGAGCCCTGTTTCTTTCGAGCTAACTGGATTTGGTACAGGTCGGTAGATGAGCAGCCTGTTGACTCGAGCCCTCTGTTTTTCCTGCTTGTGTTGAACACCGGCGCTCTGTGCCTGTGATCCTGATTCACTGTCACCCTGACAGTACTGCTCTCCAGATGACACCAGGCAGGTCCTAGCAGCAGACCCAGCTGTACACCCGGCCACGCACCTGCTTCCTGGTGTTGCTTTAGGGAGCTCATGAGTGAGGTGGTGGTGGTGTGCCATGGAGTCGGTTCCAACTCACAGTAACCCTGCAAAGGGTTTCTGAGGCTGTAAATCTTTACAGGAACAGAAAGCCTCATCTTTCTCTTGCGGAACAGCTGGTGGTTTCAAATTGCTGACCTTGAGGTTAGCGGCCCAACTTGTAAGCACTACGCTACCAGAGCGCCTCATGAGTGTGAATCATATCGCTGAGGGCCACGTTAATCTGTTACTTTTGCTCTCTCTCTTCTCTCTCTCTCTCTCTCTCCACCTCTTCCTCCAACAATAAAGGGAGGGTACCAGAGTGAAGGGGTTGAGCCTGTGTCACCGCTTTCCTCTCTATTTTTTTAACTATTGTGAATTAGATGTCAGTTTACAGAGCAGATGATCACTCAGTTCATGCATATTTTGTTTCATTTCGTTGATTGCAGTCCCTGCACTATACCATCCCACTTCCTCCCTGTGTTTCCTGTTTCCATTCCTCCTTTTCTAACTCTTCTGAACTTTGTCCTTGGGTAAATGTTGCCCTTTTGATTTCAATTGGTCGATTATTCTAAGGTGTATCTACCTCACTAGTATTCTTGTTCCCCTTACAGTCAGTCCTGAATGGTGATTGGCTGAAAGGTGATCCGCAGGAATGAATTTGTTTCTAGACCTGAAAGGTAACGAAAGGCCATAGTTTTAGGGCCTACCAGTCTCAATCTGACCAGTAAGCCTGATATTTTTGATTTTGAGTTTGGTTCCACATCTGTCTTTCATTCTATCTTGGGCCTTCCGGAGTGATCCCTTTTAGAGCAGTGAGGCACCATCTAGTTCATCCAGGCCTCGGGGTCCTGGAGGCTGGTGTTCACATGGTCTGTTGGTCTGTCGGACTAATTGTTTCTATTTGTCTTAGGTTTTCATCACTCTTCTTTCTTTTGGACAGTGATAGACAGACCAGTAATTGAAACGCTCGTCAGTACGGTAGCTGATAACAGGCAAGAGACCAGTAGTTACACCTTAGATGGCTGCTCACTCATGAGCTTTTAAGTCACTACTCAACAAAGTAGGGTGTTGAACGCTGTCTGTGTGGACTTGTTTCCAGTACTTTTTTGAAGGCTTACTTTTCAGTTGGAAAAACCCTACACAGTTTTCAACTCTATCTCTAACCTTTTCAACACTAAGTCGCTTACAGTAACACTGGAGTCGGCCTGTCTGCATAAAGATGGAACAGGAATGACCAACACCTAATCAGCTTTCCATTCAGCAATTCTGGAAAGCCTCAGAATACAACTGGACACTTGAGATAGGACCTGTTTCATTTCCGGAAATAGCTCTAACTTTGTAGAGTTTTTCCAGCTGCAAAGTATCCTCTCAAAAAAGTAATGGAAACGCACCCCAAATGCAGCGTTGTCCATCCTACTTTAGTGAGTGGGGGCGGGGCTCGTAACGACTCCTGAGCAGCCACCTGAGGTGTAACTATGGGTCTCTGCCTATTAGCAGCTAACATTTGCTGATGAGCTTTTGAAAGACTGCTCTCCCAGAAAAGTGATTCTGGGCTTAGATTATTGCCCCTGAGTTTCCTTCAGTTAGTAGCTCTCAACAGCTGTGCTATTTGGAGTATATTTTGTTTTTGTTACTAAATGCCGTCAAGTTGGATCTGACTCATAGCGACCCTGTTTAGGGTTTCCAAGAAGCAGCTGGTGGATTTGAACCCCCAACCTTACAGTTAGCAGTCCAGTGAGGAAAAATCTAGGAAGTTCATCAGATCTCAGAATTTATACAACTCTAATTAGTCAGAGGTTTTCTGATATGTTACCCTGACTGAGATTTTCTGATGTTTTTCACTGACAGAGAATTTCTAGCATTTTTCACTGACTAAAAAATACAGATCCTGTTTCCTTAAAAAGAGGGAGTTAATATCATCGGCAGCTATGTCACATGTCAACTATGGGGCAAGAGCGCCATTCTTGAGTCCTGAGAGGAAATTCTATGGTATTTTGTACTCCTGAGCACAAGAGCCTTGTTTACAAAGGAACCGTTGCTCCAGCTGTGGATTCCCACAGTGTACTTCCTGACACTTCTCTGGAGACAGACAAGAGGGCCTTGTAGAGTTCCAGCCTACTCACCTTCACTGATGAGAGCCCTTTGTGATCTCCAGCTCATGATTGATGATCGGTGTTCTCAGATCCTTCATGGAAGGATATCTGCTTGTGGGCTAGATTGCACTTCAGGAAGGAAAAGGAGCCAGAATCCCAGCACTTGGTAGGGAGAATTGGGGCAGGGTTTGAAGACGTTCACCCTGCCGGATGTTGAACAACACTTTTATTTATCATAGGACCTGTGACAACTTCTGAGGACAGTCACACTTCCCTTGCTAGCAATTTTAGTTACTCCATGCACTTCCTAGTCCTTGTTGTTGTTGTTGTTAAGCCCCGTGTAGTCGGTTCCGACTCATAGTGACCCTACACAGGGTTTCTGAGGCTGCAAATCTTTACAGGGCAGAAAGCCTCATCTTTCTCCCATGGAACAACTGATAGTTTCGAACTGCTAACCTTGAGGTTAGCAACCTGATTCGTCACCACTACGTTACCAGAGCTCCTTAGAAGACTGGAATTCCTAATGAGGAAAAAATTACTAAGGTGTGTTAGGAATGTATCCTTAGCATTCAGAATGTGTACATACAAGGGAACTTCACAGAGTTTCTGGAAAAGTTCCATTGTCCTTCTGTTCCATTCCTTCACACGTTTTTTGTAAGTAGGTCATTGAGTCAGGCTGACTTTTGCTGGGACTCTCTTAGCACTTGGAGTTTCTCTTTTATTTTCAGCTCCGATTTACCTTCAGCAATACTAGGCCTCCTTTTAAATAAAGACTGGGTTAGTTCTCTAGTGCTACTATAGCAGAACTAACATCGTGGAGGCTTTAGAACACTGAAATGTATTCTCTCACAGTTAGGAGGCTGGAAGTGTGATTGAGGGCCCCAGTCCAGGGGAGCCTGTCTGTCGGTGTCAGCTCTAGGGGAAGGTCCTTGTCTCCCATCAACAGTGCTGGGCCCTGCATTCCTTGGAAATCTGCATGTGTCTTGGTATTAGTCTTCCCCTGGGTCTAGAGGTTTCTCAGGGCAGGGCTCCTGTGTCTAAAGGAGCCACTCCACTCCCGGCTCTCCTTGCTTAGTGGTAATATGTCCTTCTGATCTCTGCTTACTTGTTTAATCTCTTTTATGTCTCAAAGAGATTGAAGATAGAACCTATTCCTGTAGATTTGATCATATAATCTTGTTAGTATAACTGCCACTGGGTCTGACTCATAGCGAAGTGACCCTGTATAGGGTTTCTGAGGAGTAGCTGGAGGGTTTAAGGACCTTGAGGTTAGCAGTCCATTGCTTATCCAACAGGGCCACACCAGGACTCCACATCACAGAGGGGAGGATTTGTAACACAGAGGATAAGCACATCAGATCACAAAATGAGAACCATGGCCTAGCCAAATTGAAACATATTTTTGGGTCCCTAGTTCAACCCATTCTAAGATACCACAACATCATCTAACCAAAGGTTTAATCTCGTGACCGTAGTGGGTTTCCACAGGACCCTCTGTATTTGACCCTTTGCTTCTCCTTTTTCTTAAACTTGCCATTTTTTATTGTCTGTATGGCTTCTCTAATATAATCATGTTCTAGTACCAACTTCAAAAAGCACAATTTTCCAAATTTTGTTGTTTCTGGAATTCCAATGTCTTATTGGTGGTGTGTAGTATGGTAGGATTGCTGTGCTGAAAATATGATAACTCTTACAAACTTCTCTCTCTTTTACTATTATTAGGCTAAATACTCTCCTAGTAGTTTATTTTCTCTCTCAAAAACCTAATTTATAAATAGAAGCTAGAGAATTGAATTTTTTTTTTTTTTTTTTACAAAATCCGTATTTATTCCATGTATGCAGGAACGCTAAGAGAAACACAATGGATAAAATAGTTCATGTGTACAACTATAGTTTCAGCAAACTTCCGAGTGGTATTGAGGTACTTGTGCTCCACCCTAGAGTCCTGGTGTGGTGCTGTAGGATAAACACTAGGATGCTAATCGCAAGATCAGTGGTTCAAACCCACCAGCTGTTCCTTGGAGCCCCTGTATCGGGTTGCTTTGAGTTGGAACCAACTCCACAGCACTAAGAAGAACACAACATGCTTTACCTTATAACATAGACTTTGCCCTGTTCCCAAAACATCATTTACCACCTTGTGTATATAAATTGTAGTCTTAGCTAGCCTCAGAATACCTTCTCAAGTATTACTATTTATTGGGATGTTTTTTCCAATGAAAAAATACCATGTAGGAAACCATGGCCAGACAAAGTAAGAAAAGAAGCTACTTTTTTTTTTTTTTTTTTAATTCAGTTCTCTAATTCCTGTTTCTGTTGGTAAAATAGGTTGTTGAGAAAGAAAATAAATTACTAAGAGAGTGTTTAGTCTAATGGTAGTAAAAGGGAGAGAAGTTTGCATTTTCAGCTACTGCTACCTCTGAGCTATGTGATGCTGCCTGAGAGAAAGGCCACCATGTTTATTTCTTGTTGTCGTTGGTCAGCATTGAGTTACAACTACAGGAGCTGGGCCCTGTCATTCGGAGTGGTGTCTATTCCCATCTTGAAGCTTTTGTGCCATGCAACAAGGAAGCGCTGGTGAAACGTCTCAGGAAGCTGCATCTCAATGTCCAGGTAAGTCTGCTGTCAGCTGGAGCGCCTGCACCAGGGGGCGTAGCCTGTCAAAGACCAGTAACCCTAGGAGGCAATTACAGGTATATTGGATCCCTTTCAACAGTTAATGGGTTTAGATGAGAAATCACAATGTTTTCTTAGACATGGATCTTTGGATTGGTAAATTGATGTCAATTCCATAGCTGATCAGCTTTGCCCTCAATGTTTTTATAACTCAGTGGATATATAATATCCACTTCATACATGCTCACAGGGTTGGGTGTAAACTTAGCAATGACATAGTCCCTTCATCCATGTTGTGCTTGATTCTCATCTGCTGCAGCCGTGCCCAATGGCTAGTCCCGGGACTGGTACCCTGCCATGTTAGAGCACTCAAGATCTGCTGCTTCCCATCCATGGGTCTAGTTCTCTTTGGGGTCCAATCACAGCCTCATCACCTTCCCTTTTCATGGCACTTCATGTTTTCGATCCCTTTTATTGCACGCAAACCTTCTGTGAGGTGGATTTCAGTGACTCCGCTAGTTGCTCTTCTCAGGATGAATTTATTTGCTGATAATAGTTTAAAACGTTTACATAAATCTGTCAAAACATAAAAATGTGTACATTTTATTGAATATAAATCTTAAACCAGGTTGATGTTTTAAAATGAAGGCAAAATGAACACATTTTTAGATCCTTTCTCCAAATGGAGGGAAAAAAAGGTTAGCAAACATTTAGAACTTGGTAGTTATAGGAAATAAAGGTTGTTTATAAAATTCAAGGGCCAGAAAGTAATGGAGAAGGGTTAAGAACTGGTCATGAGGGTAGACTATCTCTCTATTTCTCCCCCGTCTCGCTTGGACACTTGGATGCACGTCTGCACACAAAGTGACTTTATTGCCAAGCCTCATATTCCAGAATATGTTCTGTTTTCCCACCTCAGTCCATATTCTTGGAAGAAATCTGATTTCTCCCATCTTGGGTCAGCCTGGTCTGGCTGCTGGGTGGGAGTCATGCAGCACAAATGTGGCTCTCCACACCAGTCAGCATATTGCCCTGGATTGAGCATCATGCCGTAGGTGTGATCTGACAAGCAGAGGTTCCTTTTTATAGGTGCTTGCTATACCTCTGTTAATAAAACATTTATTTTATTTGAGAAACTGCGGCAGTGAACAAATGAAATTTATTTGTGGTATCAGGTTAGGGCTTCTGCTTGGCAGGTTGACCACTAGATGCCCAATGACAGAAGTGGGAGGCCAGTAAGTGTGGCATTGTAGGGTAAGCACTGGGCTGCTAAACAAAGTTGGCAGTTCAAACCCACCAGCTGCTACTGGGAAACCCTTTACCGGATGACTGAGTCGGAAGCAACTCGACATTACTACTCAACAGAGTAACAGCTTTTTGCAGATTGTGAAGTGTCTCCATTTGAGGGTTGTGGTTGTGCTTATTAACTGTCTCTGTTGGCTGCAGGGAAGTGACATGGGCCCAGTGGCTGGCTTCTCTCTCTGTAGTTTGAGTGCATGTGTTTGTATCTGTACACACCCTATAAGAGGGCTTCAAAAAAGTTCATGGAAAAGTGGAATTAAAAGAGAATGGAATTTTTCCACGTATGTTTTGAAGTGATACCTACACACACACCACTGTATTATGTAGTTTTCTGTGTGATTGATCTTCAGATCAATGGAATCCTACTGTCTTATTTCCTTCTGCAACTTGATTTTTGACACACATCATCAAGTTCCCAAATTTCTCTATTTTTACATCCAGGGCAAGTCCATTAATTTTTACAGTTCTATATCGAATGTTCTGCTGTGTGAATGTATCCCAATATTGAATGTTCTGCTGTGTGAATATATCCCAATTAACTGTTGGATGCTATTGTTGTTGACTGTTTTTTTTTGATGGACATACCTGAGGATATAATCTTTGCTCCAGAATTCTTAAAAAGCACTCATCCAGCAACCATGACACCAGGCTTACATCTTTTAACACAAGTATTCATTACTTGGTGTGTATGAGAGAGGGTTAAAATGCTACTAGCAGTAATACTTATTGTACTTTTTATTAATGACTTTATATAAAACACCTCCCGTAACAGAATGGTTGTGTTCCTAAAAAGCCCACCGTTGTGAAAATCACATTTTATAACCATCTGTTTCAGTGAAGGAGGAGCAAGGGGACTAGAGAGCTTGACTCTGACAGTCAACCTGCAGAGAGCTTGACTCTGACAGTCAACCTGCACCTGTGACAGAATTAAAATGGTTCACGTTCTTCGTCTGGACGCTGTTCTTTTCAAGATCAAAATGGGCAAGTGTTCTTTTCAAGAACAGACCTTGTCTTTTGTCCAGAACCCACCTGGATACCGGTTTCCTTTTGCCAGGTCAGCCTTGACCTTGCATTTTTGCTGGAAGCCCAACTCACAATGACATACAGGAAGTGAGAAAAATAGGATGCCAGCATCCTGTTGGTAGTCATCCAGCCAAAATGTGTCCTGGTGTTCCAGAGCAGCATCATGGGCGTTGGCACGTTGTAACCTGCACATGTAGATGTGTCCTCTTTGTAACTGTGTCACTGTTCACATATCCATGTAGTGTATTGTTAAAACATGGACAAGTTGTAAGAATGTAAAGGAGCACTCTTAATAATTATTGTAGGCAGCAAGCAGAAACTGGGACTCTCCTTAGTTAATAGAAAATATGGTCATCCTGGTGTGGTGCCGTGGGTTAATGCACTGGGCTGAAACGTCGCTTTGAACTGCAAGGTTGAAGGTTCAAGCTCACTTAGCTGCTCCCCAGAAACCCAATACAGGGTCGCTATGGGTCGGAATTGACTCAATGGTACTTAACAACAATGATGCAGTGGCTTAAGCATTGGACTGCTAACCAGAGTTGGTGGTTCAAATCCACCAAGTGTTCCACAGGAAAAAGATGAGACTACTGTTTCCATAAAGATTCACAGTCTCTGCAACTCTTTAAGAGCATCTGCTCTGTCCTATAGGATTGCTGTGAGTGGGATTTGACTCGTTAACAGTGTTTTTAGGTAATAATAATCCTGTTTACATTATGAAAACTCAGTGTCTTTGAACAAACATCCATATTTAAGTATGCTAATGGCACTGTGAAGTCCTGGTGTGGCCCTGCAGATTAATGTGCTGGACTGCAAGGTTGGTTTGAACCACAAGGTCAGTGGTTCAAACTCACCAGCCACTCCTTGGAAACCCTATGTAGGGTTGCTATGAGTTCGAACTGACTCAACAGCACTCAATAACAGTGGTGCTGTAGGATCAGCACTAGACTGTGAACCACAAGGTCGGCAGATCAAATCTACCAGCTGCTCCTCCAAAACCCTATACAGTGCCTCTGTGAGTCGGAACAGACTCGACAGCACTTAACAACAACAACAATCTTTCAAATATGTATGTAATCAATTTCTGAAATAAAAATATTATCCTTGGAGTCATTGCTTGCAAAGATAAATATGTTTGAACAAACTTGTAGTATATTTTCTCTTCAGGATGACCGTTTAAGAGAGCCTCTGCAGAAGTTGAAGGTGGCTGTTAGCAATGTCATGCCCGAGCAGCTGTTCAAGTACCAGGAGGACTGCCAAGCGCGGAGTCAGGCCAAGTGTGCCAAGTACGTACCTCTCCAGTTTGCACTTGAGGAATACTTTGAGCTGCTAGGGGTTGGTCTCAAGTCACTTCATCACCAAGGAGAACACCAGCTTCTCCTTTAAAATAACAGCAGTGGAGCTTTTCTAAATGACACCCTTGCTCTAATGTCAAAGGCAAAAAAATGTTTGTTGATTGGCCATGGATGTGACCAAAGTGGCACTTGCCTGTAGTCAGACGTTGCACATGCTGACTTGACTGACTGGGGTTGAACGCAAATACTCCCTGAACTGGAAGAGGCGTGTCTGTGCCTTTATCCTCTATCGCCAAATCATGTGTTAGCACATTCCCAATTCAGAGTACTGTGCATGGGGGACGGTGCATCCCGTTATCTGTCAGGTTCATATTCAAGTGAGCAACTCAGCAAGTGTTTATAGAGGATATTATTATAGGCATGTTTGGGCTAGAACTTTGGTTCATAAAATGTTTTCCTCTTTAGGTTGCAAACAGATGAAGAGCGAGAAAGAAATGGATCCGAGGAAGATGATGATGAGAAGCCGGGGAAACGTGTCATAGGTCCAAGAAAGAAATTCCACTGGGATGACACACTTAGGTGAGATTTACCCCAGGCTCACTCTGACCAGACTTGGTGCTGAATGAGGTTCCTCACAAAAGGCATCACCACCACCAGCCTGAAAACTACTATGTAGTTGTTTATCTACATACAAATTAGGTAGCTGAGCATTCAAAAGGAGAGGAATTTGATCCTGATGTCCTTGGAGTACTATTACATTGCTTTTGTATGTTGTTGTTGTTGTTGTTAAGTGCCATCGAGTCGGTTCCGACCCATAGCGACCCTGTACAGGGTTTCCGAGGGTGTTTTACAGCTTTTATTGTGTGACTTGAGTGATAGTTTACAATGCAGAACGTCAGTTTTTCAGTCAACCAATTGTATTTTGTTTCATTGCAAAGATTTGTATAGTAATTCTTCAGAGATAATCCTATTATCATTGCTGTTGGACTTTGTGCTTTTTGAACAATCTGTTCAGAACTTAATTTTCCTTAATTTTATAGTCATCCATTTTCTTTTTAATCTATTTAGAACTTTGTTATGTAACCTTGTTGAAATCAAATTGGGATGCTATGAGTTAGAACCGAATAAAAGCCAGTCAGCTGAGGATTATCTGAAATCCTTTATGGAGACAGAAGTGAAGCCATTGTGGCCCAAGGGTTGGATGCAGGCAAGGTAAGAAATGTGACTTCCTAGATTTTCTTGTGCTTTTTCACTGTTGCTGTTGTTACACGCACATGCCTTTTGTTTGCCAAGAACTTAATGTGCTCAACACCAACTCGGGTGATCTCTGCATTGAGAACGTCACACAATTAAAGGATTAAGCAATTTGTCGTGTGGGCATAGAGACACATGTAAAGGTGATTTTTACTGACTTCCCTTTCTTTCTTGGCACTCTGAATTGGCAAGGAGAGGGAAGAAAGTAAGGAAATGTGGGAGGGGGACTTCATATGGACAGTGTGAAGCAAAGGAAGTGAATCTAGGCTCTAGAGTACAGATAAAGGAGGCACACACAGCCTCAGACTGAATTTGGTCAGGTAAGAGCAGTAACTCAGAAAGCTAGCATACTATAAAGATGTTAGAGTAAAGAATGTTAAAATTAACAAAAATTGTGAATGAGATCTTAAAACCTGTCATGGTAAAATACTCCATCTTCAATCAACAGAAAAGACTTGTTGCTCTGTGAATTAAGATTTCAAAAAATAGAAGTGGTATAAAATACCCTATAAAAATAGATCATTGAGTTTACTGTACCATTGCAGCTTTTATAGCCTACTGAAAGTCAAATGATTAAAAAGTAAATAAAGTGATCAACATGTTATTATCATCTATAAAAAACATCGTGTCCTTTTACATTTTCCAGAATGCTTTTTAAAGAAAGCCGGAGTGTGCATAATCATCTTACTTCTGCTCCGTGAGTAAAAACAGACTCCAGATTCCTGTATTTCTATTCCTATTATGTGCTTTGTTAAATGCTAGTTAAAATCAGACTGAAACGTCCATTTCAGGTACAGCCCCTTCTCCCTTACGTTGCCACTGTCTTTTAAAACTATCATGTTTTCAGGCCGGTCTCCAGAAACACACTGGATCATGGTGATGGTGTGAGGTGCTATTGAGTGGCGGCCACCTTGCATATAACTCTGCACCAAGGAAATGCTGTCAGGCTCACTGAACCAGTAGTGAAGCCGTGGGCAGCTGTGTAAATGGGCAGGAGTGGGTATTCTCCTTTGTTCCTGGGCTTTCAACCCTTGGTCTAGTTGGGTCTTCCCTGACACCTCTTAATGATCACCTGCTTCTAGCTTCCCCAAGCCCTGCCCTGTCTTGCCGGGTCTTACCGGGGATTTATCCACAGAATTAGCCTCTTTTTCAAAGCTATGTGTTAACTAAGGAAAGACCTCTCCTCTTCCTGATGGGCAATGAAAAAGGCAAGCTTTGATCTGTGGTTACATTTTTGGGGTGAATACTAGACACTTTTGTTCGCATTTTACTTTTACTTTCGACTTAATGCTCTTCTTTTTAGCCTGCAAGTAAAGGATTAAAGCTTCTTCAGGTTATAGGAGGTCTAGTTAGCATCTTTTTTAGCAGTGTTACACAATGCTTCCTTTGCTAATATATGGTTATAATAGATAAATTTGTTTCCCATTTTTAGGAAGGACTATGGTCCTGTATTTAGTTTGGTTGTGGATTTCATCTCTTACTGGTCTGATTTTTAATATAAATTCTAGGTTGTATGGATTTGTTTGTTTCAAGTAGTTTAGCTACCTCTGAAAAATGTGTATTTGTATCAATAATATTTCTAAACTATAATTTACCCATGATTTTAAAATCACACATTACTTTCAGGTATGAATAACTCATGCCTTGGGTTCTAAAGCAGGTATTTGTGTTGTAAGTCTCCTATCCTTACATTTTTTAAATAACTTCTATTTTTATCACTAACTTCATTTGTTTGGTATCAAACAATAGGAATCTATGGAACAAATGGGCCTGGGATTATTTGTCCAAGTGCTCACCTTTGAAAATGACTGCCTTAATTCAGTTGTAGAGCAACAGCCTTAAATCAAGATAGGCGTTAATCTAACTAATGATGTTTTGATAAAGTACAAATATTCAAATAACACAAGGGATCTTAGCCTGTCAACCCTTTGGTTATTTACCAAGAATTTACAGAGCACCTCCTCTTCTGTAACCCAGATGAGTTTTTAAATCTTTAAACTACTTCATACAGATTCCCAAAGATCCCAAGCATGCACAATCTGTTTTCTTGTCCCCTCGCCCTATTTTGAGTCACTGAGTTTTTGCATGTAGAAAGTGTTGTCTTTTTTGTTTGTTTTAAATTTGAGGGGGGTTTCCTTGTGGTTTGAGTCAAACCTTCCTCAGAACTTGTTGGCAAGGGTGGATTTGAGCTTGGGGTTCTTGAAATTCTGCTTATCTAATCAATAATTGTAGATTTTTTTTCTCTTATTCGTAAAAAAGTGAGTCTCTTCACCCAGCTTTGCAAGCCTGCATTGAGTTATTTTATAGTTGAAGTATTTACACTTCATTAAAAAAAAAAAATTATCATTTACATTTTGTGTTTTACTAATGATACGACCTTTTCTCCAGTTGACATCTTTTCCTGTGTAGTCACATATAATTGATGCCCTTCCCTCAGAGAGCCTCCCATGGATAGAGTCAGGTGTCAGAGCTGCTTGGTGAATGCTCTGGACACAACTGAAATGGTCTTTTCATCTTTTCTCTTAGGGCAAAGAAAAAGGTGGTTCCTGCTCCTAAACCTAAAGTGAAGGTATGTACCAAGCCAGCTCTTCATTAATCAGAGTGGGTGAATGTTGGAATATATGCTTATGATTAAAAAGGCAACTTCTGTTTCAGGTTGATAAAGAGAGATTTCATTATTTAGAAAAACTTTTTTAGAAAAAATTCATATTTTAGACTTATCATATTTCAAATAGATGAATGGGAATTTTCGGACTTGGTAAAAAATCCTCAGACCTTAGTGTTGGGGGTATAGCTGGCTGTGTGCAACAGAAGGATTTTGTGACGTGGTGAAATTACCGCACCTGCTGCTGAATAAAATGGTACAAGTGTTCTGTCAAAGAATAGCTGAGATGGCACGAATTTCAGAATCTCTAAGAGTCAAAGACAAAGAAAGAACTGGTCCAGTGTCCGTGTCGTGGGTTCCGGGGTTGTCCTGGGACCTGCTGCACCTCCTAGTTTATCATCTTATTCTTAGAGCATAGCTGTCCAGACCTGTGGGTTTGTTCTGGGGTGAGATTCAAAATGAGACCTGCTTAAAGTCTGAGCTTCTTGAAGAATAATGCCTTCAGTCAAAGAAAGGACTAGAAAAAGATGTACTCACTGGCAGAGAAAGCCTGGGGCCCTGGAAGAAGGTCTCCCTAACCATTTGAGCATTTTCCTGGTCTGGAAGTTAGATTTACACGCATGCACAACCTGGAAAGTAACTTTAAAAGGATTAGGTTACTAGCACCCCTGTAGGCCTCCCAGGCTGACTGCAGATAAAGCCCATGTGCAGTGTGAGCTCACAGTCTGAATATACAAGAAACAAGCTACTGTGAGTGAGAGTCAGCAGAAACCATAGATAAGAGAATTCTCTCCCCGAGAACCCAAAGTGGTAGACCACGGATTGGCTGCGAGGCAAAAATCATTTTAAGTACTTTGAAAAGTTAAAGGGGAGACCAAAAAAAAAAAACTCTATCCAAGTAAAGAAAGCAGATTTGAAAGAATAACCAGTATAATCTTTAGAAATGATAACTATATAAAATCATTTGAAATTGAATTTTCATGATAGTCATACCCTTAGGTTTGAACTGCCCCCATTTTCTCCATGTTCTCCATGAGTAGATAGCTGCTTTGCTTATGCAATTGGGTCCAGAAGGTCAACATTTGTTTCTCTTTATTCCTGAACTTAGATGTCAGGTTCTCTGGCTTACAACAGGCTTCTGTTCTAACATTAGTCAGATATGTCTGTTTTGTTTGTTTTTAGATTGCTATTATTATTTGTTATTATTGTCTTTTATTCCCAGTATTGTTATAAAGAATGAGCCCTAGAGGCACTGTAGGGATAAGCACTAGACTGCTAACCATTAAGGTTGGTATTTCAAACCTGCCATTTGCTCCTAGGAAGAAAGAGACTTTCTGCTTCCATAAAGATTTTCCACCTCAAAAGCCCTACACCGGGTCACTGTGGGTCAGAACTGACTCGATAGCAGTGAGCTTGGTTGGATTTGGATCTTAATGCAGTATTGGCACATTTGTGAGTGAACATCTGAGAGTGTTGGCATCGAGTTACATGCTGCAGCACTGTCTAGGGTTCATGTTAATAATCATACCATGCTTTATTTTATTAAGTTTTTATTGTGAGTTGAGTGATATTACATGGGAGAAGATCGGTTTTACACCATAGTTTCATTGCAATGATTACAGTTCCCTCCATGCATCACCATTTAACAGTATTTGCTTCTATTCCCTCTGGGGGCGGTTTTTGGGGAGAGGGGTGGATAGGGGGTGTACACAAAAACACTCAGGAATATATAATCATTTAAATATCCAAAGGGCACATTCCGCAAGCCTGCCTCCTGATCTTTGTCTTTCCATGAGTCTAGAGTCCTCAGCTGTTCCCTCTCTCCATATGCTCATCTCTGTCTCCATCTCTGGTGTCACTGCTTCTCTGTATAGGGTCCCATGCATTTCTCCAAATGAGCTGACAGGCAGAGGGAGACATTGTAAGTTGGAGACTACCTGTATGGAGTATGCAGTCTTCTTTTTCTTACTAACTTAACTCTGTTGTCCAATCCAGATAATACTGAGGCAATCTTTAGTCATTCCGTTGGGTTCTGGCTTCATTTTGCCAATTTACCAAAGCAAAAAAATTTTAATAGAACCTTCCATAAAGATTGGTTCAATTTTGATGAATCTACTCAAGTAGGCAATTAATTAAATAATTGGGTAGGAAGCTTATTAAAGTTCGAATAACGAATGTGTTAAGATGATATGGGAAAGTTTTTGTTTTTCTAAATGAGATGGTCTTTTCACACAATGGAAAAGCTGTAGTGCTGGCTCCTTTTTCCCTCTTCTCCTTCCCTCTCCCCTGTATACTTGTTCTAGTTATAAAGGGAAGGAAATGCTTGCAGTAGAAAAATGTAAACAATATAAATGAGTAAAAAAGAGAAAAGTGCAAACACCTAGAAATTTCTCACAGAACAAAAGCTCTGAGCTTTTCTGGAACACACTCGCCCAGATCGAGTTAACTGCTTTTTTGACGCAGTTCTCTGTCCTCAACAGTTTTCTCTGTCGTTAGTGACTGCACAGTATTCCATTTCCACTGAGTGACTCTGATGTAATTTTTCTAAAGAAAAAAGTGATTCATTAAAATTGGCACAAAATACTAGTTTGATAGTGGCCACCTTGCCCTGCCAGTTCCACTTGGCACACTCTTTGAAGGATGTAATCGTCGCTGGTCATGTCCTAGGAGAGTGTGTCCTAGGAACCTGTCTTGGCTGCATCCCTGTCATCTCAGTACCTAGGCCAGGTACTTCTGATAGGCAATGCAGCCTTCCCTCCAAAGCTTTAGGAGAGGCCCTTGGAAAAGCTGCAAGCTTGTTAGAACGTAGTAGCCCCTAACAGCTGACTGCCTACAGAAACGTAGATGCTGCAGGGCAGGTCCTCGTCCCTTCCACCCTCTCCCCCAGTGCTCACGTATGTCCCAGGTTTGTGTGACTCCATGCAGACTAGAAGACTCCCTGGTGTAGGCTTATTTTGGGGTTTCGTTTGCTTGCTTGTTTTAAAGAAATGAAGATACAAATAATTTTTAGATAATGGTTATGTTTCTTCTTAATCTCAGAAAGAAACGAATCAACCACCTTCTGTTTTCTACAAATGTATCAGTTGCCTTAATTCTATCTTTTGTTTGAATTTTAAGAAAGTTGTTTATTTACTGTGAAAACAGGCAGTTCTCTCAAGTGTTTAGGTTTTGAATGTGCATGTCTCTGTACCCTTTTGTGTCTTGCTTATAAGGGACATGTAATGAATGAATACCTGATGACTAAGATCCACGTGACTCCCCTGTAATAACTAGAAGACTTAGGGATAGAAGGATTGAATCATCTGCGAGTTCCATGCTACAGTGTTTGGGCTTCTTCTGTCCTGGGCTGGGGGCAGCTGCAGGCCAGAGCATGCAGTATGGCAGAAAGAAGGAGGCGAGTCATGCACGGCCCACATCTTAGCAGATCCAACTAGGCAGTGGGGTGGAATCTCATTATAAGTTCATGTGTAGGGTCAAGGAGAATAAAGAGAAGAGAGTCTGATCAGACAGCTATGTAAGAGTAGTGCCTGAGGCAAATGCAACTCTTGGCAAACTTGGTTTCCTGCCCTCTTGGCTGGATGCTAACTCCTGTGGACAGCCAGGAGTTCACTCTCCTCCCAATCTTTTGGCAGTCTCTATAGAAGATTTCCCTATGAAAATCAGTTTTGTTCATCAGGAACATATCCTAGTCCTTTAAAAACTGACACTTTTTACTAATGATTTTTCTTTTTCCCAATCCGATGCTGTCTCTGTTAGGAATGCAGTCCTAAAAAGGACCAGAAGACTCCTGGCCCCGGAGCAGCTCCTGCTGGCCCTTCTGCAAGCTCCAGCTCCTCAGCCGTGGCCTCCACCAGCTCGGGCTCAGCCCCAGCCCAGGAGACCATCTGCCTGGATGACTCCCTGGATGAAGACTTTGCCTTCCACACCCCCTCCCTGGAGCTGGTTTCTGAGGCACTGGCGGTCATCAACAATGGCAACAAGGGCCCTGCAGTTGGCTCGAGGATGAGCATGCCGGCTACAAAGCCTCGTCCAGGACTGAGAGAAGAAAAGCTAGCCAGCATCATGAGTAAGCTTCCGCTGGCCACTCCCAAAAAGCTTGATTCTGCTCCGACTGCGCATTCGTCCAGTCTCATTGCTGGCCACAGTGGGCCGGGACCAAAGAAACCCCAGGACTTAGCTCACACCGCCATCGCTTCAGGCCTTATTGCTGGGTCTTCCATTCAGAACCCTAAAGTCTCCCTGGAACCTTTGCCAGCCAGGCTCCTTCAGCAAGGGCTGCAGCGGTCCGGTCAGATCCCTGCTGCTGCCACCGCCTCTTCCTCCTCCTCCTCACAGTCCCATGTCTCCTCCTCCCCCCAAGCCCAAGCCGCCACCTCCTCTCACGTTCTGGGGACATCAGAGGCCCAGGATGCGTCTTCTTTAACCCAAGTCACAAAGGTGCACCAGCATTCAGCAGTCCAGCAGAACTATGTGTCTCCACTGCAGGCAACCATCAGTAAGTCCCAGACCAACCCGGTGGTGCGATTAAGTAGTACCCCCCATCTCTCCTGCTCAGCCCCACTTATAAAGACTGCAGATAAGCCTCTACTGTACCGCCTCCCCTTGTCCACGCCCTCATCTGGAAATGGGTCTCCTGGGTCTCACCCCCTGGTCTCGAGGACAATGCCCAGCACCACTACCTCCAGTAACTATTTAGCTAAGGCTATGGTGTCGCAGATCTCCACACAGGGCTTCAAATCGCCCTTCTCAATGACTGCCTCTCCAAAACCTGCCACATCTCCAAAACCCCTGCCTTTGCCCAAGCCTTCACCTTCGTCCAAGCCCTCTCTGTCAGCTAAGCCTTCCGTGTCAGCAAAACTTATTTCCAAATCCAGTCCGACCCCCAAGCCCACTGTGTCCCCAAGTCCTTCCGGTTCCAGTGCCCTGCTAGGCCAGAGCGGTCACTCCAGCAGCAGCAGCAGCCCAGTCCACAAGCAGCCCAGTGGGATGGGCGTCAGCAGACAGTCTCCTACCGTGAATTTATTGCCCGCTAACCGCACTTCCGGCCATCCGGCTACAAAAAACCTCCAGGCCTCTTCAAAGCTAGCAAACTCAGTGTCCACTGGAACCATCGGGAAGAATAGCTTGAGTGGAATTGCAGTGAATGTAGCGGCCAACAGAGGCGGCAACCTTAACTCAAGTGGAGCTAACAGGACTAGTCTGTCTGGGGGAACAGGAAGTGGAACACAGGGTGCTACGAAATCGTTGTCTACTCCACACAGACCATCCTCTGCCTCAGGGTCTTCAGTGGTAACAGCCAGCGTGCAGGTATGTACAGTATCCAGGTCCTTGTGGTAAAAACTATAGGTGGTGCCGACCTTTCTGTTAGTGTGCAGGTGTATACGGTACCCAGGTTCATGTGGTACAGTGAAGATGGTGCCAATCTTCCTGTTAATCACAATTAGTGTGATAATAAGCAGATTAGACTATATCTGTTATGTGTAACTGGCTTGTTATATCTTATGGCCATGCAATGTTCCTAATCGTCCCCATCTCAGTTCCCTGACTAATGCCAACTTTAATTTTTATTTAATCAGATTTGTATTTTCATGATTATAGTTATTTACGTATAATTTCCTATATGAAATTGGTATCAGCAGTCCTGTTATAAAGAAGCCCTGGTGGTGCATTAAGTTAAGCATTGGGCTGCTGACTGACAAGTTGGAGGTTTGAACCCACCACCAGCTCCATGTAAAAAAGATGCAGCAATGGAAACTCAAGAGGCAGTCCCAGTCTGTGCTTGTCGGGTCGCTGTGATTCAGAACCCTCTCAATAGCAGTGGACTGGGAGTCTCTGTCCTGGTCCAGCGTTTTCCTTTCCGTCTCCCGTGCAGCTAGCTGGAATACTTCGTCACGGAACCCTGGGATAGGGTGGCATGACGGCTGTGCTGCCCAAGCTCTGGGTCCCTAGCCACGCTTCCTGGTCTGAGCCCTGGGAGCAGGCTGGATTTCCAGCTCACACACTGCTGCCCACCATCCTCTGGTTTGAGAAGTTGAGCCCATTTGAGAGCTTTCTGTCCCCCAGAAGAAATGTGTTTTCACTACCTATATGCCAATATGATTTATTTCCTTTTCCCTGGAAGCTGAGTTTCGCCAGACCAAGGCTGGATTTGTCTGGTTCCTATTCATTAATTTTGCACCAGAAAAATGGTAACACCTTTTAATGTCAAACCTGTTTTTCAGTTCAGGAAAATTCTGTTCTATTCTGAGTCTGAGTTTTGTTTCTGAAGCATTTGTCTTTTTTTAAAAAAAAAAAATTTTTATTCTGAATTGGATTAAGGTTCACAAACAAGATCATCAGTTTTGTTTTTGTTTTGTTTTTTTAATGTTTTATTGTGAATTATGTGATAGTTTACATGGGAGAACATTAGTTTTACATTCATTCTATCATATATCATCTCATTGCCATGGTTACAATCCCCTCCATGCATTCCTTCCCTCGTACCTCCCAGGTCTTCAGCACACAGTCACCCTCCCTCTCTGGATCTAAAGTCTCCAGCTGCTCCATCGCTCCACGTCATCATTTCTGGCTCCATTTCAGGCATCACTGCTTCTCTGGGTAGGGTCCCGCTCTCTACTCTTCTCCCTTGATGGCCCTAGGGACCTCTGCTCCTAGACTGAAAAGTTAATCACTCCCCTCCTTGCTATAAAACATCTACCTTTACATTTCCGACCCTCACAAACAGTCCTGATATCAATTATTCACTATTGTATCACAAGAGACCTGTCTGCATTTCATTGCATCAGCCCCTCCTACTCAGACTAAATACTACTCACTGAAGATTCTACCTTCCTCCAGGCCCTCTGGATCTAGGTTCCCTCTTGAAAGCTTGTAAGCCAGTCACTTCTTGCCTTTGTAGCCCCCCACCCCCCATTTTGGGTAGCCAATGTCCAAGTTGCCCATCCCTGTCTACTCTGTGTGTGGAGGGGGTGGGAATGATTCTTGCTGTAAGGACTTGTTCCCTCTTTTGAGATACTGCTTCCATAGGTGTAGGTCAAGTTCATCAAATTGTATGAGAATACTTTTTTTTTTTTTTAAATCTCCTCTTCTTTTTACTTCTGGTTGAGCTCTGATCATCCAGTCACTGAAGCCAGGATAAGTGGGTATTATCTGCAAGTGTGGGTGTTAAGATCATCAATTTTACATTCAACACTTTTCATCTTGCAGTCCCTTCCGTACAACAGGTTCCTCCCTGAGGGTCCTGTTTCCATTCTACCCACCTTCCCAACCCTTCTCAATTTTGTCCTTAGGTAATTGTTGCCCTTTTGATTTGGAATGGTTGACCATTCTGTGGTGAGCAGACCTTATGAATGTTGCTGTCCCTCCTCCTCCTGTATGCCTATTTACTACTTGGTTGAAAATTGGTCCCTGAGGTTGAGTTCCATTCCAGACCTGAAAAGGTGATCAGGGGCCATAGTCTCAGGTTCCTCCAGTATTCTGACCAGCAAGCCTGGTCTGTCTTTTTCAATGTTTTTATGGTGAATTGAGTGACAGTTTAAATGGGGAGCATCAGTTTTATAGTCATCATTTTTGCAATGATTACAATTTCTTCCATGCATCATCATTCAACAGTATTTGTTTCTATCCCTCTGTTTTTTTGGATGTATACAAAAACACTCCAAAATATATAATCTTTTAAACAACCCAAGGGCACATTCTGCAAGCCTGCCTCCTGGCTGCCAGCACACAGCCTTTCTCTTTCCATGAGTCTAGAGTCCTCAGCTGCTCCCTCTCTCCATGTCCTCATCTCTGCCTTCATCTCTGGTGTCACTGCTTTTCTGGATATGGTCCCACACTCCACTTGTTCTTGTCTCCCTTGATGGTCCTAGGGTCCTCTGTTCCTGGACTGTAAGATAAACGACTCCCCCCTTTTTGTTACAAAATTTCTACCTGTACAGTTGTGATGGTTGCAATTAGTCATGATAACAGTTACTCACTATTGAATTATGAGAATCCTATCCCCATCTTCTTTTACCAGACCTGTCTAGACAGGATGAAAACTACTCAGTGGGGATTCTGCCGTCCCTCTGAAACTAAACTCTCTCTTGAAAACTTGTAAGCCAGTCACTTCATGCCTTTATAGCCACCCCATTTTAGGTAGCCAGTGTTGCTAAGTTGCCTGTCCCTATCAATCCTGTAAACAGAGGAGATAGGATTGATACTTGAGATGTGAAGATTCCCCTCTTCAGTTGGTATTTTGAGCTACTACATCCATAAGTATAGGTCAAGTTCATCAAATTGTAGCAATTTACACTTGTTTCCTTTATCAAAAACTGTTTTTTTATCTTCTTCTAGTAGAGTTCTGATCATCAAGCCATCGAGGCTAGGACAGATGGGTACTGTCTGCAAGTTTGGGTGTTCTAGTGCATCTCCCCTCACTTCATATCAGCTGGACGCTTCACTCCCAGCTCTAGACCTCCATGGCTATGTCCTTGTCCGTGAACTCAGGAGTCCCCAGGTCTCACCACACTTCAGACCAACCAGCCTTTCCTCTTCTCTCTTTCATTTCCAGGTCAACAGGAGTCTATATGGAATGTGGCCAAACTCAGCCCTTATCTTCATTACTGCCTTTCCTCCTCTTCCACTCACCAGTAGACCAACGTGGTCACCAGCAGTCTTACATGCCTGCTCATGTGTGCCCTTTGGGTTTCGGTCTAGGAGGAGGGTTTGTCCTGAAGGGACTTGATTGTGAACAACTTGCTTATTCTTGGAGTAGCCAGTCAGACTGCCATTTTTGTTTTGGATTTTTCCTGCCAGTTTTTCTTTCAAGAAATATCCTCTGTTTCTTTAGCTGTTCCAGGCTGGTCTGCTTGTCCTTTGAAGTGGGAATGTCTCACCTCAGAAGGTTCTGGATGGAACCCTTCGTTTTTATTAGTATGGTGATTTAATTCCACTGTCTTAGGAAGTGCTTTCCCTACAGACTGTCTCCTGCATAATTTGTGTCAGAACAACACATGGAGAAGCCCCTCATTTCTGCTTATCAGGTGTGTACTGTTCAACACAGGTATTAAGTACACACCCACAACCCCTGTTGTCAGTGAAGGCTTCAGAATGACTGTACCCCAAATCCTAATGCATAACAAAATCCTGTTGACTGGTTCTGCATGAGTTCAAATCCAGGAATCAGTTTTACTTTCATCAGAAATTAGAAGATCTTGAAAGCTAATAAACTGAGAGTAGAGATTATATGCTGAGAATGAAGGTAAGGTCTGAGAGACAGTCCGTCCACGAACCAGTTTGTACTAACTGTGGTAGAATGCTGACTTTTTGGAATGAAACTTTATGCTGGTCAAAGCAGTAGGTGAGAAGATCCAGAAGAATTGTCAGTCCCTGCAAGGGCCCATGCTACCCTCCCTGGTGTCAACCACTTTTAACCATTTGCCTTTTCTTCTCTGAATTTTCAGATTAGAAGAACAGAAAACTTTTAGTTCATCTACTTTAGTGTTATCTTTTGAACTCTTACTATGAGAAATGAGGCTTTTCACGCTCTTGTATTTACGTCATTCTCCTAAAAATTGTTTTTTTGGTTAAATCTGTAACTCTGTAAATATTGTCTCTATTGAGCCAAATATAATGTGCTCTCTGGTTCCACTTAATTAGTGTAGCTCCACCTCCCAGCCCCTGAGGTTTAACTTACTTGGTTTTTCCCATTTGTTTTGTTCTCTTTGAATGTAAGGGTAAGTCTTTGTCCATCTTTTATTGACTCTGGAATCTTATCAGTTCCATTTTTGGCCTGGAGACCTTTCTGTATTTGATTATTTCCATTTTCTCAAAAGAACCAGAAACCATCTAATGAACAATTGGCTCCGCCACAAGGACGCTTGCTACACAGCAAGATGTATTTTTATTGAGCGTAACCCCTCTCTACTGGTTCCCGTTCGCTCCTGGGTGATTACTCTGCTCGGGGACCCAGCTCTCCTGCCTTCATGCCTGACCGGCGTTCCTCCTCTCATCGGTTTGGCAGAAAGAATAGTGTGTCATGAATAAGGTGTGCCCCTAGTGGTTTTGGTTTCCATGGCATTTGCTCCTCTATATCCTTCTTTGTCACACCAACGCTAGACCCACATTTCCTGCCTGACTGACAGGGCGCTCATCTGCCCAGCCCATAACTTCCAACTGGACAGAATTCTTTCCTGCTCTTCAAAGGGACGACTGCCACTTTGTAATTACATACATCATCTTTCATCAGGCTACTGGTGTTTGTTTCAGATGTGCCCAGCACTCTTCCAGATTTGGGGTTATAAGGTGAACAGTATATTAGGATCCCTGCTCTTGTGGATGAGATATGATGGGCCTTCAGAAAGATCATGGAAAATGGAATTAAAAGATAGTGAAGTTTTCCACAGACTTTTTGAAACCCCTTCATATTCTCAGAAGGAAGATAGAAAAAAAAATTTTTTTTAAGCTTTGAAAAGCATGCTAAAGTGTGCTGTGAGAAAGGGACTCTGGTGGGCATGGCTGGACGTGGCGGCTACCAGAGGCATCAGGGCAGGCCTCGTTGAGGAGGTAACATTTAAGCTGAGGATAGAGTGAGAACGGGAGGAAGACACCTTGCTGGCAGGTCATGCCAGGTGGAAGCCACCAAGATGGGCCAGCTACAGGGAGGCTTGGTAGGTGTTGAGATGAATGAAAGGTAGTCCTGAGCCACGGCAGCAGGCCCTGTGGGCTGAGACCAGGACTTACGGTTTGGGGCTGTGCGCTCTGGGAAGCCGTTGGGGGGGGGGGGGGACACTGTGGAGAATGGGGCTAGAGGTGTCCTGACTCCTCAAGGAAATCACTAGAGTAGCCACTTCCGAAAGGGAGACTACCTCTTAGTTACGTCTAGAACATAACATTTAGGCGACCTAATGACATTTCCAATTCATTTTATAAACAAAACTGGATGAGGACACCATTTGAAAGTATAAAGTGTTAGATCATGGGGTTTGGGTGTTTTTTTGGGGTTGTTGTTTTTGTTTTTTTGCTAATACTCGGTTATATAATTCTGGAGGTTGCCCTAATTGATGCTGCCCATCTATTCTAATGTTTCCTGTAGCCTCTCAGGAAAAGCTTGAGGAGGGTTCTCTTCATGAGCTAGGTTCTGTGTTCCTCACCAGAGCATTGCACTTGAGGCACGTGCCTCAGAAGTTCTGGATCCCCTTCCAGGACTACAGTGGAAGTGTGATTACAAGGAGACGTGAGGCTCCTGGATTGTTAAAGCGACACAGGGCCGTTTCTAACCAAGTTGCTTCAAGATTTTATTTCTAACTAATTTAAGTGCCGGTCTTGTATATTATAGTTGGCATAGTAATCGGGCATGAGCATAAAGTGATGGAGGAAGTTGTTGTGGTAGGGAGAAAAGACAACAAATTTGCTGTCTACCATGAACTCACCCTATGTAAATAATGTGTACATGTATAACATGCATAGTTAACAGATACGCAAGGGTTTGTAAAACCCATATGATGCCTGTTATTTGGTATGAGTTCATCGTGCCCTCTGATTTATGACCACTAAAAGCCTAGGCTATGAGCTTGCGTGCCTGGAAGGAACAAGATGAACAGGGATAGCAGGGGTCATGTGAGATGGGGAACTGACTGGAGGAGACTGTGAGTCTCGTAGGGACAGACCAACTTGACACATTAGACTCTGCAAGATGCAGGATCACAACCGAAACAAGAAGTTAGGACTGTACTGTGAATTGAAGAAGAAATGATGGAGGTGACGCGGAGTCCGGGAGACTGGAGCACGGAGAAGGCTTCTCTAGGATGGCCCTCGTGCACTGTTCATCAGGGACATGCACCGTCCAGTTCTAAAGGGATATGATACAGTTATATGCGTGGGGACATGAAGACACAAAACCATCCGCCTTTATTAATGCTATTTATGGATAGAAATAATCGACACACAAAATAAAGCTGACAGTAGCTAGCGTTTATGATTACTGACTTTAAATCACCAAAATTCCGTTTTCTTGATCAGATTTTGAACTGTGAAATTTTCACCTAGGAAACTTGGGAGTTCATAAAATAAGAGAACAAAAGACAGTTCACAATGTCAGTGACTTGGTAGTTAATGTCTGACAGAAGAAGAAAGGTAATCGGTCTCCTTTCTATTGATAAGTACACTTGATAAGGAAGGAGAAAGTCAAAACAGAGAAAGTGATCCTTGTGCACAAAGTTGATCAAAGATTGAAATGAGCAAAATGAAATATACTTACAGAGCTTCTCAATGAAAGCTCATCAGTGTTAGTCTATGTCTGGTTTCATTGTTTGTTTTCATAATCATGACCCTGGAACCCAGGTGGGGAGATGTCTCACTTAAGTCAGTGGTGGAGAACGTCCAGGGGCCATGTACAAGGTCTGCCGAAATCATTTAGTCTGGCCCTGCCAAGGCAACCACAGTTTCAGCAATCACATTAAGGATGAGTTAATTACATGTTTGACCAAATTTAGCAGGCTAATTTTTACGTTGAAAATTTTGTGTGGCCCGCAAATGATCCTATAAATTTTGACAACGCAAAAGTTCCTCACCCCTGCCTTAAAAAGTCCCGTGCCCAGAAAGTAGGCAGATGATGGGCAGCTCCCAGTGGTTAAGGACAGGCTAGGGAACGGGAGGCATGTCCTTCAGGAAGTTCAGTAATAAAAGGGGTCTGGGGTAGAACCATGGATTGTAAACAGAGAAGAGCTGGGAGACAGGAGCCATGGAAGGGATGGCCCCAGAGTAGATGTACTCTTCTACAGAGCCCAGGGCAGACACGGAGACATCAGCTCATGATGCAGTAGCGCATCCTTGATGGGCTTGTCTCTTCAAAGTCATGTATTGAGAGGGCGGGACAGTCCAAACTTGGAGGGACAGTGGGTACTGAGCGTCTGCAGGGACCATGTTAAAACGGTGTTGGATGAGCCACTGGCAGTTCCTGTCTGAGGCCAGGAGCAAAGTCGAGAAGTGGAAATGGGCCCTGGTTAACCCAGGCGCTGTTGTGTTGGAATGACGCCGGGGAGTCTAAAGTGGTGGTAAACAGCTGAGTAGGCAAATACTTCCAAATGGAATTTGCAGATTGTCGGAACCAAATTGGTAGTTCTTTTAAAAATACAAGGGGACTTCAAAAAGTTAATGGAAAAATGGAATTGAAAGACAATGGAATTTTTCCCGTGAGCTTTTTGAAGTCCCCTCCTGTGGTCCACCTCAGTTTCTGTTAGAGCAAATATAAGACACAGTCTTACAAAAACCCATGAGTAGTAAGGGAAACCGTTTGTTTTAGGTTTGATACTTTGTTTCATTTTGTGACCCTTGATTTCTGCATCCGAAGAGCTCTGGGGGCACAGTGCCAGTCTGCAGAACAATGAGGCAGTTCTACTGTCCTGTGGGGTCACTATGAGTCAGAATTGACTAACGACAATGGATTTGAGCCCAATTTTAAAAGCCCTGGTGGCATAGTGGTTGACTAACTGAAAGGCCAGCAGTTCAAACCCACCAGCCTCTCCATGGGAAAAAGAGCTGGCCATCACTTTGATAGTTCTACCTGTCCTGCGGGGTTACTACAAGTGAGCATCAATTTGACAACAGTGGACTTTCTGAGTCCACAGCAGGAGCATATGTGAGGTTCCATTATCTTTTCATTCCATTTGTGAAGCCCCGACTCCTAAGACCCAGTCTTGCGTCGCTGAGGGGCTCTGGGTAAAAAACGTCGGTGTAGGGTACGCACTGTGTGTCTCTCCCATTTTGACCCCTGGTTTCTGCAGTCCACAGCAGGAGCGTCATTGTTGGCTAATGCCTCACCTCTGACTCTCATGACATCACCTTTGTCTGTAACAAATCAAAATGTGACTCCTTTTGGGATGCTGGGTGGCCTTGTTCCAGTGACCATGCCCTTCCAGTTTCCCTTGGAGCTCCTCGGCTTTGGGACAGACACAGCTGGAGCGACAACCACCTCCGGATCTACCTCAGCCGCTTTCCACCACAGCCTCACTCAGAGTAAGTAGGCTCTCGTGCATGGGACTTAGTCGAGTGGCAGGACAGAAGGGTGTGGGGGTACCAGTTTAGCCTGAGGGAGGGTAGCCCATGCGAGGGGGCAAGATGCTCGTTCAAAAACGTTTTTATAGAAATAGACTTACTTCATCAATCGTATAATGAGCCAGATTATTAGTGTCTGGGGTTTCCTTGATGTGGTTTTTTTTTTTTTTAACGGACCATCTCTACACTACATTTCTACCTTCATGAAATTCACAGTAAGAGGAAGTCAATTGTCAAGTGTGCTGGATTCTGTGGTTGCACACAGACCTTTAAGGGACCCTGGGGGCATGATAGTTAAAGCGCTTGCTGCTGGGAGGTCAGTGGTTCCCACCTAGCAGGTCTGCTGCCACAAAGAGGACAGAGAGCCTGTGGGACAGCTGTGAACGCCTGCAGGGGCACTAGGAGTCAGAATCACCTCATGGGGGCTTCTTTTACAGTGTGTTGTTTTATACATTTATATACGTGAACCTTTAAAATTATATTTGCTTGAAATTAGAGGCTGTGCTTGCATTTGATGCCCGTTTTGTTGGTGATGTGGAGAAGGTCACTGATGAGTCTCTGTGTCTGCAGATTTACTGAAGGGTTTACAACCAGGAGCTCAGCATGCAGCGCCGCTCTCCCACTCCCCGCTGCCCGCACACATCCAGCCGACGTTTCCCGGTAAGATGCCTACCCTTTCTTCTTGTCCTCCTGATGGCTGGTGGCGGCCTGCACACACAGGTCATGCTTTTCTCTGTGGATGGGATGACACAGGTTGGGGAAAACAAATGTCTGCTCATCCGAATCCTTCTTGGCAACAAACGCCTCCTAAAAGACAGAGAACAGGTAAAGAAGGTCTCTGTCCCTTGTATGTGAAGAGAGAGCCTTTCGAACTATGAGGAGGATTCCTAAGATGTAAGAATCACATTCAGTAATTATAATAGTTGACATTTACAAAGGCTCATTGACTAAGTGCAAGATGACTTGGCTGCACATGTGTTCATTAGTGTAATCTTCACAACCGGCCGGTGACGTGACAGATTGGAGAACTGAATCAGAAAGCTTAAGAGAACATGTAGTAAGGGTTTAATTCGAGATACAATGTGTGACTTGTCTTCGTATCCATTAAATGTTCCTGCCCCTGAATAGGAGCAGGTTACCATGACGCAACCCAGCTGGCCCTAAGGTTGGCTAGTGGAGATGGTGCGTGAAGCCCCAGCGGCAGGGTAGAGTGGGAACGGGATGGGGCATTTTGATTGAACAACAGGTTTCAGATTCTGCTGTCACCAGCAATTGACTGCCAATATTTTTCTAAAGGCTGTTATAAGAATCTTTTGAGCAGAGATGACCACAATGCAGAAATAAGAGCTGTGTGTGGCCGTCTCCAGACAACAAGTTCACGTTGTTGTTTGGTGCATACGCATCTCCCCTCCCCTGCTCACACAGGGTCTTCATGACCGCACGTCACGCCGGCATTCCAACTGTCACGTTCCTTCCCTTTCTATCCGGCTCGTGCCACTGCGGGAGCGAGATGGGATGACTAGGAAGAAAGTGGGCTTGTGGACATGTAATGCCGTGAAACAATTTTGAGGAGATGGGGACTGGGCTGAATTCCAGAACTGTCCCTTTGAGCGTCACTTCTCTTGCTCATAAATTGGGTGTATAATAGACTTCTTTTTGTTGTTGTTAAGTGCCATCGAGTCAGTTCCGACCTATAGCAACCCTGTATAGGGTTTCCAAGGAGCAGCTGGTGAGGTTGAACCGCTGACTTTGCAGTTCAAACCAACTTTGCAGTCCAGCGCATTAACCCACATCACCACACCAGGACTCCAATAGGCTTCTTAGGAGAAGTTAAAAAATAATTTTTTTCTCTGTTGTCTGAAGCAGGTATCAGCAATTTTTTTCTATAAATGGCTGAATGATAACTATTTTAGGCTTCACAGGTTATGGGCTTCCCTGTGGCAACAACAGCCCTTAACAGTGTCAGTCATTGAGTGTAGCTGGGTTCCAATAAAGCTTTATTTATAAAATGCAGGTGGCAGTCCTGATTTGGCCTTTGGGCTATAGTTTGCTGAACCCTGGTCTAAAGAATCTCATAGTCCCATTAATATGATGTTGTTGTTAGTGCCATCCGAGTCAGTTCCAACCCACAGCAACCCTGTACAGGGTTTCCGAGGCTTTAAATCTTTACGGGAGCAGAATGCCTGATCTTTCTCCCGCAGAGCCTGGTAGTCTCAAACTGCTGACCTTAAGATTTGCAGCCTGATTCGTAACCACTATGCTACCAGAGCTCCTTCCCATTAATATAAGGATCATTTATTTTGTAATTAACTGAAGTTTCTCAGAGCAAAACCCCCACTGAAAAACACCTGCAATTTGATTAATTTAATGAAACCTCAGGTCAAATCCCTCACCATAAATGAAAAAGCCAGTTTCTTAGATGTTCTCACCCGTTATTTTCATAGTAACCTCCATGTTTTACAGGTGTATCTTTTTTTTTTCAGTAGAAGCAGTTGTTCTGGTGTTTTTTCTTTTGTGGGACAGGAGTTCAGCAGGCAGTGTGACTTCAGTGGTCTCCCCCAGCTCTAGAGTCTGTTGTCAGTTTGAATAATTTGTGCCTTTTCACCTGTTCCATTCATACCCTTTACCTCAAAGCAAAGACTGCTGCCCCTACCCCCTTCATTTGCTCTCAGGCCTGATTGTCTCTGGGGCTTCGCTTTTATTGCTCTAAATTTTAAAAAGCCTCCCAGTGTGGCACTGTGGGTTAATGCACTGGATTGCATAATTGGTTTGAACAGCAAGGTCGGTGGTTCGTGCTCACCAGTTGCTCCTTGGAAACCCTACACAAGGTTGCTGTGGGTCAGAACGAACTCAAGGGTACTTAAGAACAACTGCCATTGAGTAGATTTCCAGGTCATAGATAGGGACCCCGGACCCCAGAACCTATGAGAGACTTTGTGTTCTGTTGGCCCCAAATGTGCATGCCTTTTTCCATCATTCAGCCAAGGTGTAAACAGAGGAATCTGCCTTTTCCTCACACAAGCCAAGCAGCCATGCATACAAAGTGTAACCACTATTCCCACTCCGGTAGCTGACCTGTCTGTTCTAGCAGGTCCAGACCAAACAAGGACTTGGCTACAACGACTCCGCTGCCACTGCACCCCTTCCACTTACATAAACAATGACCAATCAGGTGCCAGTACTGTGGCAAGAATTGTAACTCTACTTTGCAGATGAGGAAGTTCACCCTGTCCTCTAAAGAAATCAATAGATGTGGTGGGTCCCTCGGAGGTGGGAGCTGGATCTTCCAGTCCCATCATAATCCGAACAGCAGCTGTAAATGTAAAAGTTCATTGTTTAGCTTTGTTGTGGTTTTTTTTGGCCTGGTTTTCAGTACTGTACCAACCCCTGCCAATCCAACATCTCTTTCTCAGATGGAGGCCAAAGCAAAGGAGATGCTCAGCTACCACGGAAATCTCAGTGACGTCCCAGCAAGCAGAGGTCAGGAGGCACGTGACTGGCTGGTGGACGCTGCCCAAAGGGGAAGTACTTCACGTGGTCACAGGGCTGCTGCTTCTGTCGATGTTTACATTCTCCCGTCCCGAGCACTGTGGTGAGGAGGAGGAAAAGAAAACACATTACTTGATCAAAGCCAGGTGCAGGAAGAAGAAACGCTCTCTCTCCTAAAGAAAGACAACGTGATCATGTTGACTGACTGGAAAGAGACTCAGTTGTCAAACCCACAGAAGTGCAAATTGGCGGTTTCCCGGGGGAGGAAGAGGATTTGGGCGGGCGCCATCCATCCTAGGGGTCGAATCTGGCCACTCACAGACGTGATTGCGTAATAAAAGGCGGTACTCTGGCGCTAGGCCCATTTGTCAGGAGCGATGATCATGTCTGTTCGAGCGGACTACGCACCAAATTTGCCACACACACAAACACCAAACTTGGTGCCTCTCCATCCGATGTAGATAGTAGCTGAGACACACTGTATCCTCAGAAATCCTGAGCAAACTTGAAGCTTCCCCAGGACGTAGCAGAGCAATGGGTAGAAGATGTCTTGAGAAAGTCATAGCACATTGATGGATGACACCGAGCCATCTCAGTGTCTACAGTCACCTGACAGCCTCTGGGTCAAAGGTTCTGTCGCATCTTCCACTGAGAGGCAGACACTTACCTCTTTTCTTCAGGGGGTTTTGTGTGTCTGGTATTGACTGGTGAAGGCTTCCATTCTCGATGTAAATGTGTGACCACGTTCACATCTTCCTCTTGAGCAATGGGGATCTTACGTTTCCGGCCTGCTGCTTCGGTGCCCCGACCTCCAGGCCGGCCAGCACCAACTGTCGGGAATCCCCATTCCCCTGGCACTCCTCAGCCCCAGCTGCTCCTCTTGCTCTTCTGCTTGTGCCACTTCAGGGTGTTGTTGGTGACTAGCTTACTGCCCAGGCTGCTCGCTGGTCATTCTGAACAGCATTTGTAGAGTCTCCGTTTTTAAAGGGAGGAATACACATTAGGATGAAGGGATTCTTTTTTTTTTTTTCAATAACTAGTCACTGCATATTTGTCCTCCCTACATCCAGGGTAACAAAGTTGATTTAGAGTAGTTGGGATCTCAGAACTTTCCTAATGTTGCTTGATAATGAAAGGAAACTGGTGAGCGCCAGCGTGATAAACAGCATTGTCCACAGAGGGCGTTAAGGGAGAGACCTTATCAGAGTTGAGTTTAGATACATTTTGTTTCACTTTTCCAACTCGTCCTCTTCCTCCTTTTCTATTTAGGCTTCTGAATGTTTTCAAACTGTACCCTTAAGAATAGTGGGAGCTCTTTATTTGGTCCGTGTATAATGACAGACTAATACCCCCCCAAAAAGCAAAATAGCAAAACCTATCCGTTTCAAGCTAATTGTATAGCAAGATTTCATGCATACATTTTCTTTACACATCACCCTATACCAAGAAGCTTATTTAAATGAAGGTATTATTTATCTAATACTTTTTCCCTTTTATAAGCAAAAGTTCCACATTACTGTAGGACTGTGAAGAAGTTTCCACAGATCTGTTCAGATCTCAGTGCCTATACTTTGGCTTCAGTCACATTGGCTTGCTTCAGAGCAAAAAATAATAATAATAATAAGTTAATAAATAACTGAAAACTTTAGTTCCAAGAACTTGTTACAGTAAGGAGAGAGGATTGTTTCAGAGGAATCCTTGATACAATTTCTTGCTGCTAAAAATCTAGCTTACTAGGAAAACCAGGAGGAATGGAAAGTCAACCGCGGTGACTTGGGGATCTTGCAGAGAGGTTGGACCTCATAGATGTTTGTTGTGGTTGTGTTGTTTTGTTTTAATTAGGAAGGTGTATCCGTTCTTGGTTTCTTCCACTAGAGCAGGCCTCTTGCTTTTATCTCATGTGGGAAGAAAGATATCTTTTCTTTGGAAAGGTCATCTTTGTTTTACTCCCCATACCTGGAGAGAAGTTGGGCCTCTTCAGAGTTCACGTGAATGTGTCTTCCTGCTGAGCATTGTACGTGAACACACGCCTGTGTGTAGTGTGTATGCATATGTGTGCATGATAGACACAGAAATTCACTACAGGTGTTAAGTCAGGAAATAGACTGTCCGCGTCTTCACCTGTTGATTCTGAATCATGCTTCATGAAGATCTCTGCTCCCTCCTTTCCTGATCATTGAGAAGAGCGCATTAGATGCACCGGTCACGGATCTGAAGGCTGAGAAGGCTGGCCGCCTGGAGCCAGGCCTGTTCACTCTCCAGTCTTGATGCCTGGTACCCTGGGTACCCTGTGCCCGACCCACCCCCCTGTTCTTGGTGTGCAAATGGATCAGCCAGCTTGTGTCTCATCGCTAGATAAAATGTGATCCTGCATTCCTGCGTGTAAATTCAAACCTCTTCCTGCTGCTCATCTAGATCCTTCGTGGTCATGACCCCTCTTTGCAGTTTTTCTTACTTCAAAAAACAACATGGAAACTGGTTCTTTTGAGCACAGAGGCCTGCAACTCATGCTATAGTTTTGCACTCCGGATTCAAATCACGTTCCTCCGTAAGCAGGCGAGTCAAGAGAAAGGCTGTCGAGTGACACCTGGGTGCGGAAATCGCCTGCCTACATAATTCTGTTTCCACTCAGCGGGATCCTGGATTCAGGAAGACACAGCCTCCATTTGCTGTCAGCTGCCTTCTGTGTTTAAACTGCTTTTCATAACAACAATCTAAGCTGTTACTGTATAGACCAGGTACTCCTCAGTATTCGCGAGCAATAACGTGCAGCAGGGCTGTCTCCACAGACTCTGCTGGGCCTTGGAAGGAGACTGCAGGGGAGCCAAGTGTCAAGCTCGTTCAGAGCCTCCAAAGGAAATGCAAGCAATAATTGCCACGAGAGGTCAGGTCTCACGTTCTCTCGTGTGCTTCTGAGATCAGAGAGCAAAAACAAAATGATCATGATTTTAACCCGCCTGAAGGAAAGGTTTTGGGGAACGAAGTGAGGTTGACCTCAAGGGACAAAGCCCTGATGTTGTGAGAGCGTCAGAAGATCGCGGTCTTGTGTTCTTTCTTGCCCGCCACCCCTTTGATGGATGTCGTTAGCCCAAATCACATTTCTTCCATCACGAAAGTCGAATCAGGTTGATTGTCTCAGTGAGGGAAGGGGAAGAACAGGGCATGGGTTTGAAAACTGTGGGTTTGACACCTGTTTGGAAACAACTTATTTGAAATGATTTTAACCCAGGAAATTTTTTTCCCCAAAAACAGATCTGAAGTGTTTACTACCAGGGTTGGGAAGGGCAGGCACCCCTAGTGTCTCTCCTCGGGTTGCCCTCTGCCACCCCCCTTTCCACCTCTACTTGGTTCAGGACATTTTCGGAAATGAAAATTCTACTGTCGATTGAAACTGCCATGGATGCTGAGAACTGTGTATCCCTTGGGGTCATTTCTGAGAACCCCAATTCGCTCTCATACTCGCTGCTACGTTTGTATAATGAACTCTGCCTATATTGGTTGACTGTGACTTTAAGTTCTTTATTTCTGGTTTTGATCCTGTCATTTGACCCATGTGTAGAGTTAGGATACTTGATTTTAGATGTATACCAGAAAAGCACACTGGTCCCTGTATTGTAATCATTGAGATTTTGCATTTGTGGGTTTTCTTTTCGTTTTGTTTGGTGTTTTGGTTGGCGAACTCTCCTCTCTGTGCTTCAGCACTGTAATTACTGCCGATTTTATGGTCTCCAAAGGGCACTTTTATTTTCTATTATGTGAGTGTGGTTGGGTTGTTTTGTTTTGTTCCTTCGGTTTTTTTTGCTTTGAGGGGGCAGCAGGGGCTTTTGTTTTTGTAATGAAGCAGGAAAAAATGCAGTAGTGGGTAAAAGACTGATGATAAGAACATGGTATGCAATTTTATTTTATAAAACTCTCTAAGGGGAAAAGTTTAACTGTTTGTATATCATTTCTTCGCTCTGGTAAAACACTAACACTTCTCTAAAACACGCTCAATTCAGGCCTTTGTCGTCTTGGTTAAGTGCCTTTTTTCTTTCTTTTCCCTTTCTGTTTTTCCGTCTTTTGAAGTTGTTCTCAGATATCCGTAAGTACAGGCCGAGAAGTCAGGGATTCAGGAGGGAGAACCTCAGACTTGCCAAGGTCACGTCATGCTGTCAGACGCGTCCTGTTCTTTAGATGTAGGCGGATATATGTTTAAGGTATGTGTGTGTGTGGGTGCTGTATGTGTGTGTACAGGACTAGCGGCTGCTAGACCATTGCATCCTTTCTGAAGACACCTTTTCCACAATGCTTGTAAAACTTCCGCCTTGATTCCATTGCTTTGAGTTGCTTGTTGATAGAGCGCTCGGGACATTGCCTTTATACAAGATGCTTCTGTATCGTCTCCGTTTCATATGTGTTTGTACAAGTGAGCAAACACACACACATCTATACATACGTATACACATATATATATCACAGAAACCTAAGAAGTCAGTTAGTTATTACAAGTAGATAGAGGAGGCTGATTGGCTGTAGAGCCCTCTGGGAGAGCGCACTGGACTTCCAAGGGATAGGGGTACAGTTCATGCCCGAATCGCCCGTGAGGAAGTAAAGACGCATCCTCCACGCTTCCTCCTGGGCAGTGCGTTGTGGCATAGTTGTGTGTCTGTGCAGGTTAACTAACTCAGAAAGAGTTCAGATCATGAGAAAATGCTCCTGTCGTCTAGCATGTTTGAGAGACACCTTCTGTTTTATTTTTCTTTGCCAGATAATTTCACACCTGCTGAATCTGATTTCCGGTTCCTTAGATTTCTTCCTTGAGCAAAAGAACATACTTTTCAGCGTCTTAAGATGTACCTGTTTCTTGTCACAAGTAGACATGACATGTGAAGGGAGACTAAGTTGAGCCAGTCTTCAAGACCCATTGCACACTAGCTAAGAATTGCCCCCTTTTATATGTGAATTGGCAAGGAGAAACTGGTGGCCCAAAAGGAGGAGGCCAAGGCTCCTGGTAGTGTCACCTGACAGCTGCTAGCTGGCAGCCTGAGCTGAGTCACAAGTGTTAACTCTAGAATTACAGTGCTTAGGGGGGAGACTGTGTACCCTTAGTGCCTCACATTACCCATTAGAAACGTGGGTATAACAATATTCACCTACCTCCCAAGAATGTCAGAGATTTTACTATTTCAAAAGTATTTTGAGTTTTTCTGAAAATGTCCTATATAATTAAAAACAGCATTATCAGCTTCCTGCAGAGATTAAAAAAAAAAAAGTTTCCCTTATAATGGGTATAGAAAGCACCATACGATTTTTAAGTTTAAAAGGAAAAAAAAAAAATCACTGGAATTCTAATTTAGATACATACATGTTATTTAAACAGATTATATTTGTGGTGGGATAAATCGTTGGTTTCAGGTTAATGCGGGTGGAAATGATGCAGCGCACCAGAACCCTGAGGGAGGACGTTTCCGAGCCCTCTGCAGTGTTACCACTGCCCCAGCGGGGTCTGCTAGTCCTGGAGCTAAAACTGGGCAAGTGGAGGTGGTGACAGGAGATGACCAACAGTCCGTACCTCTTAATCCACCTCGCCATCCCGGCTGCTCAGCCTGCTGTCCTTTTAGATCACTTGTTTGGTGATGGACCAACTAAGCCTTTGGCTTTCTAGGGATGAACGGGGGGGAGTCTCCATGTTGCCCCGCGTCAGAGCATCTGTGTTCCACAGCTCTTACACGTAGAGGCTGTGCACGTCTGTAAGTCTTGCTGCTTTAGCTGCACTTCCCGGCCAGGGGCCTAGGGAGGCTAGCTTCTCTCAACCCCAAGGAGGAAATGAAAACGACTTCACCGAACCAGCCTCCCTGCCCTTTAAGTAGTAACATGTGGCCTTTCATCATCCTCCACAGCCACAACCACCTGACGGGTGGATGCTCCTTGTTAGCTGGGAGTACATGCCGAGCAGCTGCTGTTCGCAGGGGGTGTGTGTGGATTTAAGTTGTACCACGTGTTCAGGGTCAGGGAAGAGTGAATGAATGAGCAGGAGAGCCGCCCTCCCCCTTTAAGAGTCGGGGGAAAGCACCAGACCCAGGCAAACAAAGCCCGAGCTTAACTCCCAGGATCAGCCAAGGCCCAGTTAGTCTCTAGTGATGGGATTGCCTTTATTATTGTTTCGGGTGGTATTGCTTTTTGCAGATAAGGCCTTAGTTATTAGCCTCTCAGTATCAACTATGCAGATAAACATACTCTTAATGTTCCACGATTTTGTCTACGTTTTTCCTCTTTTCCCATTTTTCAAATAATAAATGTTAAAGACTTCTACCCAAAGAGATAAGGCATAAGGGTTTTGTTGAATGTGTGTTCCGCTAGGGAAAATGAACTGAGAAAACATGAACTAGACACGTGTCATGTGTCCACCTGTCCTAAAATGTGAACTCTCCACTCACGAATGTTGCAGGTCCTCCCACTTGTGCAGAACCATAGGTAGTCACACGATGCCTTTGGGTCGTTCCGATAAAACCCACGCAGTGCTGGATCCTGAGAAAGATTTCGGTTCTTGGGCACAGTGTTCGGGTGCGTAGAGCCAAATGTCAGGTCAGCTAATTAATTCAGAAGAGCTCTGATGGTTGACCATGCTTCCTCCTTGTTTCCTGTCCTCTGAATTCTCCCCTCTAGTCTGATGGATCAGTGAGATGGAATATAAGTTCCATGTCGTGAAGAGCCCAAGGAGGGGAAGCTCCACTTTCTTTTGCATCTTTTTTCCATACACTTGGGCGGCCTCTCCTGTGTTCCCATTGAACTGGCAGATAAAGGCGCCAGGGGTGGACTGGACTCCTGCAACAGCCCAGCAGAGGGCCGAGACAGGGGCTCAGAATTTCCATCAGACTGCCTTGCAGGAGCTGCACGTGGAGTTCATCTTTTTCTCATGTGCCCCAAAGTAGCTTCTTGTGATCTGTAGTTCTTTGTACTGTAAAGTCTCTACTTCTCAGCCTTTCCTGCGTATTTCCATGTCATTGTGGTTTAGTACTTAAACTGAGACGCTTTTCTGGACAGTTTTAGAAAGTCGGCAGCATCACTAAGGCCTGTTTAGCTAGGTTTCAAGTTACTTGGCCAATCCTGGTGACTGGAAGCATTTTTTCTCTTCTCCTTTGCATTGAAGAATACATTTCTATCCTGTAGAATGTGGTGGTAGCTACACTCCACAGCTTCCTCTCAGTACCAGCTTGTTCCAACGTGATTCAAGACACAGAGGTCTTGTCAGGGGCGCCTCCTCATCTCCCCTCCCTCAATCAACCTACTTTCTATGTCTGAGTCACTCGGGCCATGTGAATCCCTAGCCACCAACCTGATGTTCTTCAGAAAGCTCTCTGCACGTGACATGTCCCAATTCTGTTCCAATGTTCGTGTGGTCCAGAACATTGTTTAATCAATCACTGACAGAACCTAAGTGAGCTAAACACATCCTTTCCCCACCCCCCACCCCAGAGCACACTGGGGCCAGCCCCGCATCACCTGCGTCTCTTCTCCCTCGCAGCCACACACCACCCCCCACCCCCTTTTGGCTGGTTGTAGCTGTGTGCAGGGCAGCTCACCCTCCACAACACATAGTCTGTGCTTTCCTGTGAAAGCAACAAGGGTTTGCTCGAGGTGAAGGTGTTCTCAGTTAACACAAGTATTCCAGTAAGAGCACTGCTGGCACTGTGATTAAAGCTCTCGGCGGCAAGCCAAGAGGTGGACAGTTCAAACCCACCAGTTCCACGGGAGAGATGAGGCAGCCCATGTCCATAAAGATTTACAGCCTCGGAAAGCCTCACGAGATCATTCTCCTCTGTCCTTTTGGTTCTCTGTAAGTCGGAATCAACTCGGATGAGATGCAGCTGGCTTGGTTCGAGGCTTTCGGGCTTGGCTCTGCCTATAGCATTAATCGCATACACCTTCAGCTAAGCCAGGGGCCCTGCCATGAGTGGAGGTAGGTGCCCACTAAGAACCATAACCCCATGCAGAGGAAGTGTTTGATCTGCGGAAGGTCATTTTGTTGGCTCCCATTGAGCTATAGTTTCACCATGGAAAACTGTGAGAATACCAATACCACAGTGTTCTTTAAGGAACATTCTCCATCTGAGGCTTCCCTGTGCTTCGTTTCCTACATGTTGTCAAACTCAAAAGGAGGAACACAAATCTTTGGCTCGTCAAAACATTGTGCCCCAAACGTTCATCAGAGTCTACCAAGGTAGCTGAGTAATGGATGGGTCTCTTTCTTCTTCCAAGCAAGGAAGTTAGTCTGCAGGTGCGGAAATCATGGGACTGCAGGCCTGCCCGCTCAGCTGATGGCCAATAGTGGTGCTGGCCTTCTCGGGCTGGGGGTGGGGTTGGGGGGGGTTCGTTTGGAAGCAGGACTTGGTGATGCAGTGGAGGGTCCTTGGTTAGAGAGGCTCCCCCGCAGATCCTGAGCCACCTCCACCTCAGTACCGGTGCTGGCGGGGCCTGAGCGGTGGTACTCATCCTCATCCCAGGTTGCATCCGTGGTCCGGAGGGCAGGGCGTGCCTGCTAACTTGAAGGGATGCTGTATTTTAAATAAGTGTGTGACTTAATATTTGGGGATTTGTTTTGTTTTGTTTTGTCTTCATCTTTAAAAACTGGACCTGAACACAGGCTTTGATTTGCTATTTGTAATAATCTCAGGACCTGAAAGATTGTAGCATTTAGTGTGTCTTAAAAATTATGTACTGTACCAGCCATGGGTTTTTGTAAATATACCTGTCTCCCTTTTTTGTATTATTTTAGTAAAAAAGAAAAAGAAAATAATAATAAATTTAAATAAAAGGGGTGGTGAGGATCTATGGATGGGCGTGTGTGTGTGTGTGTGTGTGTGTGTGTGTGTGTGTGTGTAGGCTCTCTGAGGTGAACTGGGGTTTGTTATACTCCCAGCTCTGACCAGAGCAGGAATATGGACAAACTGCTGCTACCAAGCCCAGCACTGAGCCCAGCGACTCCCCTTGGGCTTCCCCAGCAGTCTACTCCATGCTGGCTCCCAGAAACGCCTAAGAAGTTACAATTCTGGATTCCTGGGTACCACCATCTGCCATGCCATCATCACTTTCCTGTGCTCTTTGAACTTCCCTGGTTACGTTCCAGTCAATCTTTGATTTTCTGAGCACCGCTTGTCACTGTTTTCTAAGAAGGAAGGGCAAGTAAATTGTTTAACCCAAAATAACAAACGGAATCCCACCTGATTCATAAAACCCTAACGCATTAGGGCTTGGGATATATGAGAGGGCTAAAACACTCCTAAATCTGACTCTGTGGGTTTCAAAAATGAGCCCCTCAGATTTTTTCTTTCCTGTGGCAACAGCCTTGCTCATATTCTAGGCGTCACTGACAAACCCATTTCAAGCAGGAGCCTGATTTGATTGTGTGTACATGCTGCCTGTCCGTCATGTGAGATTTACGCGAGTGCTTTTTCTTTTTGTATGTGTTCCGTGTTTGTTGTATTAAATAAAGAGGAATGTACATAGCATCCCTGTGTCTTTTGAATTATTGGGTGAACTTGGATTTGAAGATCTCATTCTTCCCAGGGTGGTTGAGCCTCACTTGTCTGTGACCTCCTGGGCTGAAGCCCTCACCACTGTCAATTTACACACCACGCGTTTGCAATCATGCGGCGAGTAAACCAGGAGAAGCGCTCAAACTGTGCCACAGAGCTGTGGTCCCTGGCAGGCTGACACTAAGGACAGAAGAGGAGGGATTCAACTGAGTGTTCCCGGGAGACTGAGCAGACTGCACCGGAGCAAGGCTTCCGGGCACGGGGAGGGGCCCTGCTAGTTGTGTGTGTGCATTTGTGTCGTTGAAGAGTGTCGGATTCCGTGTGTGTTTGTGCGAATCTGTGTGGGTTTAGAGCTGATACCAGCAGTGTCAGGACTGAAATACAGTTGCAGAACTTAGCTACAAAAGTGGTCATCTTTTCACTCCTATGGGTAGAAGACATCTAGAAGAAAAGGAATGATGTCTTAGAAAGTTAGGCATGGTGGAAGCGGACGAAGAGATAGAAAGCAACTTGTCGGAAACAGTGGTTGGCAATTTGTAACCTTAACTGGATGTAAAACAATATGTAAGCCCTAGAAAGACGTACCAGGACAAACACCCAGTGTGGCGTGGTGGCATGGGATCCTTTTCTTCTTTGACATTTAGTTTAAATGTATTCCCAGTACGTTGCTATGAAGATGAGAGAATATCAGAAAGGCATACCCTGAGGTCTGCATGGACAGCATTGGTTGGACACAACAACTACACTTCAGGACAGATTTGTTAGCGTGTCTGTAACCAAGAGGAGGAGGGATATGTGGGGAATTAAGGAACTCTGGTGGCATCGTGGTTACGGATTGGGTGCTGACCTCAAGGTCAGAAATTCAAAACTACCGGCCATTCTGTGGGAGAATGATGAGGCTTTCTGCTTCCGTAAACAAGTACAGCCTCAGAAACCCTGTGCAGAGTCACTATGAGTCAAACCCGATTCCATAGCACACAGCCACCACATCAAGTACACTTAACTCTTGAGTCCTGGTCTGCTACAGTATAAGCACTGCTAACCCCAAGGTCAGTGGTTCAAACCCACCAGCCATTCCTCGGAAACCCTATGTAGGATCGCTGAGTTGGAATCCACTCAACAACAATGCATTTTCAGGAGCCCTGGTGGCATAATGTGTTTAGCATTGGGCTGCTAACCAAACGCAGTTTGAACGCACCAGCTGCTCCTTGGAAGAAAGACAGGTGGTCAGCTCCTGTGAAGATTTACCACCTCAGCCTGTGAGGCAGTCTGACTCACTTTGAGTCTGGGAGGACTCAATGGCCTGGGTTTGTTGTGCTGTGTTTTCCCTATCTTATAAATGTGTAATATTAACATATTAAAGGTGCCAGTGGTAATTAGAGGTTTTATTAAAACCCAGTCAATGTTTTCCTCAGTTGCTGTGACCTGGAAGGATTTATTTGAGTAATCCCAGTGAGCACTTGCACAGGAGTGAACACGGGTAAACAGTCGTGAAGTGCCATCCATTCGATCGTGACTCATAGTGACCCTGTAGAGGGTTTCCTAGGAGCAGCTGGTGAGTTTGAACCGACAGCCTTGCAGTTCAAACTGACCTTGTAGTCCAGTGCTTATCCTACAGTGCCACCCCAGGATTCCGGGGTAAACACTAGAAACCTTTATTATCCTTCTTCAGGACTGGGGACACCTGGAATCACATAGGAACAGATTGGGTTTTTTCAGGGCAAGTTTCCTTTAAGTGCCTGGTAGAGGCTCAGCTACAAAATAAAAACAGATAACCAATTAATACCGTGAAGAAGTTCAATCCCATTAATAAGGAATGTTAAGTGCTGTCAAGCAGGTTCTGACTCAGAGCGACCCTATACAGGGTTTCGGTCAATCTTGCAGTTAGCAGTCCAGTGCTTATCCTATAGTGCCATACCAGGATCCTAGTAAACAATACATCTAATATTTTAATGCCATTATTGACAAAAATATTTTATGAAGTGATTGCTCATTTCACACTAAGGACAATTTTTCCTATGTATCACGAATTTTTACTATTTCTACCATCTCACATTAATTTTTACTTCTAGGAATTTATACTGAGTCAAGACAGATTTGTGTACAAACACGTTCTTGTCAATAACACTGATAATATCAAGAAATAAAGGAACAAAGGTGTTTAGCTCCTAAGAGTGGCTAAGTTGTCTCTGTATGATGAAAGGAAAGTGTTTACTTGCATAGTTACATAGGAAGTGTTTTCCATATCTTAAATTTCAAAAAGGGATTTGACAACAACAAAAAAGGTATTTAAAAAGGTTTTCCAGTATTATGCTAGCTTTGTTGTGTACATATATAAATGTGTATAGAAAAAACAAATTTCAAAATAAGAGCAGCAGGTAGCTTTTGTTACTGAAAACTAAAACTTTATGATATAGCCAACTAGTGTTGTTTTATTATCTTGTCTTAAAAAAAAAAAAGGCTCTATAACTTTTTAAAAAGTAGATGTACTCCCTTTGGTTGGTTGATGATGCATGGGAGGGATTGTAACCATGGCAATGAAAGGATATACGATAAATAGGATGAATGTAAAGCTAATGGTCTCCCATGTAAACTATCACATAATTCACAATAAAACATTAAAAAGAAAAAAAAAAAAGTGCGGCAGGAGTTGAGGATTTGAAAACAGAACAGTTGAAAGAGCCACGAAGTGAACAAGTAAATAAACCAATTTTATAGAGTTCAGTTCAGTGATGTGGGGTTACCCAAGGGTGTAGATGTAAGTGTAGAAAGCAGGGAGCATGTTTTCTACTCCACTTGAGCAAAGGAATCTCAGACCTGAGTGTTGCCATGAGAAGGTGTCTCAGACTGAGGAAGAGAATGCATGGAGCAGCCACCAGAGATGTAGCCGAAAGTCAGGTTTAACAAATGGATAACTAAGCTATTTTACTTCTATGGACTTATTCTAAGAAAAAAATGGAACTTGTGCAAATATTTGTGTACAAGGATTTTTCCTAGTAGTAAAAAGTTGGGAGGCCAGCTACTGCTATGTGAGAGGAGATTGGTGAAGCAACCTGAAGAGGAAGATGGCAGGACCAAGATGCCCATTTTGTGTCAGTGTAGTTGTGTCAAGTATACAGAAGGATGTGCCCCTCAAAATACAGAGGCGTGGTTGTCAGTGCCATAGACTCACAGCGACCCTATATCATGACCATAAACCCTATATAGGGTTCCCAAGGCTGTGAATCTTTACGAGAGCAGAAAGACTCCTCTTTTTCCCGTGGGGTGACTGGTGGGCTCAAGCGGAAGACCCTATGGTTAGCAGTCCAGTGCTTATAACACCATGCTTTTTTTTTTTCTGACTTAAATTTTCTATCAGTGAACATGGGCAAATTGTTGCTTCTGTTTTTAAAGAAACAAATAGGTGGATTTGGTTGAAGAGTGGAAGAAAGTTTTGGACAGGAGGCTCCACTGGGAGGAGGAGGGAAGAGACAAAAACCACTCAGGCCCTACTAGACCCCAAGTTGAATTTGGCTTGGAGGGAAGACATAGTGAATCTGCTGGATTTAAATGAGTAATTTTCAGGTAACTTGGAGTAGTTTAACCACAGGAACAAAGTCCAAGGAGCTCCCTTGAAATTAAAAAAAATTTTTTTTAACAATTCGTAAAGATTTTTTAGAAGATTATCCTTGTATTTGGTGAAGGGGGAGGAAATTATCACGTTCAAGAGTTTTCAGTGAGGAAATGCCAAATTTTTCGCTACTAATGACGCCTACTTAGGATCCCTCAGAACCTCCGCTGTGTCCACTTGTTGTTGTTGTTATTGTTGTTGTCAGGTGCCATCGAGTTGGAACCGACTCATAGTGACCCCATGCACAGCAGAATGAAACAATGTCCGATCCTGGGCCAACCTCACTACCGCTGCCACACTTGACGCCATCTTTTTCTCTGACCGTCCATCTTACCCAGCATGACATCCTTCTCCAGTGACTGTTCTCTCCTGACAATATGTCCAAAGTAGGAGAGACAAAGCTTAGCCATCCTGGCCTCCAAGGAGTACTCTGGCTGCACTTCTTCCAAGACAAATCTATTGGTTCTTTAGCAGTCCATGGCACTTTTAGTATTCTCCTCCAACACCACAACTCAAAGGCATCAATTCTTCTACGATCTTCCTTATTCACTGTCCAGCTTTCGCACCAAGGTTATTGAAAAAACCATGGCTTGGGTCAGGCACACCTTAGTCCTCAAGGTGACATCTTTGCTCTTCAACACTTTAAAACGTTCCTGTGCAGCAGATTTGCCTAATGCAATACATCCTTTGATTTCTTGCCTGCTGCTTCCGCAAATGTTGATAGTTGATCCAAGAAGAATGAAGTCCTTGACAACTTCAATCTTTTCTCCATTGATAAGAATGTTGTTTATTGGTCCAGTGGTGAGGATTTTTGTTTTCTTGACATTGAGATACAAGTGTCCACTTAGAAGCATAATTAGGGATCTGTCTTGTTAACATCCCATATGGTTCCCTGTTCTGAAACTGGTATACTGGCTCACATGGGTTTGAAAGTGCATGTCCGAGATCTGTGGTATTGCTTCCCAGCCACATGAAGCTTTGAAAAATACCAGAGAAAATAAACTTGGTGTTTAGGACAGTTAGAATATTGGAAACAAACCCAAAAGAGCTGGCTCTGGGTGCCCTAAGGGTGGGGTTCCACTTAGTGCAGGTGGGATGGTGACCCGTGCAGGGACACCAGAGATGATACCACCCCCTTTTACCTCTGTGTGTGGGCCTGCTGTCCCAGGGTGGGTGACAAGGGTGTCTACTCTGTTTCTTAGGAGACACGCAGGTGGACATCGAACAGCATTGCAGAGCCCAGTCATTTTAGACAGGTGGGTCCACACCTGTGATGACACCCTTAAGTGGGACTTGGGGTTGGAATTAACCTAAGAGTGGGAATCACATGTGGTGGCAGCTTATCCTGCCCCTTCTTCTTGTTTCTCCTTCTCTTCTCGGGCTTTGTCCTGCCCTGTAAAACGGAGAGGTGGTGCCAATGTGGGTTCGTCATCGTCTTTTTGTAGAGAAAGACTTTTATCAACAGTGCTCATGTACACTCAAATTTTCAGATCCTTTTTCTTGAGTCAACTCTTTTTTGGGTTTTTGTGGGGTTTTTTTGCACTTTTTATTGCAAATTGAAAGTTTACAGACAAGATCTTTAGCTTTTTTTCATCTCCATATTTACAACTTCCTCCAGGCAACAACATTCATCCTGCTTCCTTCCTGGGGTTCCTATTCCCATTCCATCCACCTTCCCATCCCTTCTCAACTTTGTCCTGAGGTAACTGTTGCCCTTTTGATTTTGAATGACTGTCCGTTCATGGTGAGCAGACTTTAGAAGTGCTCTTGTCCCCTTATAAGCCTTACATCTACTGCGTGGCTGAGAATTAACCCGTGACTGTGACTTCCCCTCCAGACCTGCAAGGTAGTCAAGGCCATGGACTCAGCTTCCTCCAGTTTTTCTGACCCCTACACTTTGGGGTGGCACTGTGGCTTAATGCACCAGACTGCAAAAGCCGTTTGAAATACAAGATCGGCGGTTCAAGCTCACCAGTTGCTCCTCGGAAACCCTAGACAGGGTCACTATGGGTCGGAACTGACTCGATGGCACTTAACAACAACACTCTAAAAAAATAGTTTAGAGTTTTATTAGTGGATGACTACTTACTGGTTTACAAAAAAAAAAAAAAAAGATCCCTGTCTCCTGTCTCACATTTATTAACCACCCATTTAACCCTGGCTGCCGCAGCAGACAGAGATGGTGAAAAATGGTTCCCTTTTTTCTGTTGTGGGAACCTTAGAAGCAGACATCAGTTGCTCCCAATCTGTTCAAGAGATGCATGGCACACTGGTTTTTGGTGGTTCTTTTTTAAATCTGTATGGTGTTTTAATATTGAAAGTACAGGATATATTGAATGTCAGTTACAATTCTGTCATTGCAGGGGTCCGAGGATCCAAAATGGCTTTAAAAATAAAGGGAGTGGACAACAATGAGAACTCATCGTACCTGAGCCTTGATGTTGTTGTGAATGCTGTCAAGTCGACTCCAACCCACAGCAACCCTGTAGAGGGTTTCTGAGGAGCAGCTGGTGAGCTTGAACCACCGACCTTGCGGTTCAAACGGCTTTGCAATCTGGCCATTAACCCCACAGCGCCATACCAGGACTCCTGAGTCTTGATGTGGTTGGTTATTTGCCATGAGTCGGTTCCGACTCATAGCGACCCTGTACAGGGTTTCCGAAGCTGTAAATCTTTACAGGAGCAGAAAGCCTCATCTTTCTCCTGCAGAACAGCTGGTAGTTTTAAACTGCTGACCCTCAGGATAGCAACCCGATTTGTAACCACTACGCTACCAGAGCTCCTTTTGAGCCTTGATAGCAAAGGTCGAAACACAGAAAACAACAAATGCTGGCCAGGGTGTGGAGACCCTGGGCCCCTCCTACACTGCTGATGGGGCTGTAAACAGCTGCAACCACTCTGGAAAACAGTATGGTGCTTCCTTAAAAAGCTGGAAAGAGAAATACCATCTGATCCAGCAATCACTCTACTTGGTATGTAAACACAATAAATGAGAGCCTAGATCCCAAAAGAAAATCACCAAGATATAATCAAACGTTCTAAAACCAAAGAAACTAATTCTGAGAGCGGCCAGAGAAACATGAAGTTACCTACAAAGAAGCACCAATAAGACGGCTCAGATTTCTCAGCAGTAAGCATGCAGGCAAGAAGGCACTGGGATGACATATACAAAACTCTGAAAGAAAAAAAACTGCCAACCAAGAATCATATACCCAGGAATGCTGTACTTCATGTAAGATGGCAAAATTAGGACATTTCCAGATAAACAGAAATTAATGGAATTTATAATAGACCAACTTTATGAAAACTACTAAAAGGTGTTTTTTAGACTGAGAACCAACACCACCAGGCAACAACCTGAGATTACCATACATGACAACACTACCCAAAACTCAATCCAAATATAGAAGTATCCAAAGTTAAAAAAACCCTTGTTGTTGTGATGTGCCGTGGAGTCGGATCCAACTCATAGCGACCCTGTACAGGGTTTCCAAGGCTACAAGACTGAAAATAAGGATTTACAAATGGTAAGAAAGTCCAGTAGGTTTCAAGATAAAACAGACTATTTTAAGCAGGGGCGGGGGGATTAATAAATTAGAGTAACCACAAAGAAAAATAGTATATCTGCACATCTAAATAAAAAAAGAGGAAAATCAGACTTAGTATATACTAACTACAGAATCCTGGGGTGGCGCTGTGGTTAATGCGCCAGACTGCAAAGCCGTTTGAACTGCAAGGTCGGTGGTTCAAGCTCACTAGCTGCTCCTCGGAAACCCTATACAGGGTCGCTATGGGTCGGAACCGACTCGATGGCACTTAACAAAAACAACAGAAATGAATAAGTGAATAAGGAAGACCACAGAAGAATTGATGCTTTTGAATTATGGTGTTGGAGGAGAATATTGAAAGTGCCACAGACTGCCCCCGTTTTGGAAGAAGGGCAGCCAGAGTGCTCCTTGTAGGTAGGCCAGGATGGCCAAACTTTGTCTCTCATACTTCGGACATATTGTCAGGAGGGACCATTCGCCAGAGAAGGATATCATGTTTGGTAAGGTGGAGGGTCAGAGAAAAAGAGGAAGACCCCCAGTGAGATGGATTGCCAAGTGGCAGCATCGATGGACTCAAGCGTGGCAACAGTAGTGAGGTTGACCCAGAATCGGACAGTGTTTCGTTCTGGTGTGCATAATGTCACTATGAGTCGGTCCTTACTCGATGGCACCTAACGACAACAACAGAAATGAGAATATCAAGAAAACCCACAAACAAGATGAACTCAGCACAGAAAATGACTTGGAACAGCGAAAGCAGCAACACCACAAAATGAAACAGCAAAATGACAAGGATCAATTCATATCGATAATTACACAGAATTTCAATGGATTAAATGCACTAGCCAAGAGATAGAGCAGAGTGCGTAAGAAACCAACATCCTTCAATATGCAGTCTGCACAAGAGACACATCGAAAAGATGGAGACAGCCTAAATGCCTATCAACAGAAGAATGGCTCAACAAAAGATAGAATATTATTCTTCGCAACACTGAAGAATAAGGAATCTGTGAAACACCTCAGAACATGGATGAACCTGGAGGACATGCTGCATGAACAGTCACAGAAGGACAAATGTTGAGACCAATGTTGTGAAAGGTGAGGGGAGGAACTAACTATTCAAGGGCTAGAGGGCATACAAATAGTAACATGGATGACAGGACAGGCAATGTACAGCAAGAGGGAGGTAAACAGAGGCAAGATGAAGGTAGCGGGAGACAATAGGGAAGAATGCAAGAGTTAAAGTGGATAGCGGTACATCTTGTTACCTGATGGTACATGTAGGGGGTTCAATCATTGAAGCAAAGTATATGACTTGCTGGATGTAAAACGGATGATCTGCTTTGTAAATCTTCACTAAGATGGCATCTGCTATGGATGGAATAGAAACTATTTTTTTTTTAAAGATTTAGAGCCAAAGCCCCCCCCCAGTTATCTTTTGTAAAAAGTGACAATTTTATAGTCAAAGGCCATGTTTTTACAGAAGATATACACTAAAAAAGGACATGCACCAGTAACAGGGCTGTACAGATTATGGACAGCAAGATTATGTGTAGTGCTTGTGATGCTGTGGGTTAATGCACTGGACTGCGAGTCAGTTTGAACTGCAAGGTTACTGGTTCAAGTTCACCAGCTGCTCCTGGAAACCCTGTACAGGGTCAAACCGACACGACAGCACTTAATAACAACATGTAACAACATCCAACAATTTCAATTCTAGAAACTTATCATAGAAAATATTTTGAGGACTTCATCAGATACATGTGAAAAGATGTTCATAATGCCATTGTTTATTATATCAAAAATATCACACAGCATTAAATTGCCATGAATGGAAAATTGGTTCAATAAATGATGAAATACTATAATAATCATATGTAAAAGGGCTTACAAAATATATTGTTGACTTAGAGATATATTTGAATTTACCATTTATTTCTCCAGGCAGAAATAAAAGGGCACCATCTGTTTTCTTTTAGAGTCCTAGGGTGGCACTGTGGGTTAATGCGCTGGATTGCAAAGTTGGTTTGATCAGCAGGGTAGGCAGTTCAAGCTCACCAGCCGCTCATCAGAAACCCTATACAGGGTCGCTATGGGTCAGAACCAACTTGATGGTACTTAACAACAGCAACAGCTACTTTCTTTTAGTGGGATAACACAAAAATTCCACATTTCAAAGGGAATTAGAAATCTGATTTACTCAAACTTTATTAAAAAAAAAAAAAGTACCCATTACTCCATTCCATTACACACGTATTTTGAGGGACTAGTATGCTAACAAGCCTGGGGGTGGTTCTATAGGATCAGCCCTAGACTAGTAACCTCAAAGTTGACAGTTCAAACCCACCAGCTCCTCTCAGAAATCCTACACAGGGTCACAATGAGTCTGAAGTGACCTGATAGCACTTAACAAGAGTCTACCAACACCACCACTCATCTGTTAGTTTCTTGTACTGTGGTGGCTTGTTTCTGAAATCTTGTATTTTAAATACCAGCAGGGGCACCCATGGTGCATGGGTTTCATTGGAGCTTCCAGACTAAGACAGACTAGGAAGCAGCAGAAGTGGATCATTTCTGAAAACCTTACGAATTAACAATAGAACATTGTCTGGTACAGTGCCAGAAGAGAGCCCTGCAGGTTTATATGCCCACCCTTGTTCACTGCAACACTAGTCACAATAGCAAAAAAGATGGAGACAGCTTCAAAGCCCATCAACAAAGTTCAACAAACTTTGGTACATACACACACTACACAACGTTGAGGAATAATGGTGAATCAACACAACATTTAGTACCACGATAAACCTGGAGGACATTACACTGAGTGAATGAAATGTTGATTTCACTCAGGATAAATATTATATGAGACCACTATTGTAAAAAGTCAAGAAAAGGTTTTCATGCTAAAAGAAACATTTAATGATGGTTAACAGGGGTGTAAGGGATTTACTCACTAGCTAGAGAGTTTGGTTTTGTTAAATGCCCTCAAATCAATTCCGACCCACAGCGACCCTGTGTAGGGTTTCTGAGTAGCAGCTGGTGAGTTTGAACCGTCGACCTTGGTTCAACTCGACCTTGCATTCCAGTGCTTATCCTATAGCACCACGCCAGGATTCCAGCTAGAGGGTAGACGTGTTAACTTGGGTGATGAGGAAGGCAGTATACAACAAGAGGGAGATGGGCACAGGAAAGATGAAGGTGACAGGAGACAGTACAGAGTACAGGAGGTAAAGTGAATACAGGTCAATAGTGTGAACTGATGGGACATGGAAGGGATTGCAATCAGTGTAATGACACGGAGTGTATGGTGTGTTGAATCTTCTGTAAACATTCACTCAATTCACAATAAAAAGTTTTCTTAAAAACGGGAATGTTTGGATTCCTTTCTGAGTCATCTACAGGAAATCTGGCTTAGGTGAAGCTTCATTCAGAGACTCAGTGTTACTGAGGTTTACCTCCATCCAGCCGTTCGGAGTGTTATATTCCACAGGGAGCCCCGAGCGGGGTAACCCCAGGCTCTATCTTCATGACCAAATGACTGCTCCAGGTCAGAATTCGGGGTAGCAGGGTGGGGGGTGGGTGCCATTCCTCTTTACTCAGGTGGACAGGAATGCTTTCATCAAGTGCCTCCACTTATACCTCATTGTCACCTTCGCTCCCAGCAAAAACTGCGCCAGCTCTCATTTTAATCTGTGTTCTCTTCCCCATCAACACCTACTCTGATTGAATGTGTCCCTTGTTTATGTTGTT
>NW_006408559.1:12850831-12852764 GCF_000296735.1 Chrysochloris asiatica
TTTTGCTTCTTGTGGATGTTTGTTGTTTGTTGTTGTTAGGTGCCACTGACTCAGTTACGACTCATTGCGACCATGTGCACAACAGAACCATGTCTTTACCAAGGATGATGTCCTTCTCCAGAGACTGGTCCCTCCTACTAACATGCCCAAAGTACATGAGGTGAACTGTTCTCATCCTCACTTCCAAGAAACACTTGACCCTGTGTCATCCTTCTAAACCAACCACTGTTATTTCATGTGTATGCAAATGTTGTGTATGCAAATGGTATTGGGCTATAAATTTGGCAGTTTCCTACTCTGCTCACATGACACTTTCTTAGGTTTATCCGTATTACTGTGTGCACATCCTGTTTTTTGCTACTTATTTCTGCATAAGATTCCAGAGTACATACATGCCCATCACCTTGTATATTTCTTCTCCTACTGATGGATGCCTAACTTGTCTCCAGTCCCTTTATCACCACAAACCAGGCCACAGTTTGTCTTCCTGTCTTTGACTTGCTTGTTCATCTCCTTCACGCACTACTCAATTGTGTTCTCTGCCTTTTCTTGTTGATTTGATATATGTCAATCTTAGGTATAGGAGCTCTGGTAGCATAGTGTTTACAAATCGGGATGCAAACCTCAAGGTCAGCAGTTCGAAACTACCAGTTTTTCCACAGGAGAAAGGTGAGGCTTTCTGTTCCCATAAAGATCTACAGTCTCGGATACCCTGTAGAGGGTTGCTATGAGTCAGAACCCACTCCATGGCACACAACAACAACAACAACAAGGCAGATCTCTTACTCTGTTACTAGTCTTGTAACGATAACTATGACGTCTTTAATGGAATACAAATCCTTACCTTGCTAATAGCCATAGCTTTCTGCATTTGGGCTTATGTTGGTGTTTGGTTGGTTATGTGCCGTGGAGTCGTTTCCAACTCATAGCGACCCTATACAGGGTTTCCAAGGCTGTAAATCTTTATAGGAGCAGAAAGCCTCATCTTTCTTCCACAGAACAGCTGGTAGTTTCGAATTGCTGACCTTGCGGTTCACAGCTCCATTCGTAACCACTACATTACTGGGGTTTATTGATGAAAATGTTCCCTACACTGAAGTAACAAAGGTATTTTCCATTTTTTGTTGTTGATTGTATAATTCTCCATTTCACTTTATTGTCTGTAATCCACTGGCCACCTTTGTAGACTCTATTGTGTATCACTGGGCTTCACAGTTTGTAGACTCTGTCATGTATTGTTGGGCTCCACACTTTGTAGACTCTGTTGTGTATTGTTGGACTCCACACTTCGTAGACTCCACTGTGTATTGTTGGGCTTCACACTTTGTAGACCTCACTGTGTACTGGTGGAGCTCAAGAGAGTGAGCCAATCTCCCAGCCCCATCTTGTTCCCCAGGTCTTCTCCCAGTAGATGATGCTGTCATGTTTATCGTCTGTCAAGTTCTCATACATCTCAGCATCTATTTCTGAGCTCTTTATTCAGTTCCACTGCTCTACTTACATACTCCGGTACCAGTATCATACTGTTTTTCTTTCTGTGGATTGTTGTTGTTGTTAGGTGTTGCCAAGTCAGTTCTGACTCATAGCTGCTCTGTGCACAACAGAATACTGCCCAGTCCTGTACAATCCTCACAGTTGTTGTCATGCTTGAGTCCATTGCTGCTGCCACTGTGTCAATCCATCTCCTTGGGGGGGGGGTCTTCCTCTTTTACACTGACCCTCCACTTTACCAAGCATGATATCCTTCTATAGGAACTGGTCCCTCCTGATAACATGTCTGAAGTATGAGAGATGAAGTCTTGGCATCCTGACTTCCAAGGAGCATTCTAATTGTACTTCTAAGACAGATTTGCTTCTTTTTCTGGCAGTCTATGGTACGGTACTTTTAATATTCTTTTACAGCACCATAACTCAAATGCATTAATTTTTCTAC
>NW_006408559.1:12854319-12854867 GCF_000296735.1 Chrysochloris asiatica
AATTCTCCCATGTCAATTTTAGAAAGTGTTTCAAATTCCATTAAAACATCCTGCTAGAATATCGATTAGGATTGAATTCAATTGTTAGACATGATTTGTGATGAATAATAGGAATGTTACTCTGTTATTTTACACACAGTTTACCTCATCATTTGCTCAAATCCCCTTTTGTCATCCAGTAAAGCTTTAATGTTTTCTCTGTGAAGGTCTTAGGCACATATTGATTCCTAGGTACTTTGTAAGTAAGACCTGTTGTTATAGAGTTGATTCCAACTCACAGCTCCTGCTATAGTGGTTGTTTACTGGTTGGCATCTTTATTATATTTTCTAGTAGATTATTGCTGACATCAAGAATGCTATTGAGTTTTGAAAGTTGGTTTCATATCCAGCAGCTTTGCTAAATTTATTCTAAGAAATCATTTGGCTTTTCAGCATAGATGATCCTATCTTCTACAACTAATAACAGTTTTATTTCCCAATTCTTGCACTTTTATGTTTTGTCTTATCTTACTGGAATAGACTGGTCCTTTAGTGTTATAATAAATTAT
>NW_006408559.1:12856267-12860740 GCF_000296735.1 Chrysochloris asiatica
GAGGCCATGATGCCTGTAGTCCCAAGTCTGCCCACCAGTGATGTATCCACCCTGGCTTTGGGGTGCCTCATTGTCCCCCTTCTTCTGTCTGTCTGTGTATTCTTTCGCTATCTCTATCACCGCTGGATCTCCCCTCCTTGTGAACCAAACACTCGTGAACAACACAAATATGTCGAGGTCAGTCCCCGACAACTCATGTACAGGCTGTGCTACACAAAGACTGCCTCATCTACCCTGAGATCAGAAGAACTAGCTGGTCCCCACCTGCCACTGCCGAGTGTTCTGATAAAGGCCGCAGTAGACGAGCATTGACAGAACAGGAGAAAAATGAACTCAAATTCTTGAGAATCCACACTTACTGGACCAGTTAAGACTAGAGGATTCCCTGAGACTATCGCCCTTAGATGCTCTTTAAACCTTAAACTGAAACTATCTCCTGAGTTCACCTTTTAGCTAAATAACAGATGGGTCATAAAATAAAGACTATTTTAGCCATGAGTCCAGTGCTCTATGAACAACCCATATAGATGAGAACAAAAAGGCAACCATTACTCCAAAGCAAACGTGAGAAGATAAGGGGGCAGGTAAACTAGAGTACTAGAACTGGAAGAACCAGAATATCATGAAAATGTGGATACTTTGTGAAAAATGGAACTGATGTCACTGAACAATTTGTCACTTAGAACCCTAATTTGCTATGTAGACATTCATTGAAAACACGATAAAATATAGACATTTTAATGGTCTATTCTTTATTTTTTGGTAGTGTTGATCATAATATGTATTGAATTCGATCAAGTGTTTTTCCTATAACATCTATATATGATAGCTCTTGTAGGGAATTTCTGGCAAATGTGTTCATTTTACCATTGCGTATAGTACTTTTTTCCTTATCCAGTCTTCCCTCATTATCTATGGGGATGGATTCCAGGACCTTTTTGGTTGAGCACTTAACAAAATTAATGTTGTTGTTGTTAAGTGCTGTTGAGTCGGTTCTGGCTCATAGCAATCCTAAATAGGGTTTCCGAGGAGCAGCTGGTGGGTTTGAATTGCTGACCTTGTAGTTAACAAACCCATGGATATGCAAGTCCCTTATATAAAATAGCATAGTATTTGCATATAACCTACATACATCTTCCCTTATATTTAAATCATGTCTAGATCACCTATAGTACCTGTTATGGTGTAAATGTCATGCCAACAGCACTTACAGCTTCCTCTTTGTCTCTAAGTATTGCTTTGACCATTTAATTGCCTTTTTTATACCCCGAATATCATCAGTCCTTGATGGAATCAGGTAGTGCCGAACCCGCAGATATGGAGCCCATGGACAGACACAGAGGGCTGGCTGGAATCTCTGTGGTTATCATGCTTTGTTTATATGCATCTTCCCACCCTCTATTTTCTTGATTAGTCTTTCCAGAAGTTTCTTATTACCAATTTTTCAAAGACTTACGAATGTCATTGGGTGCATATGTCATATGTTCATCCTGTTTGTGTCTTTTTGATCTATTGTTCTTTTTAACAATATATAATCTCTCTTTTTTTTTTTGGCTTTAACAAACAGAAATTTAGTTTCTCATAGTTTAGGAGACCAGAAGTCTGATTCCAGGATGCCAGCTCTAGGGAAAAGTTTTCTGTTGGTTCTGGAGGAAGGCCCTTGTCCTTGAGTTTCTGCTCCTTCCTGGGTGATCTTCATGAGGCTTGCTACCTCTCTTCTACTGTGTCCAGATCGAGTAGCTTTTGGACAACGTTGGGGCTATTAGATTAGGTTCGAAAGGGGAATAAAGACAGTTTTGGGTAGGGCTGAGATCCTTCTTGCTGCCAAGAGGATGATATGGCTTCAGACATAATCTCATTATTTTTTATCATAAGTTGTTTGAACTGCAAGGTTGGTGGTTCAAGCTCACCAGCTGCTCCTTGTATACCCTATACAGGGTCGCTATGGGTCGGAACTGACTCAACAGCACTTCACAACAACAACAGTATTAAATTGGAGTCCTGATGTGGTACTGTAGGATAAGCCCAGGACTGCTAACCACAAGGTTAGCAGTTCAAACCCATCAGCTGCTCCTTGGGTTGCTGTGAGTTGGAACTAACTTGACAGCACTTATGAACAACAACAATATTAAATTGATTAAGTGCTCAGCTGCTAACCCAAAGGTCACCTGTTCAAACCCATCAGCTGCTCACAGGGGAAAGATGTGGCAGTTTACTTCTGTCAGGATTACAGCTTTGGAAACCCTATGGGGCAGGGCACTTCTGTAGTGTGGGGTTTTTAGGGTTTTGGTAGTATTAAAATTTGAAAACCCACCTATCTTTTGGTCTATAATGGTTTGTAATATTTTCTTCATTAGTATGGTTTCAGTTTCTACCACATTTTATTGTAAGTACTTGGCTACATCCATTGTGAGTGTCTGATCCTCTAATTAGTGTGTTTCTGTTCTATTTTAACTTTGTTATAGATACTGTTATAACTATAGATACTGTTATAATACTGTTACATTGTAACTTTATTGTGAATAACTTGTATTAGAACCTCTTGGCTATATTTTTTCATATTTTCTCTTTACCAACAGCAGTCAAGAAATCAGAGGACATACTGCATTGGGAAAATCTGCGGCAAAAGACCTCTTTAAAATGTTGAAAACAAAGATGGCAGCTGGAGGAGTAAGGTGCCCCGGGCCCAAGCCAGGATATTTTCAGTCCCCTCACAAGCATGTGAAAGCTGAACAGCGACTAAGGGATACCAGAGAAGAATTGGTGAATTTTGAATCACGATTTTGGCAAAGAATCTTGAGTATATCATGGCCTTCCAGAAGAAGGAATAAATCTATTTGGAAGAAGTGCAGTCAAAAAGAGATGGCTAGACTTTGTATTAGATACTTGGGGCATGTTATCAGGAGGACCAGTCCCTGGAGAAGGACGTAACACTTGGTAAAGTGGAGGGTCAGTGAAGTAGAGAAAGCCCCTCAAGATGGATTGATTGACACATGGCCGCAACAATGGACGCAAACAGCAGTGAGTGTGAGGATGTGCAGGACTGGGCTGTGTGTTCTCCGATTGTACATTAAGGTCCATGAGTTGGAACTGACGCAACGGCACCTGACAACATTTATCACACTTGATTTTTTCTCTGTCCTTACCTTCCAATGCATAGATTGAATTTTCCTTTACTGAACTGAAGTTAGGGACACTCTTCACATCCCCCAGTGGCTTCTATTTGGTTAATATTTATTTATAAATTTTCATATTTATGTTCATTTTCAACTATAAATTCCTTTGTCAATTTCTGTATCTTCTTTCGAAACAAGACACTTCCCATCTGTCTTTCTTACTGTTTCCCTCCATTCATGTCTTGCCCATGTTAATATCCTCTATTTTATTTTTTGATGATATATTTTCTAATATTTTTAATTAATAGTTTTAATGAGCTATCATTTCCAAACCTTTTACCATAAAAATATAGCCATTGGTCTCTGGTTATCTGGAGTAAAAGCCAGTGAAGGGCACCAAAGACACAGTCCAGACACTGGTCCATAGGACTAATGGCCCCCAGGAGCCCCCGCGGCCTCTAGTCTGAGGGAAAAACTACATGGCACTCAGCTGCTGCTATTCTCAACTGGTCTGACCAGGGACACAATCCAAGGTCCTGGATAGAAGGTAAGAAAAAGGTAGGAAAAAAAAAATTCCTTAAAAACTGGTCAGATCTACTTCACTGATAAAGACTAGAGGCACCCCAAGACAACCGCACTGAAGCTACTCTTAGAGGTGTCCAGTTATAGATCGGCTCTTAAAATAAACACTATCACCCCGGAATAATAAATGTGCTCCTTTAAAAAGTCAACCACATGACACCAAGGACTCCTGGTGTGATACTGTGGAGGCAGTACTGGATTGTGAACCACAAGCTGGTGATTCAAACCTACCAGCTGCTCATAACACGGTTAGGAGTCAGACCCGACTCGACAGCACTTAGCGACAACAACATTTACTTCTTCTGGGTATTTCACATAAATAGAATCATATAATGTATGACTTTTGTGTATGTGTCTAGCTTTTGTGTATGTTTTTAAGGTTCATACACGCCTCAACTTGCAATATTACGGTCAAGTGCCACAGCAGAACCAATGAACATTAAATTCTATATATTTACCTATTCATGTCATTTCAGAAAAGTGAGAACATAACAATATTTTCTTTTTGTGATTGACTTATTTTGCATGTGGTGATGCAGGTTAATGCCCTGGACTGCAAGGTCAGCAGTTCAAGCTCACCAGCTGCTCCTTGGAAACCCTATACAGGATCCCTGAGTCAGAACCGAATTGACAGCACTCAACAGCAACCATCACATAATTAATCCTGTGAGGAACTCGCAAACTGTTTTCCAAAGCAGCTGCATCATTTTTCATTTCATCCAGAAATGTAGGGTTCTGATCTCTCCATAATGAGCTCTGGTAGCGTAGTGGTTAC
>NW_006408559.1:12861600-12871942 GCF_000296735.1 Chrysochloris asiatica
GACTATATGAAGAACGTGGCATCAGGATTGGAGGAAGACTCATTAACAACCTGCGATATGCAGATGATGCAACCCTGCTTCCTGAAAGTGAAGAGGACTTAAAGCACTGACTGATGAAGATCACAGATTACAGCCTTCAGTATGCATCACGTTTCTACATAAAATAACAAAACCAAAAATCGTCACAACTAGACCAATAAACAACATGATAAACAGAAAAAAGACAAGTTGTCAAGGGTTTACTTAGATTCACAACCAATTCCTATGGAAGCAGCAGCCAAGACTTCAAACAATGTATTGTACTGGGGAAATCTGCTGCAAAAAACATCTTTAAAGTGTCGAACTCCTGGTATGGAGCTGTAGGATAAGCACTGGACTACAAACCACAAGGCTGACGGTTCAAACCCATCTGCTGCTCATCAGAAACCCTGTCAGGGTCACTGTGATTTGGAATCACCTTGATGGCATTAACAACAACAAAGAGTTAAAGAGCAAAAATGTCACCTTGAGGACTAAGGTGGGCCTGACCCAGGCCCAGGTATTTTCAATTGCCTCATATACATACGAAAGCAGAGCAATGAATTAGGAAGACCAGAGAAGAACCCATGCCTTTGAATTCTGGTGGTGATGAAGAATATTGACTAAACCATGAACTGCCAGAGAAGAGACAAACCTGTTGGAAGAAGTACAGCTAGAATACTCCTTAGAAGGGAGGATGGTGAGACGTCATCTTAAGTACTTTAGGTAGAAATGTCATCAGAAGGGAGCTGTCCCTGAAAAAGGACACCATGCTTGACAGAGGGTCAGCAAAAACGAGGACGATCCCCAAGGTGATGGATCAACACAGTGACCGCAGCAATGGGCTCACACATAGCCACTGTGAGGATGGGTCAGGACCAGGCAGTGTTGCACTGTGCTGTGCACACAGTCTCTGTGCGTTAGAGCTGACTCGATGGCATCTAACGACAATTTCCATTTGATTCTGTTTAAGGGTTTGTTCCTTCTTTTTTTGTTTTGTTTTAACTTGGTATTATGATTTGAGTAGATGTTTACAGAATGAATTGATTTTCCATACATTTTGTTTCATGGTAGTGATTGCAGTTCCCATAATGCAATAGCACTCTTCCTACTTCCTGTGTTTATACCATTTCCATCTGTCCCTCTTTCGTGTTCACCCCTGTCTTCTGAGCTTTCTCTCTGTACAAATGCTGTACTTTGGATTTCTTTTGGTTGATTGTTCTTAGGAATACATACCTCCCTGGTGTTACTGTTCACTTTATTGTTGTTTGGCCTGTATAGGGTCTATATGAATTGGAATTGACTCCATGGCATTTGCCAATGACAATTGTTTGGTTGAAAGTTGAGCTATGAAGTTACTTATTCCTTTTTATCATTACCTACTTATCTCTGGGAGGACTGTTTTTAATGCTTATTTTAAATTTCTGATCTGTCTTCTTCCATTCCAGTTTGTCTGGTTGAGTTTGTTGTTTCTCTCATTATGGTTGTCCTTTCCAAATATTAGTTATTTTGACTGATGTGTTTGGTTTTTCCAGGATTTATCAGGTTTCTCAGCTAGTGATGGATACGAAGGGAAGAAGCTAGGATCCTGGCCCACGGGGTGCCTGAAGAAAGGGTTTGGTCCTAGGAGAGCAGTTGGGACAATGCTGTCAGGCCTAGCTTTCAACAACTGATCAATATAATTACACAGCAAAAGTCAAAATAAATAAATGGGACCTCATAAAAATGAAAATCTTTTGTTCATCAAAAGACTATACAGGGACTTACAGCAAGATGGCGGACTAGGCAGATGCACTACACGGACCCTCTACTCAAAGATGTGAGAAGCAGACACAGATGACAATCTGGCACCCTGAATTTCAGAAGGAAGGTTAAAGAGATGGATGGAGAGCTTGCGGGGAGGAGAGGCTGAGCAGGGGCAGCGAGATAGGGAGGCTGACTGGTGAACAGCTGATCAGACGTGGCTCCATCATCTTGTGAGCAGCTTTGGCAGCAGAGGGAGACTTGGCAGAGAAGATTCCCACAGGCGACGGGAAAGGTGTGATTTCTTCTTTTCCCCCACTCTACCCTGGTGACCAGAAGTGTGCCAGCTCCCACCTTCATCCACCCCCATTGCTGTCTATGAGTTCAGAGCTGCATGGTTGGGAGTCATTACAGCCTGAGTTGTGGGCTGGCTGTGCCACTTTGGTGTGCTGCTTTGGTGTCTGGGTTCAAGTGGGCTTGGCTCTAGACCTACAAAACTTGCAGGGCCATCAGACCAACATTTAATAGTCATCTGGCCCCTAGCATCTCTGTGGTCCTAACAGACACTGAAACCAGCTCCATCAAGGGCCCCCACAAATACTTTCAGATTGAATGCTCTGAACACAGATAACACCAAGGCCAATAGGAACTCCATCTAGGGCCAGGAACTCTGCTGTCATATTCCTTCCACAACCACCTCATGAGCTCCTTGAATTGTAGGAGACCTCCAGAGAGTTCTCCCCTCTGGGTCCAACAACTGCACTGTTACGTTTTATAAATATGATGACTCAAAATGCCCCGGAGTCAACAGACAATTTTAGTTCACGTGAAGAAACAAGATAGAATGGCTCAAACAAATGATCAAGATGAAGACCCAGAAGACATTTCTGAGGAAGACAAGTTAATAGAACTAACTGAAAAAGAACTCAAAAGAATGATAATTAGGAATCTTCGAAGGATCTGTAGAAAGATGGAGGAAAGCAAGGAGAACACAATAAACACTTTAGAAGAATTCAGGAAAACACTACAAGAGGAAACAAATTTTGAAACAATATAAAACTTGCAATTAGAAATCAAGAGGATTACTACTACTAAGATCACAGAAATGGACAATACATTGTTAAAAGGACAAAGGAGTAGATGTGAAGCAATGTAAGCTCAAATGAGTGAACCTGACAAGAAATCTCACAATGCTAGTAAGCTAGAAGAACAATCGAAAAAAGAATGAAAAAATCCACAGAAAGCCTAAGAATTATGTGGGACACCATGGAGAGGAACAACTTACGAGTGATCAGAATTCCCGAACAGAAAGAGACAAACACAGAGAAAAATGTCAGAGTTGTTGGGAAGAAAACTTCATCATGAAAAACGAGAAGATAAGCATACAAGATGCTGAATGAATTCCAAACAGGATAGATCCCAAAAGAAAATCAAATTTTCAAAAATCAAAGAGAAGGAAAGAATCCTGAGAGCAGCTCAGGAAAAACGAAAAGTTACCTACAAAGGAGAACCAATAAGACTCAAATCTCTGATCTCTCAGCAGAAACCATGCAGGTCAGAAGGCAATGGGAAGACATATACAAAACTCTGAAAGAGAAAGATGGAGAATCATATATTCAGCAAAGCTGAAATTAGGACATTTCCTGATAAACAGAAATTAAAGGAATTTGTGTGACCAGACCAAGTTTACAAAAAATTCTAAAGGGTGGTTTTGAACTGAGAACCAACTCAGTGACCGGCCTGTAGTCTTAATTACTTCTGAGAATGTTGACATGTTGCAGTTGGTGTTAAGTGATGTTATCAGTGTGGTCAATTTGTTTGATTAGAAGCTAGATTTAGAAGATACAGCAGTGGTCTTTGACAGCTTGAGAAGGTGCTAGCCAGTCTGCTGCCATGGTGACGAGGGGCTGGGTGCTGCAGGTCTGAACTGGGGACCCTGCGCTGTTGCTGGGCACCACTGTGGGCCTTGGATTCCTGTGCCTTTTACATCCAGTGGTGGAAATGAATGCAGCGCCATGGCCACAGTCAGAACCTGTCCAACGCCCTGAACTACAGTACGTATGGACTTCAGAACCTGAGCGTCAGGTGATGTGGTTGTAGGCGGCTTTCAGGTGAGGCTGGAGATGCTTCAGTACCGCCCACTCTTCCACAAGAAGGGCAGAAGGAGTTGCTGGACCGCCCGGACTTTGTGCTGACCAGTCTCATGGCACTGTGGCGGGCAGGTTAACAAAGGAGCTGAGGAGTAACCTGCAGGGGCTTCCTGGGGACATTGTTGGGCAGGTCTGCTCCCACATGGAGGAGCACATGGGGAGGGTCCAGCGCCAGCTTCACGGCCACCTCAGGAACCACGCTCACAGATGCTGAGAGTGAAGGGGGTGGATACCCAACATCCAGTGCAGAGTCTAACTCTGTTCAGGACGATGACAGGGAGAGTGAGAACTAACATCATGAAGATGGAAGGAAGGGACTCTCTGGGCCTGGAGGTGGCTTTGGGCCCTGGGCCTGGTGCTCTGGAGGGCGGAGGACTTGCTGCATCTGTCTCCTGCTGTACCAGGGCAGGCAGGGAGCGAGACAAGTGGGGGGGACTTGCAACTGCTGCTCCACAGCAGGCTGAAGGAGGGAGGCTGAGCTTGAGGACCTCCAGAGGTGTGTCCAAAGTGGCTTCAGTTTAAGGAGCCTGTTGACAAAACCACTGCTCGCCAGCAATGACTTTTGTCTGAGCAGGTTTTGCTCCCAAGTCTCATCTGAGCTGGCTAGAAAAAACAAAAACCTGCCTTATTTGAAAGTCCTTTCAGTGCGTAGTGGTTATGCATCAGGCTACAAACCTCAAGGTCAGCAGTTCGAAACTACCAGCTGTTCCACGGGAGAAAGATGAGGCTTTCTGCTCCCGTAAAGATTTACAGCCTCAGAAACCCTATGCAGGCTCACTATGAGTTGGAACCAACTCCACGGCACAGCACCAACCAACCACCAACTCATTGCCACTGAGCAGAGCTTCCTAAAGGTTGAAGAACTATAGCCAGAATTTTCCAACGCAGAAAGGGTGGCTGTTTCTAAGTGCTACACGGTGGAGCTGCCAAAAGTTCCTAAGGAGAATTTAGCTTTTTTTGAAAGAATCTGAAGTAATTTTAGGAGAATCATCACATTCCGATGGCCTTTATTTTTATTTATTTATTTTTAACGTTTTTATTGTGTATTTTCAATAACCTCATATGCATACAAAAGCTGGACAATGAATACGGAAGACTGTAGAATTGATGCTTTTGAGTTATGGTGTTGGAGGAGAATATTGGAAGTGCCATGGGCTGCCAAAAGAACCAATAGATCCGTTTTGGAAGATGTGCAGCCAGAGTGCTCCTTGGAGGTCAGGATGGCCAAACTTCGTGTCTCATACTTTGGACATACTGTCAGGAGGGACTAGTCACTGGAGAAGGACATCATGTTTGGTAAGGTGGAGGGTCAGAGAAAAAGAGGAAGACCCCCAACGAGATGACTGGCAACAGTAGTGAGGTTGGCCCAGGATCCGGCAGTGTTTTGTTGTGCTGTGTATAATGTCACTATGAGTCAGTGCTGACTCAATGGCACCTAACAACAACAATTGTGAATTAAGTGAAAGTTTAAATGGAAGAACATTAGCTTTACATTCATCCTGTTGTATTTCATTTCACTGCAATGATTATAATCCCCCCCATGCATCATCAAACAACCAAATATATCACACAGGCCCGCAGCCCAGCCACCAACATACAGCCCCACTCCCTCCCTGAGTCCAGAGTCCCCAGTCACTTCATCTGTCCACGTCACCGTCTCTGCTTCCATCTCTGGTGTCACTGCTTCTCTGGGTAGGGTCTCGCACTCCGCTCTTCTCCCTTGATGTTCCCAGGGACCTCCGCTCCTGGGCTGCAAAATCAACCACTCCCTTCTTTTTGTCACAAAATGTCTACCTTTATATTTCCAACCCTCACAGTCAGTCCTGATAGCAATTATTCACTATTGAACCACTAGAGTCTTATCCCCATCTTCTTTCATCGGCCCCTTCAGACAGGTTGGAAACCAACTCAGTGGAGATTCCACCTTCCCCTGTACCCTCTGGAACTAGACTTCCTCTTGAAAGCTTGTAAGCCAGTCACTTCTTGCCTTTGTAATGCCTACCCCCACCTCCGCATTTTGGGTAGCCAATGTCTAAGCTGCCCATCCCTATCAAACCTGTGTACTCAGGGGATGGGGGTGGGAATGATCCTCCCTGTAAAGATTTGTTCCCTCTTTTGAGTTACTACATCCATAAGTATAGGTCAAGTTCATCAAATTGTAGTGAATTATTCTTTTTTTCCTCTTCTTTCTTCTTCTAGTCGCCATTGAAGCCAGGTCAAGTGGGTACTATCTGCAAGTATGGGTGTTCTTGTGCATCTCCCCTCACTTCATATCAGCTGGATACTTCACTCTCCACTCTAGTCCTCTGTGGCCATGTCCCTGTCCCTGGACCCAGGAGTCCCCAGGTCTTGCCATACTGCTGGCCAACCAGGTCTCAACGTGGGTTGACAGGAGTCTATTGAATGTGGTTGGACTTAGCTTACAACTTCAATGCTGTTTTTCCCCTACTTCCCCTTATCGGTGACCAATGTGGTCACCAGGAAGACCACATGTCCAGTGGCCTTTATAATGTGAAGGATATACCACTTATGGGGCAAACACAATACAGACTTCTTTTTGGTTGTTAGGCCTGCTGAGCATAGGAAACTGAGCAAGACCAGTTTCATGAGTGTCCTGACCCACAGTCTGACCAGTTGCCAATTTCTTGCCTGTTGTCCATCAGTTAATTAATTCTAATTCTTTATTGTTGTTAAGTGTCATGTGTCATCCAGTTGGTTCTGACACTAGGGCTCCATTACCTAATCTACGTTGGGGGCGTAGCTGAAGCCTAGGTTCTGTTCTCCCCATGAGTGAACTGTTGAAAGATCAACACTGCTACAGCCCTAGGGTGGAGTACAGGGGGAGCCTGAAGACTGACTAGCTCTGAGAAGATGAAGCAGTAACAGTCTTTCCAATGTTGACAAGGCAGGTCAATTTCAAGGCGCCACAGGACCAAAGCACATGACATAGTAAACTCTAATCCTTGTAACTCGTTAATTTTCATCACGCTTGTATACAGTTCTAAGATCACACCCTACCTACCTGAGGTTAAGAACAGTCCAGGCAACCCACAGATACTGACTGCCCTCTTCTTACCTACCCTGTCGATTTTTAACTGGGTTCCTGGGCTGTGGGGCTGGACTGTGTGATTTCCAGAGTCCTGGCGGTTTTTGGAATGACAGTATTAGCAAAAGTTTAGGATACTGTGAAATGATGATGATCTGAAGAGTTGTCCAAAATATATTAGGGCACATTCTTGAAATACACTAAATTTTACGGGGGGAGGGGGGAGGAATATATATATAGCAGAAACTACAACTCTGTGTAATCAGATGGGACATCATCATGCAAAGCCTGTAGACCACACAGACGTGCTGATTATCTTGCTGGATAGGAAGGGAAGCCAAACATAAAAAATAATGACCCATATTCTTCTACAAAGAAAGACAAGGGTTTCTAGGTGGCTGTTGGGATTGTGCTACCATGTGGCACACACCAATGTTCATTCCCACATTGTTAACTGTTACTCTCCGCATTACAGGGACTGGAATTACACAAAGCACATTTCCCAGACTCCCTTGCCTCCAAGGTTCTGGATGTGATTTTCTGCCACTGTATTTACATGAGATTTCATACATGGGAGGAAATGGTGTTGTTATTTGTTTCTTGGGCAGCATGCTTAAGCCATGGAAAACTGGCAGCTCTGCCATGGCCTCTAAGCGATCTTAGTGCCTACCTCTCTTGTACACTGGGCAGCTGTGACCAACAACGGTTCCCCTCATTTTCCTGATCTGATGACAGTAGCTTGGTGGTACACAGACCTGGTATTTAGTGGCAGCTTCCTTTGACTCTTAACTCCTGCACATCTCTTAATGTTAACAACATCTAAGTTCCCTGTATGCAATTTCTTTGTGCTTGAAATGCCTATATTGTTGTTGATGTAAATTGCCATTGAGTCATTTCTGACACATAACGTCCTGTATAGGGTTTCCAAGGAGTGCTCGTCAGTTTGAACCACCGACCTTGTGTTTCAAACTGACCTTATGGTCCAGAGCTTATCCTATAGCAGACACCAGGACTCCCCTGAAATGCCTATTGTTGTTATGTGCCATCAAGTCAGTTCCAACTCATAGTGGTTTTTCTGACAACCCTAATACAGCTTTTTGTTTTTAAGTGCCATCGAGTCGGGTCCGACCCATAGCGACCCTGTAACAGGGTTTCCAAGGATGTAAATCTTCACGGGAGTAGAAAGCCTCATCTTTCTCTCACGGAGCGGCTGGTAGTTTCGAACCGCTGACCTTAAGGTTCGCAGCCCGATTCGTAACCACTACGCTACCTACCGAGCTGATATTTTGAAAGGAATGAACATATTTAATTGATCCCTTTGAGTTAAAGCTGATTTCTTTTAGCTGTCAGCAAAAATGAACTGCCTTTATAAAAGGAACTTATGTTGTAAAAGGAGAAAATGAAGAATGATGTTTGAAAATGTTTATCACGGATGAGACTTTGTTACCCAAAACCATGTGTTAAACCAAGATTTTCAAAATGAAACATACTGAATTACATTGTTTTTGCTAAAATAAGCAATAGTAACCTTACATTCTGAGCAAACTGGGAATTTTTTTTTTTTTTACTGTTAATAAGTAAAATTAATTTTTTTTCAAAATATTATTTATGTAATCTGTATGGCATCTTTTTTATTTCTCTGTGTGTTTTATAATGTATACTATATTGGTTCAGTATTAAGTGTATATAACTTAAAACTAAATACAAAGACATTGGAGGGAGGGGCACAAGATTTTTAGTAATATGGGGACAGGATCATAAAGGCCTAGAAGCACTGCCTGAGTATCACATGGCAGTAGTGCCTGTACACACTTCCTCCCATAGAGGTCCTTCAGCACACCTGGTTCTTTCCCATCAAACTTCCCCCAGATCCCTGTATGCACACAGGGGGCCAGTTGCTGCTGTGGGTGCCATGAGAAAGACTAGAGCCTAGGAAGTCTGTTTCCACAATGGACATAGAACAGTTGTTCCAGAACCCTCCTTTGCCTCATGTTGTTAAGTGCCGTCAAGTTGGTTCCGACTCATAGCGATCCTGCATAGGGTTTCCAAGGAGCGGCTGGTGAGTTTGAACTGCTGACCTTGTAGATCCAAACCAACCTTATGGTCCAGTGCATTATCCTGCAGCACACAAGATGCAGATGACCTCATACTAGTTGGGCATGGAGACAGGGTCTCTTCAATTCAAACTAGGGATGGTGCCCACCTCATATACACATATACTGAGAACGCCAGCTCCGGCAACATCTTGATGACCGTATCACAGAGCATGCTGTGGGCCAGCTGTCCCACTCACCTTCCACAGCACGAATGTCCACCTGACCAGCTCCCTATTTTACTTATTCAATTATTTGTCTGCTTCTCTCTTAAGGAACCCCCGAGTGCAGGACTCAGTTACTACCCTAAAAGGTGGTGATTTGAACTCACCAGCCCGCTCCATGGGAGGAAAAGGAGGCAGTCTGCCGCTGTAAACATGACAGCCTTGGAAACCATAGGGGGTGATACTACTTGATTCTACAGGGTTACCTACCATGAGATAGAAGCCAACTCTGGCAATGGAATGGAAGCTTCATGAATACGGGAAGGTTTTCCAGGACATTTTGAGAGCCACCAGTATCCTTTTAACAGAAACTCCCTTTTCTACTACAGGCATGCTTCATTTTATTGGGCTTCACAGATATTGCATTTTTTTTTTTTACAAATGGAAGATTTGAAGCAACCCTGCACTGAACAAGTCTGTCAGCGCCAGTTTTCCCACAGCGTGTGCCCATTTTGTGTCTCTCTGTCCTGTTTTGGTCCTTCTCACAATATTTCACAGTTTTTCATGATGCTGTTACATACTTCATTGACTCCATGACAGTGTGTATGCAGGGAGAAGAGGACTGTTTGGGGCCACCACTGCATACAGAGAATATCTTATGAGAATTTACTTGACCTTTAGCATAAGAATGGAGTCTGGTGTGGTGCTGTAGGATCAGCACTGGACTACTAACAACAAGGTCTGCGGTTCAAACCCACCAGCCACTCTGTGGAAACCCCATATATGGTAGCTCTGAGTTGGAACTGACTCCATGGCACTTCACAACAACAACATTGTGAAAATGGCAGATAGAAGGATCTTTTAACAGTTCTGTAAAACAAAATAAAACCACATTTTGAAACTACTTCATATCACCCCTACCGCCACAGTGCAACAGCTAGTGAAGAACAATTTCCAAGAAATTCCCCCACTTCCTTAGGTCTGGGTACAGTCTGTCGCATGCTAACTAGCTGGTTAAACACATTGATATGGAAAGGGGAATAGGTGATAGTATTCTTCCTAAACTCTCCTGCACATTTGCTTCTTAAAATTGAATATTTATGATCAAAACAATTACAATGTGAAAAA
>NW_006408559.1:12873472-12888463 GCF_000296735.1 Chrysochloris asiatica
TGACAGGATACACAAGGAAATCGTTCAACAAACGGACATTTATGGCAAGAACCTGGCTAACCAACTGGAAGAGAGGTGACCCAACAGAATGCGGAAATCATCAGACAATAGTATTAATACCACATGCAAGTAAAATTTTTCTGAATATACTTTAAAAAAATGGCTGCAGTAGTATATCCACAGGGAAGTGCAATAAATTAAGCTGGATTCAAAAGAAGACGTAGAACGAGGGGATATCATGGCTGATGTCAGATGGATCTTGGCTTAAAGCAAAGAACACCAGAAAGATATTTACTTGTGCTTTAATGACTATGAACAAGGTTTTCAATTGTATGGAACGTGAAACGCTGTGGATAATATTGCAAAGAATGGGTATTCCAGGGCACTTAATTGTGTTTATGAGGTACTTGTACATAGACCAAGAGGCAGTTGTTCAAACAGAACAAGGGGATATTTAATGGTTTAAAATCAGGAAAGGTGTGCACCAGCGTTGTGTTCTTTCACCATAGTTATTTCATCTGTATGATGAGCAAATAATCTAAGAAGTTGGAGTATATAAAGAATGTGGCATCAGGATTGGAGAAAGACTCATTAACAACCTGTGATATTCAGATGATACAACCTTGCTTGCTGAAAGTGAAGAGGAAAATACTGATGATGAAGAGCAAAGACTATAGCCTTCAGTATGGGTTGCACCTCAGGGCAAAGAAAACAAAACTCCTTACAACTGGACCAATAAATAAATAAGATAAATGGAGAAAAGGTTGAAGTCATCAATTACTTCATTTTGCTTGGATCCACCATCAACACCCATGGAAGCAGCAGTCCAGAAATCAAATGACGTATTGCATTAGGCAAATTGACTGCACAAGACCTCTTAAAAGTGTTTTGTTGTTGTTGTTAAGGTACCAACTCATAGTGACTCTATCTATGCACAACAGAATGAAACACTGCCCAGTCCTGTACAAACCCCACAACTGCTGCTACGCTTCAGCTCATTGCTACTGCTACTGTACCTATCCATCAGTTGGGGGTTTTCCTCTTTTTCTCTGACACTTCACTTTACCAAGCATGATATCTTTCTCTATGGACTTGTCCTTCCTGATATATATTCTTCACTAAGGACTGGTTCTTCCTGTTAACATGTCTGAAGTACAGCTTCCAAGTAGCATTCTATCTGTACTTCTTTCAACACAGATGTTTGTTCTTATGGCAGGGTACTTTTAATATTCTCCTCAAACACTGTAACTAAAAGGCATCAATTCTAAGATCTTCTTTATTCATTATCCAGCTTTCACATGCATATGTGATTACTGAAAATACCATGGTTTCTGTCAGGCGCACCTTAATCCTCAAACTGACATCTTTGCTCTACAACCTTTAAAGAGCTCTTGTGCAGATTTGCCGAATGCAGTCTGTGATTTAGATTCTTGACTGCTGCTTCCATGGGTGTTGATGGTGAATCCAGCAAAATGAAGTCAATCGAGCAAAACAAGGTTGTTGTCAAGTGCTGTCACGTCAGTTCCAACCCATAGCGACCCTGTATAGGGTTTCCGAGGAGCAGCTGGTGAGCTTGAACTATAGACCTTGCGGTTCAAATCAATTGACAGTCCAGCACATTAATCCACAGCGCCACACTTGGACAACAAGTTTATGTGAATACTATTTGTACCTTAGAAGTCCTGGTGTGGAGCTGTGGGTTAATGCACAAGACTGCAAAGTTAGTTTCAACTGCAATATCAGTGGTTCAAGCTCACCAGCTGCTACTCAGAAACCCTGCACAGGGTTGCTATGGGTCAGAACAGACTCGATGGCACTTAACAACAACATTTGTACCTTGGACATTTTCAAGGCAATAAGATGTTGTGATTTAAACGTGCTCCTACTTTATATTTTTATAATGGTACTTTTAATATTTTATATTATAAAATCCATTATTTTATGATTTGTAAAAATTAAAGAAATATCTATTTCATAGGGCTAAATAAGATCATATGTATTCACAATTCATTTGGCACAGGGTCTTGCACAGAGAAAGTGTGTGATAATGACTGATGCTGTTATTGTGGTGGTAAATACAACAGTTAATAATAATGTTAATAAAGTTCATAATAATGGTGGGTGAACTAGTGTCCTACTTTTCTAGGGCTGCCATAACAAACTTACCACAATGTGCACGGCTTTAAAGAGCCAAAGCAGATTTTCTCACGGTTCTGGAGGCTAACAGCAGACATCAGGGAATCTGGGGGCCATGTTCATTCACTGTCTCTTTCACTGTAGTGGGCTTCTTATATGACGTGTTCCTGGGCTAGTTCTGAATCTGTCATTCTCATAAATAGCCACATAGAAAGGATTCAGATTGTATTACTAGGGCGCTGAACTGCTAACTGTTTAAACCCAGCAGCCACTCCTCAGAAACCCTATACAGGCAGAGCCAACTGGATGGCATTTAACAACTCAGGAGCTGGGGAGCTCAGTGGCTCAGCAGGACACTAGTCAGCCATGCACTTAACACCAGTACTGCCCCTCCGGTAAGACTTCATTGAACTATTTGATAATTGTTGTTCAGTGCTGTGACCTCTATAGGGCTTCCGAGGAGCAAATGGTGAGTTTGAACTGTGGATCTTGCAGTTCAAACCGATCTTGAGGTCGAGTGCTTATCCTATTGCGTCACACCAGGTCCAGTAAGTAACAATTTCCAAACAAGGTCATATCCACAGCACACAATTCAATCCATAAAAGTGAGCAAAATAGCAATTTTTACAAAGTCATTGAAGAAATCACCCCACTCTCAGGTATTCAGAGTTCACATACCTGACTCATGATGGGGGAGGCCAAGTGAATTGCTTTGACCTTGTTATACTGACTACAAAGACCTAGAGAAACATCTGACCTAGATTTACATACTAAACGACCAAGGCTTAATGGGACATTGTAATAGAAATTGTTAAACTTCAGGCAGAGGGAGTTAAGTAAGGTGTGGTGGGTTAAGACAGTGAAAAATGTAGACTGTGAGGAAACTATAGTGGAATCTGAAGGTAAGACAGAGGGGAGGGTCGGTTTAGACAGGACTCAGAATGTCCATTTTAACAACTTGAACTTCAGAGGCAATGCGGGAACCCTGCGAGAGTTTATGTGTAAATAAGATCGCTGAAACTCAAGAAAGAGACGTGCTTTGTCCAAGTTACACAGCTAGGTACAGAACTAGGAAATGAACTAACGTCTAATTATTTCATTTCTAATGACGTTCTGATGAAAGAACTACGAACTCCCCACTGTGCCTTGTTCTTCACCCAACCGCGCAATTTGAAAACAAGGCAACATTTCTAACACGCCAACGTCTTTGCGGAAATGCCCTTCGTGGCTCAACCGGAAACAGAAAGTGGCCGCTGTGGTCGCCACCTAACGGCCAGCTGCCGCGAAGCTAAGCTTGCAAGGTCGCAACACCGGAAGGGGACCGGCCGTTTCCGGTGAAAGCCCGATGGAGCAGGAGCTCAAAGAGGTTAGACTTCTAGACACAGCCTGTGCGCTCTGCTCTACGACGTCGCTGCTCGCTTTTGCGCAGGCGCGATAGCGCATGTTAATACATACGCAAGCCGTGCGCGCACTCGCGCTCGGTCCGGCCTCTGCTCGACTTCTAAGGTGAAGCTCCCGTAGCAGGAGCGCGGCTTCTGTTCTTTGGACTACGACTCCCAGCATGCAGCGGCCCGCGTGTTGGTACGGGGTGCGGTTTCCTAGGACCGGTTACAGCGGTTCTGAAAGTCCTGATGACGTCGAGCAGTTTAAACGTTGAATACGTCGGTTGAAGACGTCGTTCACAGAAGCCCCAGTGGCCTAATGGATAAGGCATTGGCCTCCTAAGCCAGGGATTGTGGGTTCGAGTCCCATCTGGGGTGGTTGCGTTTTCTTTCCCACCCCAAGAAAGTTTTCTTCCTTCGATATAGTGATATTGGCTCGATTTACTTTTATTGTGTTAAGGATGAGTATATGTGTGCTTTTACTGCGTTTTGCTAGAATCGGCAGCCTCCCTTTCCTTCCTCTCTGGTTTCGTAAGGTTCTAGGGGGTCGGTTAAAAATCCCTTTTAGAAATCACTATAAAATACCTCCTGGGCGAATTCCACACCAAACACATCCCGCTGGAACTGCCTGCGGTGTGTGGATGGGAACGTCCTGAAGACGAAGGGACTACTGCACCGCCGCCCCCAGCAGGACTTGGAAGACCTTCTGCTGTTACACTTGGCTCTCGTTTGCTTCTGTCTAACTCCTAGGCCGCGTTCGGCGCTCGATTACCACGGCTTCGCAGCCAGGTACAGGTGACGTTTCACTGGCCTGGGGTCAATAGGGGGAGTCGACTGCTGGGTCCGAACGAACCATTCAGCATCCTGGGTGGGATGGGAGGAGCCTCGGGAACGGGCGAGAAATGGCGGCCTTGGGGTCCCCGGCTTGCACGTTGCGGGGCCTCCTGAGGGAGCTGCGCTACCTAAGCGCAGCTACCGGCCGACCGTATCGCGACACCGCGGCCTATCGGTACCTCACGAAGGCCTTCCGTGCACACCGGGTACGGAACCCCGGGGCTCCGGGGTGGGAGGAGATCCGGGACAGGGTCTCTGTGGCTTTCCTCCGAGGCTGTAATTGACTGGGTGGAATTGAGATGGAATGGAGGGACAGAGAGGACGGAGAGCCGAGGTGCCCGGGGCGGGACGGGCCCTGGCTCCATACCCGTCCAGGCTCGCCCTTCCTCGAGTGGTGCTTTTCTGAGAAACGACTTTGGGGCACCCTTGTGCCTGTGTTTTATTTCACCTTTAGCCGCTGCACCACCTTTCCTTAGGTAGCTTGTACTAGAAAGTCTGCATGGTACGCCCTGCTACGTTATTCTTGGTACTCTAGGAATACCCCAGATGTAGCTGATATATATGAAGACGGGAGGCCAAGCTTGCGAATTCCACACTCCTTATCCCCCTGACACAAGAGTAAGTGGGCGAGTTACCTTTTTCAAACGTGGCATAGAGAACATGTACAATTTAGGATTCTTACACGTAATGGAGTTACGGAACAGCCTTGGGAAGAAACCTGGAGAGCCAGCTTGAGCTTTAGGCAATGAAATGGAGCATTTTTTGGGGAAAAAGGAGAACTTTCATCCTAACCACTGAACTTCTGAGAGCCATGGAAGTGTTAGAATGCAAAATCTTAAGTAGAATTCAGAACCATAATGTTCAGAACTGTCTCAGAAACGAGCTAAAGAACAGTGAATAAGGCACACATGTTGAGAAGTGCTGTTGAGTCTGTTCCAACTCACAGCAACACCGTATAGGATTTCTGAGGAGCTTTGAGTGGGTTTGAACTGCTGACCTTCTTAAGATTAGCAGCTCAGTGCTTATTCTGCAGCACCACATCAGGACTCCAAGATACACATGTTGTTAAGTGCCGTTGAGTCGGTTTCGAACCACCTCGACCCTATCTGTATAGGGTTTCTGAGGAACGGTTGGTGAGCTTGAACCCTGACCTTGAGGTTCAAACCAATTTTGCAGTCCTGAGGATTAACCCATATCGCCACACCAGGACACCAAGATACACATAGGTCTTGACTTTTAAAAAGTTTACATTACACCTGAGGTGGCACACAATGAAGCACTTAGAATAAGTTAGGGCTAAGGGTGTGGCTCACCACATATTCTTGGAGACCCTATACAGGGTCACTGTGGGTCAGAACCGACTTGATGGCACTTAACAACAAGGGTGTGGTGATGCAGAGTAATGCATTGGACTGTAGGTTTGAACTGTAAGGTCGGCAGTTCAAACTCACCAGCAGCTTTTCCAAACCCTACAATCGCTAGAGAAGGATGTCATGCTGGGTAAGATGGAGGGTCAGAGAAAAAGAGGAAGACCCCCAACTAGATGGATCAGTCAGGTGGTATCATTGATGGCGTCAAGTGTGACAGCAGTAGCGAAGTTGACCCAGGATCAGACATTGTTTCGTTCTGCTGTGCATGGGGTCAGGATCAGACATTGTTTCGTTCTGCTGTGCATGGGGTCGCTATGAGTCAGTTCCGACTCGATGGCACCTGACAACAACAACATAGAGGGGTCAGAACTGACTTGAAAGCACATAACAAGAAGGGAGACTTTATCCACAAGGTCAGGTAAGCATTAGGTTGCTAGCTAAGAGGTCAGTGGAAAGCCTGTACAGGGTCACTATGAGTCGGAACTGACTGGACACACTGAACAAAAGGAACCCTGGTGCAGCACTGGAAGATAGCAGGCAGTTGAAATCTTGTAGCTTTCTTGGAAACCCTATACAGGATCCGGATGGGTTGGAACTGACAGGATGGCGCTTAATAAGAAAGGGAGAAGAAGAGGGGAATGGGCCTAGTACAGGAAGGAGGAGTTAGGCTAGGCTTTCAGGAGGAAATTCATTAAGCTGGAGCCTGAAGGGATAAATTGTAGTTAGCAAGTAAATTAGGGGTTGGAACAATGAGGATCTAGGTAAAGAGACTAGAACAGAAAACCTCAAGTGAGAACAATTGTTAAGAAGGTCTACAGCTTAGGATAGGTAGGGTAAAAAGGAAGATGAAGTAGGCAGAGGCAGGAATTTAAACGTTGAAGTGTGATGGAGGTGACAGTGGAAATTCATGCTAAAAATTTCAGAAACATCCTTTCTCCTGGGGAAGAATGCACTTTTTGGTTTTATTTACCATGTCTAGTGGGATCCTGGCAACCGCAGGATCAGCAATGGACTGCATGTGAACCACAAGGTTAGCAGTTCCAACCTACCAGCTGCTCCTGGGAAACCCTACTGTTTCCAAAAATTGTTGATCCAAGGAACCCTGGTGGAGATGTGGGGTAAGCACTAGGTTGCTAACAACAAGGTCAGTGGTTCAAATCACCAGCTGTTCCCCAAAAGATTTACAGTTTCAGAAACCCTACAAACAATTCTCTGCTCTATGTTGTTAAGTGCCATCAAGTCGGTTCCTATATAGGGTTTTCAAGTTGTTGCCGAGTTTGAACTTGCAGACGTAATTCAAATCGACCTTGCAGTCCAGTGCATTTTATCCCACAGTGCCACACCAAAATCCCTGTAAGTTGGAATGGATTGATGGCAGTGGTTGGGTTCATTGTTGGCTCTATTCTCCTCACTTCTTAAACCCAAACCCATTGTTACCAAGTCGATTTTGCCAAATCAAGATCAGAATTCTGCCCTACACTGACACAGAACCCTTATTTCAAATCCAACAACTGCTGGCTGGTCTGATACAAATGAATGTTAGCGACCCTTTGTTGATGCTCAAGATTGGTATTGATCTCATATGTGGTTAGTTACTAAAGTATGTTTGATCAAATAGATAAATTCTGCTTTTCAGTAGCTAATGAGTGGTTTCACATGTGAGCTGCATATCTTAATTCACACATTCTAGTTCTTGAATTTCAACCAGCATGTTCAAAAACAGAAAGAAAGGTCAAAGGAAGGAGACTCTTTTGGCCTTGGTGCCTGGGGACTAATCCATACTTGGACTGGGCACCTTAAGCCTCTTGAGGCTGTGCACATATCCATCTCTCCTCCCCACTATCTCAGAAAACAAAACTAACACGTAAGGGGCAGCTAATTTTATATAATCTGGAAATTCAGTGTACTGAGAAAATAAGATTTGGAGACTGAGACAATGGATGTGGACTTCCAGGTTTATAAGGTCATAAATAAATGTGAAAGCAGATAGAATGAAGTCATGAACACAGGCATATTATTTTTATCTAAATAAAACTTCAATTATGTTACTATGAGGACAAGGGGAGCTTGGTGGTTGCAAATAATAAGCACTGGACTACAATCCACAGGTCCATAGTTTGATCCCACCAGCAGCTCCGCAGGAGAAACATGAGGCTTCCTGCTTCCGCAAAGACTTAAAAGCCTCGGTAACCCTGTACAGGGTCGCTGTGAATTGGAACTGACCCAGCACCTAGCAACAAACAACATTGAGGACAAAGCTGTTATTTTTCCAGCAAGATATATTTCTAATTTTCATTGCAGTAAAGGTCACCTGCTGCATTAACCAAAGTTGTGCAAACAATCACATAGCCCTTCATTTTTTGAAGGAGAGACTGTTCCGCATTCTCTTCTTTGGCAAAGTTAACGTGCAGTGACCTGGTTGTAGTTCCCATCTCTGCCATTATCTGTGCTTTCCTTTCCTCATTTATAAAGTCAGTGAGCTGAAACTAGATGATTCCTTCTAGGTTTAAACCTTGGGGACACTATAGTCCATGAAATACCTCTTAAAATACCTCTTTGAGTAGCTGGAGCTCAGCTGTCCTATAGAACATCTCGGTATATGTCAAGGGCACACGCTTGTATTTTCTGTGAAGTTTGAGCTAATGCTTGACTTAGACATCTTTGTGTGTGTGTAATCGTATCTGACCTTGCTGTCTCTCCAGGTCACCAGTGAGAAGTTATGTAGAGCCCAGCACGAGCTTCATTTCCAAGCTGCCACCTATCTGTGCCTGCTGCGTAGTGTCCGGCAACATGTGGCTCTGCATCAGGAATTTCACGGCAAGGGGGAGCGCTCAGTGGAGCAGATTGCTGGCTTGGTTGGTCTCCAGTTGCCCCGTCAGCCTGGAGGGAAGGGCTGGGAGCCCTGATGATGGATACTTCCTTTACACAAGAATTTCATAATGTCTGCCAATATCTATTTATCATTAAATCATTTTAAAATTTGAGGTTTTCTTATGGCTTTGTTGAGCAGATGGGTCTTACAGAACAAACTGGAAGGTCTTGTGTTTACTCAGTGAATTTATTGAACTTCTTACACGAGGTTGATTGATAATTCTTAACCTACTTTTTTCTTAATCTACTTTAAAAAATATTTAATTTTCAAAGTAATACAAACCTATTTGTTTTTTTTCAGTACCTTGATGTTTCAGACACAGGTTTCCCAGGTCTGCCTTTTTTTTTTCTTAAATGTTTTTTGTGAATTATGTGATAGTTTACATGGGAGAACATTAGTTTTACATTCATTCTATCGTATATCGTCTCATTGCCATGGTTACAATCCCCTCCATGTAATCCTTCCCCCGTACCCCCCAGGTCTTCAGCACACAGTTGCTCTCCCTGTCTGGATCTAAAGTCTCCAGCTCTGCCTCCCATTTCAGGCATCACTGTTTCTCTGGGTAGGGTCCCGCTCTCTGCTCTTCTCCCTTAATGGTCCTAGGGACCTCCGCTCCTAGACTGAAAAGTCAATCACTCCCCTCTTTGCTATAAAACGTCTACCTTTACGTTTCCGACCCTCACAATCAGTCCTGATAACAATATTCACTATTGTATCACAAGAGACCCGTCTGCATTTCATTGCATCAGCCCCTCGTAGTCAGATTGAATACTACTCACTGGAGATTCTACCTTCCTCCAGGCCCTCTGGATCTAGGTTCCCTCTTGAACAAACCTATTTGTTTTGTTTTGATTTTATTTTTTTAATGTTTTATTGTGAATTAAACCTATTTGTTTTTAAGCCTATTGTTTTATGGAATTCAAATAGTTTACTTTGCTATGTGCCATTGAGTGCCATTGAGTAGATTCTGACTCAGTGACTCTGTATAGGGTTTTCAAGGCTATGAATCTTTATGGGGACAGACTCATATTTCTCCCTCAGAGTGGCTGGTGGATTTGAACTGCTGATCTTGAGGTTAGCAGCCCAATATGTAGCCTGCTACATTACCAGGACTCCTCAAATAGTATGTTGTCAATGTTGTTAAGTGCTGTCGGGTTGGTTCTGACTCATAGCAACTCTGAATAGAGTTTAAGGAGCAGCTGATGGGTTTGAACTGCCAGCTTTGTGGTTAGCAGTCCAGTGCTTATTCTACAATGCCACACTGAGACTCCCATTCAAACAGTATAGACACAAAATAAAATCCCTCTCTTTTCCCTTGCTCCTCCCATCTCCATTACCAGGTGGTAACCATTCCCAACAGTTGCGTTTCTCTCCTGTCAGATAGTTCCTGTAGGTAATCCAATACACAATTACACATGCATAGTTGATACAGAAGACATGAATGAGATGTGCTAGAGTCCTGGCAGGAACCAACAGCACGCGCCAAAAGGGTTACTGAGAATCAATGAAAGGATTACAGAGAAAGATACAGGTAGAATGAAGGCAAATCTGAAATTCTGGGGCTCCAAGGGGTTAGCAGCAGTGGGGAGCTGCTCCCTTTCCTAGACCTAACAGGAGTTGGCCTTAGGGTTTAGGGCTGGTCCCCCCAATAAACTTCAGTCTGCTGGGTGGTGGTGTAACATCTCTCCATTTATCTTCTGATCTCCCTGTCAAGTCACTCTTCCTCTTGAACTATATCAGGGCTGATGGCTCTGTCAGGTAAGCCGGGCTTTACCCTGTCCTCTTCTTGCTCTCTATCCAATCACCAATTTTGCTTCTGCAGTAGCTCACATTTCCTCCCCTTCTCTGCCTTCACTGTCTCGACCTCATAGGTTCAAGCACTGATAATCTTTTGACTGAATTATTACAATAGTTTCCTAAATGATCCCCTTGTTTCTAATGCCCTGAATTAACAGTTCTTTTTCTGTGCCCCTTTATGGTATAGGTCAGTGCATTTTTGTAGTCTCCAAATCACCTTCTATAGTAACTTGTGCATAGCACACATTCAATAAATATTTTTGAATGTATGGGTCAGTAAACTCTACTCGAAGGAGTATAAACAATTTCTAAACATTTCAAAACACCATCTCTTTCATCTAATATAGTAACATTAAAATAGTATAATGAGCTAAACACTCAATAGATCAGAAAGATAGGTTCCTTGCTTTATTTCATGTTTATTAGATTTGTTAGTATTGTTTAACAATTGCTAACAGTGAAGAAAGCAACAGGATTGTTCTGATTTCCTAACAATAGAATTTCTAATGGTAAGGAGGAGTCCTGGTGTAGATGAAGAATGTGTTGAACTCAATGTCAGAAATGAGTCCTGATGTGCTGTGGTTTAATGTGCTAGACTGCAAGGTTGGTTTGAACATCAAGGTTGGTGGTTCACACACAGCCGCTCCGAATTGATTCTAGAACACAAACTGCATAAGCAACCTACTTTCTATACTAGGAAGGTTCCAGAGCAGGAAATCCGGTGTTTTTGGCATTGTGTTGCCTGATGACTCTAGTTTCTAATGTACACGCGTTAGCAGGTTCCTTCACTATGCTGCATCTTTTATCTCTTCAACCTCTTCCCCTCAATGAATTCCTTCCCTTAGCATTCAAATTTGCTCATCTGAAAAAAGAACTCTCCTGCTAAGGGAGAAAGCTGTGTGTCAAGTTTGCTTCTGTAAAGATTACAGCCCTTATACTCTCAAGGGCCTTTTCAGCTACAGCCTTCTCTCTTTCTACCTTACAAATGAAATGAATTCTAATGAAAGAATTACATTCATTTTTTGTTTTAACTGTGTATAGTTTTACTGAGGTATAATATGCATGCAATAATTTTGACACCTGTGTAACAATCACTTTAAAGTCATAGTGCATTTCCATTACCCCAAAACATTCTTGTCTTCAGGTGCAGTGAGTAGCCCTTCTGCACACCTGGTCCCAGATAAACCAAGGAATTTTTTTTGGTAGTTAAAACAATGGTTTTATAAAACCATGAACTTTTTGAAGTCCCCTTTTATCTTATACACATGAATTCATATGTATTCTTTAGCGCAGCACACTGATTTTCCGTATTGTTTCTGTTTTCTCCAGTTTTTACCACCCACTCATCCTTAGATGGTAAACATCGCAGCCTATCACACCAAACTCATTGCTGTTTAGTCAATTCTGACTCATAGTGATCTTAGGCTCGAACAGAACTGTTCTATAGGGTTTCCAGGGTTGTAAATCTTTACGAAAGCAGACGGATACATCTTTCACCTGAGAACAGCTGGTGGGGTTGAACAACTGACGTTTTGGATGGCAGCAAAGTGCTTTAACCTCAGCGCCACCAGGGCATCCCATTACTAATGGTATTACATGAAGCTGGTATCTGCTTCTCTACTGTACCTTCCAAGGTTACCTTCACATCACTCATCCCACGGAGCCTTTTCATTGTGTTTGATCTCTAGGAAGATTGGACAGCACCGACCATTCCTTCCTTTTCCATTGGATTTGATGACACAAACTTGTTCTCTTCTTGCACTCTACCCATCTGTCTCATCTCCTTTTCTGTGTATCTTTGTTCCTCAGGGTTTGGACCCAAGTCCTTCCCTCTTACTCCACATTGCTTTCCCTAGGCTATCACCTCTACTTCTGAGATGTAAATTATTATCTATACACTGATAACTCCAGGCCAGGCCTCCCCTGCCATGCTGTAGGCTGCAGACTTGTATGTATGTCTAGCTGCCTAGCCCACTGCACCACTTAAATAACCCAGAGGCAGCTCAAATCCTATGCATCCAGAATGGATCCTTATCATCGTCACTGAAAAATCTCTTCTCTCTTCTTGAATTTTCTATAGCATCACCCACACTATCTTTCACTGCCGCTCAAACTAGAAATCTGAGTTACCCTGGTTTCCTCATCTTCATACCCTCTTTAAAAAAAAAAAGCAACCTAAGAATTGCTTGAATCTTTACTGCTACTATCTGAGTCTACCCATCAAGTCCACCATGTAGGACAGAGTAGAACTGTCCCATAAGGTTTCTAAGAGTAGAGTCTTGGTGTAGCACTGTGGGTTAATGCACTGGACTGCAAGGTCAATTTGAACTGCAAGAACAGGGGTTCATCCTCACCGCCTGCTCTTTGGAAACCATATACAGGGTCACTATGAGTTGGAACTGACTCAACAATGACTTCGAACAACAATCTTTATGAAGCAGAACTCTATATGTCTTTTTCCTATGAGGGACTGTTGGGTTTGAGCCACTGATCACTCTATAGCAACCAAGTGCTTTAACCACAGTGCTCCTATCCTAGATCAGATCTTTTTTTAATGCTTGCAAGTCTTCCTTGGACCACTGCTAAGCACTAGCTGGTCTCTTTAGTGCCAATGTGTTCTTCAATCAATCCACTTTCTATATTGCACAGCTCTGATCCTGTACTCTCCTACTCACTTCAAAGTAAAACTTTTAACAAGGGTTTCCAGGATCTGACTGGCCAAACGTCTTCAGCCTCAGCTCTAACTCTTCTCTTATGTCCGACAGTCCAGTCACACAGAGAATTTGTTTCAGTTCTTAGGAGCCTTATCTATCTTTCAATATTTTGCTGTTCTCTGCAAATACAGCTTTATTTCCCCTTCCCTAATTAATTCCAAAACATTCTTCAAATCTCAGATTAGCTTCTCTTTCTCTCTTTTCTTCCTTTAACAAACATTTTTGAATGCCTTTATGTCCAGTGCAAATGGTTAAGCACTCAACTACTTAGCCAAAAGGTTGACAGTTTGAACCTACTCAGAGGCAACTCAGAAGACAGGTCTAGTGATCTGCTTCTGAACCTTATGTAGTTGTTAAGGGCTGTCAAGTTGGTTCTGAGTCATGTTGTTGTTGTGAAGTGACATCGAGTCGATTCCGGCCCATAGTGACCCTTTATAGGGTTTCCAAGGAACAGCTGGTGAGCTTGCACCACTGATCTTGCAGTTCAAACGACTCTATAGTCTGACACATTAGCCCACAGTACCGTACCAGGACTGCGATTCATAGCAACCCTGTATAGGGTTTCTGAGGAGCAGCTGATTGAGTCTGAACTGCCAACCTTGTGGTTCAAACTAACCTTGCTGTCACAAGTACTTACCCAACAGTGCCACACCAGGACTCCTGAAAACCCTGTAGAGCAGGTCTATTCTGCTCAAATGGGTGCCATGAGTCAGAATTGACAACTGACAACACTGTGTTGGACAAGAGTTCAGGTGCTTCTATCCTTTCACTCTTCAGTCTTGAAAATTATGTTCAGCATCTTCCCCTTCCTATCCTGCTCTTCAGGATATTTCTATAGAAGTTTTTGATCCAAATGATCAGTAATGGTAGCTGGGCACCACCTAGTTCTTCTAGCATCATGCATGACAAAGGAGGCAGCTCTTCCTGGAATGAACCATACACACCTTCAATGTCCACCTCCCATTCCTGATGCTTCTTTGTGCTTTGTTGCTCCAGGTAAAGGGATACCAATTAGAACTTTGATGGCTTCAGCCCCATTTACTTTATAATGCATTTTTTTTTTAAAATTGTGAATTATGTGATAGTTTACATGGGAGAACATTAGTTTTATATTCATTCTATCGTGTATCGTCTCATTGCCATGGTTACAATCGCCTCCATGCAATCCTTCCCCCTACCCTCCAGGTCTTCAGCACACAGTCGCTTTCCCTCTCTGGATCTAAAGTCTCCAGCTGCTCCATCACTGCACGTCATCATCTCTGGCTCCATTTCAGGTATCACTGCTTCTCTGGGTAAAGTCCCGCTCTCTGCCCTTCTCCCTTGATGGTCCTAGGGACCTCCGCTCCTAGACTGAAAAGTCAATCACTCCCCTCATTGCTATAAAACGTCTACCTTTACATTTCCAATCCTCACAATCAGTCCTGATAACAATTATTCACTATTGTATCACAAGAGACCCGTCTGCATTTCATTGCATCAGCCTCTAGTAGTCAGATTGAATACTACTCACTGGAGATACTACCTTCTTCCAGGCCCTCTGGATCTAGGTTCCCCCTTGAAAGCTTGTAAGCCAGTCACTTCTTGCCTTTGTAGTCCCCCACCCCCCATTATGGGTAGCCAATGTCCAAGTTGCCCATCCCTGTCTACTCTGTGTGTGGAGGGGGTGGGAATGATTCTTGCTGTAAGGATTTATTCCCTCTTTTGAGCTACTGCTTCCATAGGTGTAGGTCAAGTTCATCAAATTGTATGATAATACTTTTTTTTTTCCCTCTTCTTTTTATTTCTGGTTGAGCTCTGATCATCCAGTTATTGAAGCCAGGACAAGTGAGTATTATCTGCAAGTGTGGGTGTTCTTATGCATATGCCCTCTCTTCTTATCAGCTGGA